>NW_023270464.1:21868244-22198573 GCF_011800145.1 Mirounga leonina
TCTATCTATCTATCTATCTATCTATCTATCTATCTATCTATCTATCTATCTACCTATCCATCCCTCCATCCATCCATCCATCCTACTGGTCCTGTTTCTGTGGTTGAACTCTGCCAGATGCAATTTTTATCATGATTCATAATCTCCAAGAGGAGAATACAGTTTTATGACAATTCCAAAACAGATTTAGCCAGTGGGGCCCCAAAGTTGAGGAGCATCTCATGGGATTCACGTTAAGCGGATGTCTCTCTCCATCTCTGTCTCTCTCTGTTCCCTCTCCGACAAACTCTGGTTTGGAGAAGCTGGACAAGCAGACCACAAGGGCACATCAGCTGCCCGTGACAGTTGGCCTGACCACTGTGGGTAGGGTGTCCTCACCACTGTCGAGTCAGCCACCAGGTCAGGTGGGACTCACTGGGACACCTCTGGGGCCCAGATGTTTGCTCTCCGTCAGCAACCTAGTCTGTGAAGCAGAGCTGACAGGCCCCAGCCCTTCGCAGAGGGAATAAAGACAAAATGAAACAGTGCATGCAAAGTACCTGGCACACAAAGGGTGGTGGGTGCCCATCCCTCCTCTCTCCTCCCCCTGACGACAAGCTGTGCTAAAACAGGCCTCCTACTATATAAGGTATGAGCAATGTTTTAAAACCACTCAAAATGTTCAGCACTTGCCAAAAGATGCTACGGAGCTCTCCTAGGCCCGTGGCCCACCCTAAATTTAACAGGCCCGTGTTTACAAACCCAAATCCATGCATCTCCGAGGCTCCCACACACAACCCAGCTGTACTTCTCAAGAACTCCATTTGGAGAATCTGCGGCAGCCTCACCACCAGCTGGTGCCTCTCAGCCTGGGCTCAGGCAGCCACTCACGGGGGCAGAGGGTGGCCACCAGGAGACGCTTCTGCTATCCAAGGACCACTGGGACCCCTGGCTGGAGGGCTTCAGACCAGAGCTCTGACGGACCAGAGCTCTGACACGGGGACACGGGGGAGCCTCTGGCCGCTAAGCGCTAGGAGCAGCGCATACGACCCATCTCTCTCTCTTTCCACCCCTGCTTCCTCCCTCTGCACGCACACAGGCACGCACACGCTCCTTCCTCGGGTTCAGCCATCCTGCAACAATCCAGGCACACTGCACAACGGCTGAGACCCGGAAAGAAACACAAACCCCTTGCGTGGCCGCAACACAGATGAAAGCTCGCGGGCTGCACCTGGAAGAGCCCCTCGGCCCTCGCTGGGCCCTATTTATCCTTCCTCACAGCCCTGGTCCTCAAACGGCAGGGACAGCTGAATCACCAGGACAGCTTGTTAAATACAGATCCTGGCCCCGCCCCCAGAGTTTCTGACTCAGCAGGTTTGGGAGGGAGCCCAAGAATTTGCATTTCTAACAAGTTTCTAGGTGCAGCGAAGCCGCTGGGAGGTTGGTGGTGGGGAGTTCTATCCAAGGATCTTCCCTTTCCAGTTTAGATAAAACAAGTCAACTGACTCCCAAGTGTTACCTGATCAGAACGAAATCAGTGAGCGTGAGTATTGGGGGCGGGGCAGATGCGATAGCGGTGAGCCCTGCCAAAGCCCAGATTTCTGACAGCGGCAGGAAGTGACAGAAGACAGCCAACAGCAAAGAAAGAGGCAACAAACTATAAAAAGCAGACAGAAGAACTCAAACCGCAAAGCAGTCGGAGGCCATCTCAGGGGGATAAAGTCATTATACACCCCTAAATAAATCCTGAGAAGCACTCTCTCCAAGTCTCGGATAGTCACGATAGTGATGATATTCACAGCGGAGTCCCTGAAAGACGAAGAAAGCCATACTCAGGCTGCCTAAAAGGGCAGGAAAACAAAAAATTAATTTTGTAAAAAAAAATCTACATCTAATTTGTCGGCAATAAAATCATCTAGATGCTCAATGAATTATAAACTTGGCAATCTGGAAAATTTTTCTCTATGTGCTAATTCATTTACTTCATTAACCAGGGTTGTGCTTTTGCGTGTGCACCTGGGTGTGTGTGCTCCCTCACGCATGCACAAGTGCATATTTCCTATAAATGCATTCCCTAACACTAACTGCTACCCATTCCCAGGTCTCGTCATAAACATTTCCTTGACCTTGCCCATCCAGCAAGGTTAGGCCCCCAGTTTAAAGCTTTCTTCGATGCATCTTTAATTGTTCAAACTCTATCTTCCTTGCCAGAATGTGAATATTATGGGGGACTGCCTTTTTTCTAGTTGTTTCCATTACCCAACAGAGTAAAACATAGTCGGTGCTCAGTAAATGGATGTTGACTGCATGAATATCCACAGGCTTGCCATTTTTCCTTCTCTCACCCCCCACCCTTCGTTGCCTCCTTTACAAAGAAAATGTAGGTCAAGGAGCAGGGAGCGTGAGCCTTTAGGCAGCCCCAAATTCTGAAAGCTAGCATAAGGTGTGCTTATTCCTACCAGCAAGGGAGCATATCAGTCCTCCAGGGAACACTGTCTCTCCCGCTCTTCCTTTGAATCAGAATTTCCGTATTCTGGGTGAGGTGGAGACAGGGAGGAGGATGCAAACTCAATTAGATCATTCTTCCACAGTCTCCACCCTGACTGTTCCTGATGAAGCCGTCTTCTGTCCCTCATCCCCCACTCCCTGACTGATACCCACGTGCCCCCTCCTTCTCTCCTCACTCCAGTCCAGCCACTCCGAAGGACAGGGCTCTGCGCTCTGGGCCCAGAACACCAGCAGAGGGAAAATGGAGCACAAAACTAAGAGGAGAAAACCCTGCTTTCCATAATTGATGCATTTACCTGTAAATAAAGGGCATTAATGAGCCAACTGTTAGCAGGAACCCCCTCTGGGCTGGTGGGGGAAGTAGGGAACAGCTCCCTCCTCACAGAACTGATTGCACTAGCCAAGCAGGATTCAAGGACATTGGGAGACACCCCACCACACTCCCCAGCCTGAGGACCCATCTTCCACCCCCCAGCTCCATTGCAGCCAGTGAGCACATGAATCCATTTCTTGAGAACTCTGCAGAACTCCCAAGCTTGAGAAGAAGCCCACTAATAGGGACATGCAGGTGTGGCATCACCTAGCAGCTGCCTCGCCCACAAAGACAATTTTCCTCATTTCTCCTGTGGCCAGATTCAAATGGGTTATGATTCTCCCAAAACTTCTATCAAGAAGGCTGTTCCATGGGAGAATAAGACTTTATAAGGCAGGAGGAGTTTTTCCTATTTACCACTAGTCCCAAAGGCACATTTCTCAGACAGACTTCCTTTCTCTCACATAGAGTCAGGGTGTACTAGATTATGTGTTGGTAACAAACTCCCTAAAATCTCCTGGACTCTCGATTACAAAATGATTTCCCACTTGTGCTGCATGTCTGTCACAGGTCAGTTATGGCTCTGCCCCAAGAACCCAAGGAGCAGCTGCTACTGAAGATTGACAATCATCATGGCCAAAGGCAGGTGAACTTGGCAGAAGCACATGCTGGCTTCTAGAGCTCCTCGATTGGCTAAAGCGAGTCCCATGGTCATGCTTAGGTTCAAAAGGATAGGGATATATAATCCTTCCCCAGGGAAGAGTACTGGAGAGAAGGACACCAAATAGGAGTTAAACAGTTTTACAATCCACCATACCCTTGACTTGCCAGGCCTCCATCCTCCTTATAATAATTTATCCACCATCGCAAGCACTACCCACACCATCATCACCCACAGCACCATCACTGTCCGTCACCACCATCACTCCCACAAGCCTCATCACAACCACAACAGCATCCTCATCAGCAACATGCTACTGTCATCACTAACTATCTTAACCCAGGGTCCCTGGAGAAGAGATCCTGCCTGGGAGAGAAGCTTACTCACTAACATTCTATTGGAGAGTGCAATACCAGGGAAAAGGGGACAGGCGCAGGGAAAGAGGAAGAGCAAATAAAAGAGGATATTTAAGAAGCAGGCCACATTTCACAGCAAATGCAACCAACTGCTCAATCTTGCAGGTCATCTTCAGATCTTAACTGCTCATCTGCCACCCCTCTTCCTGGTTCATTTGTGCAGAGGAATGTAAAAGAATTTAGCTATTGAGGTCTTTCTGGTCCCCATCTTCCACTGGTCAAAGTCAGCTCTTCTGAGATGTGTGACCTGGTCTCCGCAGACAACCTCTAGAGGAGGAGTCAGAGCTTTTGGGGGCCTGGGGCACACAAGTCAGTCTCCTAATACAGTAGTGTCTTCCAGGATCTTCCACTCATCTGTAGTGGTAGTGATGACAGAGCCAGAGTTGTGGGAATAACATGCTAGGCTCTTGCTGACTCTGCTCAACTGCAGGACAAGGCCAGTGACCAAGGCCCAGGAAGAGGAAAGGTATGGCCACATGGACCTGGGGTGGCATACAAATGGAGTCCAGTACAGTCCACCCCTTGTGCCTTTCAGATCGACTCATTCCTATTCATAACATTTGTATCTCATATCATAACAAGATACCTTCAACTCTTCCCCAAGAAGTGAGGCGAAAATCCAGTTCTTCAAGGTGATGGCAGGTTTCAATCTCCTTAAAAGACTTAAAGAGGGTTAGCAGGCCAAACTTGCTACATCTGTATGATGGCAACTGGTCCTGGAGGATAACCGATAATGATTATCGCTTCATTCAGCACCCATTTTGACTGGCCTAGACTGCTTCCCTGGTGTGGTGACCTAGACCTTCTACCCTAATGGGTCTGAATCCTTAGTTGCCCCAACCTTGTAGAGCCATCATTGCTAGAGTTGCCCACAGGCACAGTGGCACCAAAATATGGCCCCAGTGAATCCTCTAACTTCATGACATATTCTTCCCCTGTCCCCATTATGTAACAGCAAACCTGGCTCCTCATGGTAATCAGAGTCAATTATTCCCCATTGCCCAGTGACTTCTTTCTTTTCCTACTTGGTTTCACTGGCATAAGGACCTAAGATCTATTTGCTAAAAACATGCTAACCATTATCTGAGCTTTCAGTGAGTAGTAACCACTGATCACAGATCAACATAACAAATATTATAAAGGAAAAGTTCAAAATACTTCAGGAATCACCAAAATGTGAAAGAGATATAAAGTGAGCAGGTGCTGGTGGGAAAATGACACCAATAGAAGCTCAATGCAGGGTTGCTACTAACCTTCAATTTGAAGAAGAAAAAAAAAAAAACACCCACAATATTTGTGAAGCACAATAAAGCAAAACACAATAAAATGGGGTATGCCTGTATTTTTCCTTGGGATTCACTAATCTTCTTGAATGTGTCCATTTAAGTTTTCACAAAATGGAAATTTTCAGTCATTGTATCTTCAAGCATTTCCTGCTCTGCCCCATGTTCTCCTTCTGGGACACGAACTCTACAGATGTTAGACATTTGGATGTTGTCCCATGGGTACCTGATGCTCTAGGTTTTCTCTTTTTTTTTTCTTAAGTAGGCTCCATGCCCAGCATGGAGCCCAACATGGAGCTCGAACTCAGGATCCTGAGATCAAGACCTGAGCTGAGATCAAGAGTTGGATGCTTAACTGACTGAGCCACCCAGGTGCCCCTCTAGTCTCTGTCGTATTCAGTCATTTGTCCCTCTCTGCTTCAGATTATACAATTTCCACTCATCGTCTTCAAACTCACTAACTCTTCCATTATCTCCATTTCCTTTGACTCCTTTTTAGTCCATTGATGTCTACAATTATCTTTATTATTTCCTTTACACTATTAACTTTAGGTTTAATTTCCTCTTCTTCTTCTGGCTTCTAAAGGTGGAAGCCAGATCATTGATTTTAAACTTTTTCTTAACATGAGCATTTCAAGCTATCATGCTTTATTTTTATCCCGTGAGTTTTACATGCTGTGTTTTCATTATCATTCAGTTCAAAGTACTTCTTAATCTCCCTTATGATGACTTCCATGACCTATTGCTTTCTTAGAAGTACACTGTCTAATTTCCAAATATTTGGGGATTTTCCAAATATTTTATTGTTACTGATTTTTAATTTAATTCACTGTGATCAGAAAACACATTCTGCATTATTTCAATCTTTTGAAATTCATTAAGACTAGTTTTATGGCCCAGTATATGGTCTGCATAGTGCACATTCCATATGCACTGGAAAAGAATGATCATACATTCTACAGATGTTGGATGTGTTGTTCTATAATTGTTACTTAGATCATGTTAGTTCATAGTATTCAAATTTTCTGTAAACTTACTTTTGTTTTAATTACTGGTTCTATGACTTACAGTGAGATGATGTTAAAATATCCAACTATGATTGTAGATTCTTTTCTCCCTTTATTTCCACCAGTATTTGCTTCATGTATTCCTGCAGCTTGTCATTAGGGGGGTATGCATTTAAGATTATTATATCTTCTTGATGAATTGGTCCTTTTATTATTATGAAATAATCCTCTTATATCTCTAATATTCTTTAATTTTCTGATATTGATATATTAATATAGCATCTTCTTATGCTGTTTACAAGTTATATGTTTTTCCATCCTTTACTTTCAACCTGTCTATGTCCTTAGATTGAAAGTGGGTTTCTCAGGGTGCCTGGGTGGCTCAGTTGGTTGAGCATCTGACTCTTGATCTCAGTTCAGGTCTTGATCCCAGGGTCATGAGTTCAAGCCCTGTGTTGGGCTCCATGATGGGCATGGAGCCTACTTCAAAAAAAAAAGAAGAAGAAGATGATGATGATGATGAAAGAAAGAAAAAAGAAAGTGGGTTTCTCATAAGCAGCACATAGCTGGGTCTTACTTTTTTATCCCTCTGATGATCTCTTGTAGTTGGAGTGTTTAGTATTAGCCCACGTACATTTGACAAATGTATTGATATGGTGGATTTCATTCTATCATCTTATTATTTTTTGCTATTTGTCCCTGTGTTTTTTGTTTCTCTGTGTTTCCTTTTCCTACTATCTTTTGGGTTAATAAATTTTTTTTAGTATTCCATTCTATCTCTTCTATTGGCTTTTTTATAAGATTATTTATTTTAGAAAGAAGATAATGGGCAGGAGGGGAAGAGGGAGAGGAAGAGAGAATTTCAAGCAGACTCTACACTGAGCCTGACGTAGGGCTTGATTTCATGACCCTGAGATCACAACCCAAGCTGAAACCAAGAGTTGGACACTTAACTGACTGTGCTACCCTCTTCCATTGTCTTTTAAGCCATACTTCTTTGCATTACTTTTTGGTAGTTCTCACAGACTTAAAATGTACATACTTAATTTAACACAGTGTACCCTGAATTAATGTTATGCTACTTCACATATAAGAATTTTTAACAGAAAAATTCATTTACTCTTCCCACCCTTTATGCTATTGTTGTCACATATTTGCCTTCTATGTAATATATTGTTATTGTCTTTATGCTAAATAATTATCTTTTAACTAATTTAAGAAAACAATCTTTCTTTTCCCATATATTTACCATTTCAACACTCTTTATTCCCTCCTATAGATTCAAATTTCCACCCATATCATTTATCTGATAATACCTTTATTTTTTGCCTTCATTTTTTTCTCATTTATTTTGTCTTCATTTTTGAAAGATTTTTATACTAGCTATGGAATCCTAAGTTGATGGATTTTAATATGTCATGCCATTCTCTTCTTGAATGTTTTTTATGAGAAGTCAGCTGTTTTCTTATCATCATTTCCATGTATACTGCCTCTCCAGACTTTTTACCTGGCTATCTTTAAGACTTTTTACTTATCTTTTGTTTTCATCATTTTGATCATATGTGATTTTCTTTGTATATATCTCCCTTGAGGTTTGCTCTCCTTTTTAGATCTGTAAATTGCTGTCTTTGATAAAATTGGGAATTTTTGGTCAAAGTTGTTCACATATTTTTCCTGCCCTATGCTCCTAGGCTCTTGGTTTTGTTATCTCCCCCCACACCCCCACCCCACCACCCCAGGACTCTGAGTCAAAGTACATGTATTCTAAACTCCTTAAAATTCCTTTCAAAGGTTATTGAGACCTTATTGTTTTATTTTCACTTTTTCCCTCTCTCTCTGTTCCAGTTCAGATAATTTCTATTGGCCTGTCTTAAAGTTCACTCATCCTCTTTTCCATTCTATTCAATCTGTTCTTTACCTCATCCAATAGATTTTTAGATATTTATTTTTTAGTGTTAGCATTTCCATTTGGTTCTGTTTTATAGTTTTCAAATATCTTTTGAAATTCCCCTTCTCATCACCATTATATCGTCTTTTACTGTAGACTCTAACATACTCATCACAATAATTTTGAAGTCTTACTTCCTGAAACTGACACTTAGAACAACTCTAGGTCTGTTTCTGTTGACTGGGTTTTCTCTTGACTATGTGCCCTATTTTCCTATTTCTTCTCATGTCTAATAAATATTTATTATATCCTGGACATTGTGGATGATGTATTATAGAGACTGCGGATGCTGTTAACTTCCTTAGATGAGTATTGATTTTTGTACTAGCAAACATTTAAATTACTGGCAGATAGGAGGGGGGCGGAGCAAGATGGCGGAGGAGTAGGAGACCTGGATTTCATCTCCTCTCAGGAATTCAGCTGGATAGGGATCAAACCATTCTGAACACCTACAAACTCAACAGGAGATTGAAGAAAAGAAGAGCAACAACTCTCTCATCAGAAAAGCGACCACTTTCTGGAAGGTAGGACGTGCGGAGAAGTGAATCCGAGGCGATATTCGGGAGGATAGACGGCGGGGGAGGGGCCTCCGTCGGCCGCTTCTTGCAAGTGATAGAGCCCCGGAGCACAAAATCGGAACTTTTAAAAGTCTGCTCCGCTGAGGGACGTCACTCTGGTGGCTAAGCGGGGGCTGGAACCCTCCGGGACAGTGTGGTCTCAGGACCCCCGGCGTCACAGAAAGACCAGGGGTGCCTGAGTGTGGCAGAGCTCCCAGGTAACGGAGCAGGGAAGCCGGCTGCAGAGGCGGAGCCCAGGCGCGGGCTCTCAGCTCGGGGTTGCCATAAACCGTGATCCGCGGCACCGTCGGGCCCCTGCTCCTCCAGCAGGAACCCAACAAGCGGCAGATCCGGGGAGACTCACCTTCCTCCTCCGGGAGGAACCGCGCAGGAGTGCACCGCAGGGATCTGCTGGGTTTGGAGACTCCACCCGGGGTCGGGTGCCAGAGATAGAAACGCGCGGTCACAGGCCGGGTGAGCACGGAGTGCGGCCGGAGACCAGGGAGACGGGGGCGACTGACGGCTTTTCTCTGGGGGCTCACTGAGGAGTGGGGCCCGAGTTCTCGGCTCCTCCGGAGCGGAGATTGGGAGGCCGCCATTTTCACTCGCCGCCTCCAAAGCTGTACGGAAAGCTCGCAGGGAACAAAAGCCCCGGAGAGCAAACCCGAGCAGATTACTTAGCCGGGAGGGGGCAAGGGCGGGGCAATTCCACCTCCAGCAAAGACATTTGGAAACCACGGCAACAGGCCCCTCCCCAGAAGATCAGCGAGAACAGCCAGCCAAGACCAAGTTTACCGATCAATGAGAACGGCAGAACTCCAGTGCTAGGGGAATAATGCACATAGAATTCATGGCTTTTTTACCATGATTCTTTAGTCTTTCAAAGTTAATTTTTTTTTAACTGTCTTTTTGTCTTTTTATTTCTTTTTGAATTTTTCTTTATCCCTCTTTCAACCAATATCTTATCAATCCCTTTTTTAAAAAAAAACATTTTTATTTTTCATTTTTAGAGTCATATTCTATCCCTTCATAGTAGTTACCCATATTTTTGGCTTATATATATAAGTTGTTCTCTCTTTAAAATTTTGAGATAGTTTCTTCTAACAGATTAAAATATACCCTAAATCTCTAGTATATGGTGTTTTCTATTCCCCTGCCTGATCACATCCTCTCCCTTTTTTTTTTCTTTTTCTTTTTTCTTTTTTTAAATCCTCTTCTTTCTTTTTTCAAACAACTTCTTATCAATTCCTTTTATAAAATTTTTTATAATTTCCATTTTTACAGTCATATTCCATCCCTTCATCATATCAACCCTTATTTTTGTACATATATAAGTTTTTCTTTCTTTAAAATTTTGGGATGCACTTTCTTCTAAAAGACCAAAATACACCCCAAATCTAGTGTGTGGCACTGATCTATATACCAGCCTGATCATATTTGATCACATTCTGGTTTTTTTGTTGTTGTTGTTGTTTTGTTTTGTTTGTTTTTGTTTTTATCTTTTTCTTTTTCTTTTTTTTCTTTTTCTTTTTTCTCTCTTTCCCTTTCTTATCTCACTGCTTCAGGTCTTTTCTGATTTGTTTAGAGTATATTTTCTGGGGACGTGGTTACTCTGCTAGCATTTTGTTCTCTCATTAATCTATTCTCCTCTGCACAAAATGACAAGACGGAAAAAATCACCTCAACAAAAAGAATAAGAGGTAGTACCGACTGCCAGGGACCTACTCAATACGGACATTAGTACGATGTCAGATCTAGAGTTCAGAATCATCACTTTAAAGATACTAGCTGGGCTTGAAAAAAATATGGAAGTTATTAGAGAAACCCTTTCTGGAGAAGTAAAAGAGCTAAAATCCAACCAAGTAGAAATCAAAAAGGCTATTAATGAGGTGCAATCAAAAATGGGGGCGCTAAGTGCTAGAATAAATGACGCAGAAGAGAGAATCAGTAATATAGAAGATGAAATGATGGAAAATAAAGAAGCTGAGAAAAAGAGAGATAAACAACTACTGGATCACGAGGGCAGAATTCGAGAGATAAGCGATACCATAAGACGAAACAACATTAGAATAATTGGGATCCCAGAAGAAGAAGAAAGAGAGAGAGGGGCAGAAGGTATAATGGAGCAAATTAGAGCAGAGAACTTCCCTAATTCGGGGAAAGAAACAAGCATGAAAATCCAGGAAGCACAGAGAACCCCTCTCAAAATCAATAAAAATAGGTCAACACCCCGACATCTAATAGTAAAACTTACGAGTCTCAGAGACAAAGAGAAAATCCTGAAAGCAGCTCGGGAGAAGAGATATGTAACCTACAAGGGTAGAAACATTAGATTGGCAACAGACCTATCCACAGAGACCTGGCAGGCCAGAAAGGACTGGCAGGATATATTCAGAGCACTAAATGAGAAAAATATGCAGCCAAGAATTCTCTATCCAGCTAGGCTGTCATTGAAAATTGAAGGAGAGATAAAAAGCTTCCAGGACAAACAAAAACTAAAGGAATTTGCAAACACAAAACCAGCCCTACAGGAAATCTTGAAAGGGGTCCTCTAAGCAAAGAGAGAGCCTAAAAGCAACATAGACCAGAAAGGAACACAGACAATATATGGTAACAGTCACCTTACAGGCAATACAATGGCACTAAATTCCTATCTTTCAATAGTTACCCTGAATGTAAATGGGCTAAATGCCCCAATCAAAAGACAAAGGCTATCAGACTGGATTAAAAAACAAGACCTATCGATATGCTGTCTGCAAGAGACTCATTTTAGAACCAAAGACACCCCCAGATTGAAAGTGAGGGGGTGGAAAACCATTTACCATGCTAATGGACACCAAAAGAAAGCTGGGGTGGCACTCCTTATATCAGACAAATTAGATTTTAAACCAAAGACTGTAATAAGAGATGAGGAAGGACACTATATCATACTTAAAGGATCTATCCAACAAGAAGATCTAACAATTGTAAATATCTATGCCCCCAACATGGGAGCAGCCAATTATATAAGGCAATTAATAACAAAAGCAAAGAAACACATCGACAACAATACAATAATAGTGGGGGACTTTAACATCCCCCTCACTGAAATGGACAGATCGTCTAAGCAAAAGATCAACAAGGAAATAAAGACTTTAAATGACACACTGGACCAAATGGACTTCACAGACATATTCAGAACATTCCACCCCAAAGCAACGGAATACACATTCTTCTCTAGTGCCCATGGAACATTCTCCAGAATAGATCACATCCTAGGTCATAAATCAGGTCTCAAGCAGTACCAAAAGATTGGGATCATTCCCTGCCTATTTTCAGACCACAATGCTTTGAAACTAGAACTCAGTCGCAAGAGGAAAGTCGGAAAGAACTCAAATACATGGAGGCTAAAGAGCATCCTACTGAAGAATGAATGGGTCAACCAGGAAATTAAAGAAGAATTAAAAAAATACATGGAAACCAATGAAAATGAAAACACAACTGTTCAAAATCTTTGGGATGCAGCAAAGGCAGTCCTAAGAGGAAAGTATATAGCAATACAAGCCCTTCTCAAGAAACAAGAAAGGTCTCAAGTACACAACCTAACCCTACACCTAAAGGAGCTGGAGAAAGAACAGCAAATAAAGCCTAAACCCAGCAGGAGAAGAGAAATAATAAAGATCAGAGCAGAAATCAATGAAATAGAAACTAAAAGAGCAGTAGAACAGATCAACGAAACTAGGAGCTGGTTCTTTGAAAGAATTAACAAGATTGATAAACCCCTGGCCAGACTTATCAAAAAGAGAAGAGAAATGACCCAAATCAACAAAATTATGAATGAAAGAGGAGAGATCACAACCAACACCAAAGAAATACAAACAATTATAAGAACATATTATGAGCAACTCTATGCCAGCAAATTAGATAACCTGGAAGAGATGGATGCATTCCTAGAGATGTATCAACTACCAAAACTGAACCAGGAAGAAATAGAAAACCTGAACAGACCTATAACCACTAAGGAAATTGAAGCAGTCATCAAAAATCTCCCAAAAAACAAAAGCCCAGGGCCAGATGGCTTCCCAGGGGAATTCTACCAAACATTTCAAGAACAATTAATACCTATTCTTCTGAAACTGTTCCAAAAAATAGAAATGGAAGGAAAACTTCCAAACTCATTTTATGAGGCTAGCATTACCTTGATCCCAAAACCAGACAAAGACCCCATCAAAAAGGAGAATTACAGACCAATATCCCTGATGAACATGGATGCAAAAATTCTCACCAAAATACTAGCCAATAGGATCCAACAGTACATTAAAAGGATTATTCACCATGACCAAGTGGGATTTATCCCTGGGCTGCAAGGTTGGTTCAACATCCGCAAATCAATCAATGTGATACAATACATTAACAAAAGAAAGAACAAGAATCATATGATCCTCTCAATAGATGCAGAAAAAGCTTTTGACAAAGTACAGCATCCTTTCTTGATCAAAACTCTTCAGAGTATAGGGATAGAGGGTACATACCTCAATATCATAAAAGCCATCTATGAAAAACCTACAGCAAATATTATTCTCAATGGGGAAAAACTGAGAGCTTTCCCCCTAAGGTCAGGAACGCGGCAGGGATGTCCACTATCACCACTGCTATTCAACATAGTATTGGAAGTCCTAGCCACAGCAATCAGACAACAAAAAGTAATCAAAGGCATCCAAATTGGCAAAGAAGAAGTCAAACTCTCACTCTTTGCAGATGATATGATACTTTATGTGGAAAACCCAAAAGACTCCACCCCAAAACTGCTAGAACTCATACAGGAATTCAGTAAAGTGGCAGGATATAAAATCAATGCACAGAAGTCAGTGGCATTCCTATACACCAACAACAAGACAGAAGAAAGAGAAATTAAGGAGTCGATCCCATTTACAATTGCACCCAAAACCATAAGATACCTAGGAAGAAATCTAACCAAAGAGACAAAGGATCTGTACTCCGAAAACTATAAAATACTCATGAAAGAAATTGAGGAAGACACAAAGAAATGGAAAAACGTTCCATGCTCATGGATTGGAAGAACAAATATTGTGAAGATGTCAATGCTACCTAGAGCAATCTACACACTCAATGCAATCCCCATCAAAATACCATCCACTTTTTTCAAAGAAATGGAACAAATAATCCTAAAATTTGTATGGAACCAGAAAAGACCCCGCATAGCCAGAGGAATGTTGAAAAAGAAAAGCAAAGCCGGCGGCATCACAATTCCGGACTTCAAGCTCTATTACAAAGCTGTCATCATCAAGACAGCATGGTACTGGCACAAAAACAGACACATAGATCAATGGAACAAAATAGAGAGCCCAGAAATGGACCCTCAACTCTATGGTCAACTCATCTTTGACAAAGCAGGAAAGAATGTCCAATGGAAAAAAGACAGTCTCTTCAACAAATGGTGTTGGGAAAATTGGATAGCCACATGCAGAAGAATGAAACTGGACCATTTCCTTACACCACACACAAAAATAGACTCCAAATGGTTGAAAGACCTCAATGTGAGACAGGAGTCCATCAAAATTCTAAAGGAGAACACAGGCAGGAACCTCTTTGACCTCAGCCGAAGCAACTTCTTCCTAGAAACATCGCCAAAGGCAAGGGAAGCAAGGGCAAAACTGAACTATTGGGACTTCATCAAGATAAAAAGCTTTTGCAAAGCAAAGGAAACAGTCAACAAAACCAAAAGACAACCGACAGAATGGGAGAAGATATTTGCAAATGACATATCAGATAAAGGGCTAGTATCCAAAATCTATAAAGAACTCATCAGACTCAACACCCAAAGAACAAAGAATCCAATCAAGAAATGGGCAGAAGACATGAACAGACATTTTTCCAAAGAAGACATCCAAATGGCCAACAGACACATGAAAAAGTGCTCCATATCGCTCGGCATCAGGGAAATCCAAATCAAAACCTCAATGAGATACCACCTCACACCAGTGAGAATGGCTAAAATTAACAAGTCAGGAAACGACAGATGTTGGCAGGGATGTGGAGAAAGGGGAACCCTCCTACACTGTTGGTGGGAATGCAAGCTGGTGCAGCCACTCTGGAAAACTGTATGGAGGTTCCTCAAAAAGTTGAAAATAGAGCTACCATATGATCCAGCAATTGCACTACCGGGTATTTACCCCAAAGATACAAAAGTAGGGATCCGAAGGGGTATGTGCACCCTGATGTTTATAGCAGCACTGTCCACAATAGCCAAACTGTGGAAAGAGCCAAGATGTCCATCGACAGATGAATGGATAAAGAAGAGGTGGTATATATATACAATGGAATATTATGCAGCCATCAAAAGGAATGAGATCTTGCCATTTGCAACGACGTGGATGGAACTGGAGGGTATTATGTTGAGTGAAATAAGTCAAACAGAGAAAGACATGTATCATATGATCTCACTGATATGAGGAATTCTTAATCGCAGGAAACAAACTGAGTGTTGTTGGAGTGGGGGGTGGGGTGGGAGGGATGGGGTGACTGGGTGATAGACACTGCGGAGGGTATGTGCTCTGGTAAGCGCTGTGAATTGTGCAAAACTGTTGAATCTCAGATCTGTACCTCTGAAACAAATAATGCAATATATGTTAAGAAAAAAAAAAGAAGAAGAAGGTAGCGGGAGGGGAAGAATGAAGTGGGGGAAATCGGAGGGGTAGACGAACCATGAGAGACGATGGACTCTGAAAAACTAACAGGGTTCTAGAGGGGAGAGGGGTGGGAGGATGGGTTAGCCTGGTGGTGGGTATTGAGGAGGGCACATTCTGCATGGAGCACTGGGTGTTATGCACAAACAATGAATCATGGAACACTTCATCTAAAACTAATGATGTAATGTATGGGGATTAACATAAGAATAAAAAATAAATAAAAATAAAATAAAATAAATAAATTACTGGCAGATAACCTTGATCTTTTGGAGGCTTTATTTTAAGCTTTGTTAGGGTAGGTCTTTCCAGTTTTTCATTTTTCCTAAGGGGCAGCTCTTAGTCCTTGTACACGGCCCTTACACCTAGAGTTTGACCCTCCTGCCATTTTAATAGAAAAGTGTTCAGTGAGCTCTTTTAACGTGGCAGAACTTGAACTCTAAATCGTATATACACAGCACTGGGGAGTTGCTGTAATATCTGCTTAGTAAGATCCCTAGATCTTTCTTCTGGGGTTCCTTGGAGACTTGCCCTGGGTCTTCACAGTTCAGGGGTCAGCCAAGGATTGAGGGCAGACTATATGCAGATGTAGAGGTTTTCTCTCACATGACTCCCTCTTTTCCTGGATATCTCCCTTCAATTTTCCACCATTCTAGCAGTCCTGAGCTCCAACATCTGCCTCCTTAGTCTATTTGGAATTCTATATGAGCTCTTATACATTAAGCAGACCGGGGAGTGCTCTCAAGGAAAAAAAAAAAACGATAAATGGGGATCTCACCTAGGATGTTTCCCTTTTTTTTTTCATGGGTAGTAGCCCCTCTAGTTTCTGTCTACTTTTGGTCACGCTATGATGCCTTCAAACAATTATTTTTTGTATTTTCTAAAAATTTTAAATTATTGTCACTGGAAAAGTTAGTCTGATATAAGGTCCTCCACCATTATTTGAAGCCAGAAATCTCTTGAAATATCTATACAAATTGAGCAACGTCTTAGTCAGTTGTCCATATGTCTCACCACTTAAAACCCAGCCTTCCAGATATCTGTCATTTATTTGGTGAACATCCCAATATCCTTCCAGGTAAATCCATTTTGGTTTGAATTATCCAGATTAAGTTCTGCTGTTTACCATCGAGGGCTGGGACTATACCCAGGGTTTATACTGACTGCACATTGCTCAAATCTTGCCTACATGAGTGGCTTCAAAGACCTCCCCACAGCCACTGGCTGTTCATGGCTCTCTGAAAATATCATCCCAGATCACCACCACCTTTAAATTTTTTTCAATTTTTCACTTTTTTAATTAACAGTTTGATGTAAAATATTTTATTTTTATAATAATTATATTTACAAACTTTATTACTAAATTTATTTCTTCCCAATACCATGAAATCATTTTACGCCCTGGTTTGGGCACTGCCTCACTAGCCTCTTCAATCTGCACCCTATCGGTCAGAGTTCCTCTCCTCTACATGAGTTCTAACATACTCCCCAAACCATCTGCTTTGCTCTCCACTCATGAATACGCATGCACATGTGCCCACACACAGACACATAACGTCAGATGTGTATGTAAAGGCAGATGTTCCAAACTTTCACACCCTTTCCTCCCAGTGACAGGCAGAGAAGAATTCCAGACAATTAGTAAAAGAGAAAAAGAGATATATATTTGGAACATGGTGTATGATACCAAATGCAGAAGTCGAAGAGAGAGAATATTGTGAATAAAGGAAACTGATCTAGGGAATTTCAAGAAGTCTTCATGAGCTCATTTGGTTGTGCACTGTCCAATCATTTTCAGAATTCCAAAGTGTTGCACTTGTTAATGAGTATGTTAATGACCCTTCAATTTACTCAGTAAAGACCAATTTCTAAGACATTCAGGCTCCATTATGCAGGATTTCCTCTGTATCTCTGAGGTGAATCTTTCTCTCCTGAGAGAGACTAAGAATGGGAATGGGCAGTCTTTTAAAAACTGGGTTCCTGGATCACTTGCTGCTAAAATCAAGAAGGGATGAAGAAAAGAAGAGATTTTGGTAGTACCTTCTTATCAGATTTGTGGCCTTGGGCAAGTCAATTATGAATAACAATAGCTAATGTATTCAGAACATTAAGAGCTGTGTGTTATTCAAATACTTGAAAAGCTTTATTTCACTTCATCCTTATAACTACTGAGGTAGTTACCATTACTATTCCTATTTCACAGATGAGAAAAAAGCATCATAATAACGTTATCTGAGCCCTGCCGTAGTGGAAAGCTTTTATTCGTGGTGTTTGATCCTTAGTTTCATAAATGCTAGGACTGTAGCTGGAACAGTTTCATCATAGGATTGGACATAGCTCTTGGTTGTGTCGATTCTGGCTTTGTGGCTTTCAAGCTTGGGTCCCAGACCTTGTAAAATTCTGTAAGCTTGTTAGTATACTGCACTTGTTTTTCACTGCTGTGTAATACATTGCCACAAACTTAGTGGCTTAAAACAGCCACTATTAAAACATTAATTATCCCATAATTTCCATAAAGCAAGAGTCCACCACATTTTACTGGGGTCTTCTGCTCAGGACTTCATGGAGATCAAGGTGTCAGCCAGCTGTATCCTCTCCAGGAGGCTTGACTTTGAATCAACTTCCAAGCTCTCTCAGGTAATTGGCAGAACTAATTTCCCCATGGCCATGTGATAAGGTTTCTGTTTTCTTAACTGTCAGCTGGGGACCACAACCAGCTCCTAGAGACTGCTTTTGGGTCCTTCCCACATGGCCCTTTCAACAATGTGGCAGTTTGCTTCTTCAAGGCTGACAGGAGGGCATCTGCTAATTCTTCTCGTATCTTTTAAGGGGTTGAAGAATTGGGTGAACTGTTTTGGTTTTGTTTCGGTTTGAATAAGATTTTTAAAACACTCAATGGATGTTTAGCAGAATTGGAAGACAGTAATATAAAGATATCAATTCTCATCAAGTTGATCTATAGTTTAATACAATTCCATTCAAAATCCTAGCAGGAATTGTTATAGATATAGACAAGTTAATTCTAGGGTTTACGTGGAAGGCAAAGGAATTCGAATAGCCAAAACAATTTTGGAAAAGAAGAGTAAAGTTGTAGGAATCACACTATCCAATTAAAAGACCTAATGTAGGGCGCCTGGGTGGCTCAGTTGGTTAAGTGACTGCCTTCGGCTCAGGTCATGATCCTGGAGTCCCGGGATCGAGTCCCGCATCGGGCTCCCTGCTCAGTGGGAAGCCTGCTTCTCCCTCTGACCCTCCCCCCTCTCATGTGCTCTCTCTCTCTCTTTCTGTCTCAAATAAATAAATAAAATCTTTAAAAAAAATAAAATTAAATTAAAATAAAATAAAATAAAAGACCTAATGTAAAGCTTTGGTAATCAAGGCAGTATAGTAATGATAAAAGGATAGGCAGATAGGTCAGTGGAACAGAACAGGGAGATGAGAAATCAGCACACATATAGGGACAACTGATTTTTACAAGAGTACAAAACCAATTCAATAAAGAAAGTATCTCATTCAACAAATTTTGTTAAAACAACTGGACATTCATGTTCAAAAAAAATAATAATAACTTCATTCTAAACCTCACAACATACCAAAAAAAATTTTTTTAATGGATTAGAGATCTCAATGTAAAACTTAATACTATAGGGGTGCCTGGGTGGCTTAGTCGTTAAGCATCTGCCTTCGGCTCAGGTCATGATCTGGGGTCCTGGGATCGAGCCCCACATCGGTCTCCCTCCTCAGTGGGGAGCCTGTTTCTCCCTCTCGCATTCCCCTTGCTTGTATTCCCTCTCTCTCTGTCAAATAAATAAATAAAATCTTTAAAAATAAATAAATAAATAAAACTTAATACTATAAAACTTTTAGAGGAAAACATCAGAGAAAACCTGGGTTAGACAAAGCTTTCTTAGATCTGACACCAAAAGCATGATCTGTAAAGAGTAATTTACTCCATCTAAATTACAAACTTTTGCTCTTTGAAAGGTATTGTTGGGAGAGTGAAAATACAAGATACAGACTGGGAAAAAAGTATGTGAAATCATGTATCTGACAAAGGGCTTCTTTCCAGAATATAGATATCTTTAAAAACTCAACAGTAAGAAACCAAACAACTCAATTTAAAAACGGGCAAAACACCTGGTCAAAGAAAATATACAGATGACAAATATGCACACAAAAAGATGTATATCATTGGCCACTAAGGAAACACAAATTAAAATATGCCTATTACAAAGGCTAATGTAAAATAAAAAACTGACAGTATCAAACATTGGCAAGAGTGGGGAGGAAG
Organism: Mirounga leonina; assembly: GCF_011800145.1. Classification (NCBI taxonomy): domain Eukaryota; kingdom Metazoa; phylum Chordata; class Mammalia; order Carnivora; family Phocidae; genus Mirounga; species Mirounga leonina. The sequence goes on from NW_023270464.1 coordinate 21,887,894, forward strand.
TGAAATTTTCATATGTTGTAGGCAGAAATGCAAAATAATGTATTCACTCCAGAAAACACTTTAGCAGTTTCTTATAAAGTTAAACCTACACCTACCATGTGACCCAGCAATCCCACTTCTCAGGTATTTACCCTAAAGAAATGAAAATGTATGTTCACACAGAAACCCTCATGTGAACATTTAGAGGAGCTCTAGTCATAACTGCCAAAATCTAAAAACAACCAGAATGTCCTTCAGAGGTGAGTGGGCAAACAAACTGTGGTACATTCACGCAATGGAAAATTTGTCAATAATTGGAACAGACTATTGATTTGTACCAATAATGTGGATGAATCTCAAGTGCATTAAGATAAAGAAGCCAGTCTCCAAAAGCTACATACTATATGATTCCACTACATACTATATGATTCCATGACATTAGCAAATGACAAAACTACTGTGATGGAGAGCAGATCCATGGCTTCCAAGAGTTAGGCGTGGGGAAAGCGTAAGACTACACAGGGATGGTACAAAGATTTGGGGGGTGATGGAATTATTCTGTAACTTGATTGTGGTGGTATTTACATAAATCTATATGTGTTAAAACTCACAGAATTATATACCAAAGAAAGTCAATTTTACTGTATGTTAGTTTTAAAATTTAAAAAAATATTTATGAGGAACATGTGTGGGAATAGAATTTCATGGACCTGGAACAGACAGAGAGGAACATAATTTTAGATTAGGTTAAATTTTCAATGTGTGAACACCTACCAGAGATTCTGGATGCAAAATATTGACTCAAGCAACTGGGAAAGATTCCATTTATTTGCTTGGTTGATGGACTAAAACTAGAGTCAACAGTAGCCTATATGAGTTTGAAATGCCAGAAAGAACTTGATATAATATAGAGGAAAGAACGCAAAAAGCTGTGGCGATAAGAATATAAGAGCAGATTTATCATACGTTCACAATTCCTACCCCAAAAATAATCCACGAGAGGGTTCAGAAGGCAATCTCTTTACCATGATACTGAAAAATACATTGTTGATGCAGAGCAGCAACATCCTTTAAAACCACATTAGTTAGTAGCTATCCACTGTAGGTAAAATATAAAAGTAGGAAATGCTGCCATTATAATGAGTTCCTTGATTTAAGTGACAGGATGGACATTTAGAATGACAAAGATCTAGCAGATGTACTCAACTACTGAGAAAACACAGATGTGTTACCAAATTAGGCAGCAGAGCCAAAATAACAAACAGAATGGTTTTACCTATAGGGATGTTTGGAGGTAATTAGGCCTCTATGGCTGAAGTAAATGGGCTACTCCCTGAAGTTGTACCTACTGTGCATGACAAAAACAACAACAACAAAACCCTAGGCTTAGTAAGCAGAAAATATTGATCTGAGCCACAATTATTGGGACTCACTACCTCACTACTATAGAGACCCACCCAATTCCCGGACCCAAGTTAGTTCAAGGAACCAAAGCTTTCTGATTGAAAAATTGGTTTCAGTTGGATTGGGTACCCTTAAAAAAGAGTTATGTAGTAACACCACAAGCACATACCATTAAATTTTCACCAGACTGTTACCAAAGGGACATAAAATACATTTCAGGGTAACTGAGCTGGTCCCTGCCGCTGCTCCTCTTCCCCTCCTGAAATCTGGCTTGGTCTCTGTGATGCAGGGGCAGCTCAGCCTCACCCTGTGTTCTAGGATTCTCTCAGGGGCATCTTGCCCATGGAGAGTTGTTAGTTCTTCTTGTGAGGGGATGCGAACTCAGGACCTGTGATGCCACCTTGTTGACGTCACCTCAACAGTTCATAGCTTGCTACTGGCCAAGGCAGAATGTCCAACCATGAGAAAACTGAAGGTCTTGCAATTAAGCTGTCCATCGTGAACGAGAGATTGCCAACCAGCATTAGGGTGTATCCAAACACACTTCATGATCAGATGGAAGTGGTATGCAATGTATAAACTTAGCTGATCCAAAAGGTACAAGAAATTCACACAATTCCCAGGGTATCTATCCCCTCCACATTTCCATCCTTTCTTCAACCCATGCCATAGGCTTAAGAGGTGTTCCAAATGACCAGGTGAGTGGAAAGTAAAAACCAGAGCCTGATTTTATGTAGCTCTGCACATTATGCAGGCATCAGATGACAATGGACTATCACCCCACATAGAGATAGTCCTACAGAATGGTGAGGCAGAGAAATCTCTCCCAGTGGACAGACTTTTAAGGGCATATCTTGGGCTCCGCTGTATATGGAAAGAGAGATGCCCTGGGGTATGGATCTTCAAGGTCTCATAGGCAGCGGTTAATGGTTTGAGCAGACTTGGATATAACAATATTGAATTGGTGACAATGAGTACTGGAGAAGAGGCATGGACCTCTCAGAATGGACAGAGTGTGAGAATACTTTGTGGTTCCTGTTGAGGAGGAAGCTCACAATATAAGGGGGGATTAAATAAGCTGTTCCGTGATGTCAGGGCCTCTTTCTTCAGCCACTCTTGACTGCTCAACACGGCCATGATGACACAGGTGGACATTATGCATGGGATCAATGACAAGGACTTCCCCTGATGGGGAAAGTGACACTGGTAAGCACACAACTTGCCCCTGGTAATAACCACCTGGGGTCTCAGGGCAAGACACACACCCTGGCAAATAGCCAACCACCTTTGGGCAGACTCACTGCATTGCAATCCCTTCCCCATGGAGAGGGACAGTAATTTGTTCTTACTGGAACAGACACTTATTCTAGGTATGGATCTGTTTGGGCGAAATTGTGTCTCTCCAAAATTCGCATGTTGAAGCTGTAACGCCTGGTACCTCAGATTGTGGCTGTACTTGGAGATACAGTCTTTTAAAAGGTGCTGAAGTTAAAAACGAGGCTGTTAGGGTGGGCCCTAATCTAATCTGACTGCCATCCTTATAAAAAGAGGGAATTTGGACACACAAAAAGACCCTGGAGATATGAAAGCAGAGAGGAAAGGCCATGTGAGGACATATCGAGAAGATGGCCATCTGCAAGCCATGGAGAGAGGCCTCAGGAGAAACAAAGCTGGCTGACACTTTGATCTTGGATATCCAGCCTCCAGACTATGAGAAAATACATTTCCATCGTTTAAGCCACCCGGTCTGTGGTATGTTGTTATTGTAGCCCTAGCAGACTAATACATCTCCCTCGCCTATGATGCTTCTGAAAATCACATAATTCGTGGGATTACTGAATGCCTTATTCAAAATCTGGACATCGTTTAAGCACTGCTCCTCACCAGGGAATTCATGTACAGCAAGTTAATTGCAGTGATAGGGCTCATGTGTATAACATTCACTGCTCTGTCCAGGTATTCCATCATCCAAAAGCAACTGGCCTTAGAGCAGAGGAATGACCTGTTGAAGTGATGGCACCAGCAGACATCTGATGAGGCTGAGGTGCTGCCCTACAAAATGCAGTCTATTCTTTAAGTTAATGAGCATTGTCTCACCCCATGAAACAAAAGGTAAAAGGAAGAGTAGCTCCCTTCATTATGATGCCTGATGAACCACTTGCTAAATTTTTGCTTCCTGTGACTTTAGGGTCTGTTGGCTTAAAGGTCTTTGAACCCATGAGAAGGATACTTTGACCAGGAGACACAATAATGGATCCACTGAATTAGAACCGGAGACTTCCACCAGGACATTTGAGACTTATCATACCCTGTTGGACAAAATGACTGATCCAGATTATCAAAGTAGACCGCTGTCATCCATGTAGGCAAAAAGGACTATTTCTGTAAACCATAAGGGAATCCCTGGGGCACCTCTCAAATTGCCATGTCCGGTGATAAAAGTTAACCGAAGGTAAATTCTAACCCCATACAGGCAGAGCCGGTAAGGGTTCAGATTCCCCAAGAAAGAAGATTGGGTCACCCCACCAGATAAAGAATCATAGCCAACGGACTCTTTTGCAGAGGACAAAGAGAACATGAATAGGTAGCAGAGAAAGGACATTATGAAGACCAGCTGCTGCCTTGTGGCCAGTTGCATAAGTAAGTTCTGTGGTAGCTATCCACGTTTGCTTCTCAGTCCGCTGTGTCGTGGACATATCTATGTATATTCAATAAATTCTCTTTTTTTCTTCCTTCTCCCTTTTCTCTACCAGTTTATCATAGTCCATGTGTGTTTACAATTTAGTCCACCAGCTGCAGACTATCAATATGCTATTATGGCTGAACTATAGGAGCAATGGCTATCCTCCAGCAAACCGGAACTTGTACCTGGCATCAGCAACTCAGGAAACTTTGGGTCCATCCTTTGGGGGAAGTGCATTATCACTGTACAAGTGATGGTTGTATGATGTTAGGCAAGCACAGGTTACTGTTACTATAGTATGAAAACGGGGCCCATAGTGATGCTAGGCGGTGAAGGAATGGATTGTAGTCACATCTACTTCCACATTGCAAATCCTGCCTTTCTAAAATATAGTAAAAAAAAAACCCTGCATTTTCCAGCCTTCCTATTAAGTAGGGTATAGACACAAGACTAGCTTCCTGCCAGCAGATGCATCCATATGAGACTCGGAGCAGAGGGGACAATAGCAAGGTTACAGCAAGTATGAGGTCTTAGGCAGATTTGCAGGAGCTTTAACAGAAAAAGGTGCAGTGGAGGTTCAATTGGTGGTCTTGTAGGGGTTGAGCAGAAGGTCCCAACATCTGCAGGATTTCCAGATGATAAAATAACATCATCAAGATTTTGCTGTATCCATCTCTACGTGCGGGTGTTGCTTTTCTCTCTACCAGACCTCCTTGGATTGGGCTTCTCATGCAGGTTCTCCCTGCTCCAACAGCAGCTTCTGGCCCCTCCAATCTAGTAGGAAGAGAGTTTCTCTTTCCAAGAAAAAGAGTCCCTGAATTGAATCTCATTGATCCAATTTAGGTCACATGCCTGAACCAACTGCAACAGCCAAGGGGATAGAACATGCCAGGCCTGGGGAATGTGAGCACCCTGAACAATGAGAACAGGATGAAGTCTGAAGGAGAGAACAGATTTCTCCCATATAATTCCTCCCTTGTACTTTATCACCCAAAAGCAACTGGCTATACAATGAAGCAACCGCCTATTGAAGTTGTGTCAGCAGCGGTGAAGTTGAGGTATCACCCCACAAAATGCGGCGTATGCGTTAAGTTTGCAATGATGACCCTGAGGGTAGCTCTCAAATACAAATCAGGAGATAACTAAAAGAAAAGATGATGGGTGGTGGGCAGCAGAAACAACGGCTGTCCACCAGACTGGAAGTTCTGGCTCCTTGGCTCCTTCCTCCAGCTACAAATGGGATAGTGACTGGCACAGCCTGCAGGCGAAGACCCCGAGTCTTCTCACAGTGTGATCCCAGCAGCGTTTCGGTTTGCTGGACCAAAATTCAGAGGGCCTGGTTTCCAGGTATGATGTCTATGAACCTGAGAATCTCCCTGAACTTTTCTGGGCCTCCATCCCCTTGTCTGCCAAGTGAAGAACTAATAAAGCCTGCCTGGTGAAGATTCAACAAGATAAAACTCATAAAACCGATTCAAAATCTATAAAGTACTCCATAAATGTAATGGATCATCTTTATGCCTCCAAGGAAACCAAGGATGACCTGAGCCTAGCTCATCTCGTTTGCAAATAATGGGGGAAGGGAGGTAGATGGAAGAGGTAAGACAAATAGAAGAGTTTAGATTGGAACCACTGTCATATGCCCTTCACCATACAGACAAGACTAATCCAATCTTTCTAGGCTATGGATCACATTTTTCTGAGCTCTTCCCCTTTCCTGGATAAGAGTGAAAATAGCAGGTGAGCTGTGACCAAAGGCTTACACCACAAATTTGTTTGACATGGAACTCCTCAATGCAAACATTTCTTCTAGGAAAGTGATTGGATAAAGCAGAAAAGATCCCTACAGAAGGCAATTTATCATGATAATTATTAGGATAACAAAAATTTGAAAGTAAATGCCCTGAAATAAAGGATTGATTACATCGTTACACAAATGGTAGAATTATCTCTGTCTCTTTCATCGTTACACAAATGATGGAGGTCAAGTACAATATGGATATTATATAGAAGGATAGCCAGGATATAATAGCTGAAAAGAGCACATACAGTATGATCCTGTTTTTATCAGTCAATAATATAAATGTATTCACATGCATAGACCAAGATTCAAAAGATATATAAGGGAGTCACGTCATACATGCATTCAACTTCTCGGAATTCAATGCTGTGCACGCCACGGGGTAGGGGTGGGGCAGGCGAGGAAGAAACAGAACAACTTCAGTGTATAGCTGTGATCTGCCACTCCTCCTCATTGAGCACACGAGTCAGATGGGGACACGAGGCTGCTGAAATTTCAGTCCCTCTCAGTTCCCATTTGCCTTCCAGAATGTGAGCATCCTCCCATGCTGAGTGGGACTCTAATGTTTCTTTTTTTTTTTTTTAAGATTTTATTTATTTATTTGAGACAGACAGAATGAGAGAGAGAGAGCATGAGAGGGAGGAGGGTCAGAGGGAGAAGCAGACTCCCCGCTGAGCAGGGAGCCCGACGTGGGACTTGATCCCGGGACTCCAGGATCATGACCTGAGCCGAAGGCAGTCGCTTAACCAACTGAGCCACCCAGGCGCCCCGGGACTCTAATGTTTCAAGAGGTGTATTTTTCAGATGACCTGTCCCCTAAATGGAAGCCAACTACTTTTTCTGGGGCTCAACCAACAAAACGGTGATCTGGTCCCATCCCAGAAGAAAATGGTTGGGTTGTATGGATTGAGAGATGGTGTGTCCACTCCTAATGTGACACATTCCTGAGGAATTGTCCAGGGAGATTTTCCTCCTTGTGGACCACCCACCTGGGCCAGGTCCTACCCAGTGTGGACAGTGGGGCTACTCTAGGTAAGGCTGGGGTTTTTTCTAGATCTAGATGATAATCTAGATCTCCAAGTTTCCTAAAATGAACATGTATTTATGGGATATATTTTTAAAGGATAGGTAAGGCCCCTTATCCTTGTGGGTACTTGACCAAGTACCCTCCAGAAAGTTCCACCTAGGGATCTCAGCTTTGCCAGCCCATAAGGGCAGCTTCCTGTCAGGTCTCTGTAGGCTGTCCTGCTGTGGCTTGCAAAGCTGCCCTCCCTTTCTCTTGGCCCTTATCAATGAGAATCTCTGTGGGTGATAGCATTAGGCCAGGCTGGGCAGCACTGAATGGCTGCAGGGCCCAGGGTGCCAGGCAGCTCGGGGCCATCTCAGCCCATCGCTCCCGGGCTCCATCAACCCTTGTTTGTCTTCATTACCAGCCCGAGCCCAGACAGGCTGCCTCCATGCTGGGTCCTTGATTTTTCTATTTTGAGAGGGCTACTCGGGCCAAATCATCAAATCAAGTTAGGCCCCTGACGTCTTAGGTTTGCAGTGATCTGACAGTTCCCCTCCCCCTGTCCCCAGAGACTAGGGGTGGCCCTACCCTGGTCCCCAGCACCACAGAAACACACTCTCTCACAACATCCCCACACACACACTCCCTCACAGCCTCACAAACACACTCTTTCACTGGCACCACACAAATAATCATAACAACATGAACATCTACACTCGGGGGTCCTCAGAGATCATGAGAGACTCAGGCCACTTGCAGTTTTGAGGCTTCCAGAATATTACAGAATGAGAAATCACTGCAACTGAGTCCCCATATTTGTAGCTGTCCTAAATGTTAACATTTAACAAATTATTGTCATGTGTTTTAAATGCAATATAATTGTGTTATCCACAAAATAATCATAGGATTTATGAACTATTAATTCTTAGGGCACCGCAGGCAGCGCACTGGGGTAATGCAATGTGCTTAGAGCCATGTGATGAATGTCTTCTCCTCTCCAACTTGTCAGCATATCTTGGACTGCATGTGTAACCTCATTTGGGGATAATATCAAGAGCCCATATCTGAAGCCCTTTGTGAGTGAGAGGCCCAGCCAAATGGCTCCTGTCAACTCCTGAACACACACTCACACCGGAGAGGCCATGTGCCCACACACGGTAACACCCACAGTAGCCACCCACACCTGCCAGGAGAAAACCCAGAGTCCCATGGCTCACTGGTCATCTCAGTCACCTCGTGACAGTCATGGGAACGTCTCAGAGCTGGGAGGGACCCTTGGTGCAATCGGCTCCAGCCCCTCTCAGGACAGAGGCCTCCCTGGTCACCCTCTGGATGGCTGGCCACTCGGCCCTTTCAGATCATTCCTGACATGCCAGCCTGGACCAGCTCTAATGGGAAGGCCAGCCTAGGACTTCCATAAATCAGCATCCTCATCGTCGCCATTGAGGGGACATTAACCATCGCCACTCCACCCAGGGCTTCTGTTCTATCCACCTGCATCCGGGCAAGTGTTGCACGCACACACACACACACACACTTGCTCACACACGTACACATGCTCACACCCGCACCTGCACGTACACAGTTTAAAAGACAGTGTGGCATTATGGAAAGACCCTGGACCTTAGAAGCAAACAAGTCACTATTACAGCTCTCTTCCATTACTTATGAGTGGTCACTTACAGACCCATTTGTCCTCTCTAAGCCTCAGTTTTCCATGTCTTTAAAGTGGACCCAGAAAAAACCTGCCTCGTAAGTCACTGGTAGGATCTCCCTGAGATATTTCTAAGAGCACATAGCGAACTGCTGGGCACATTACTTCTTTGCCATATGCAATGCTCTTTTCCATTAGCTCCTCTGCTTGGGACTAACATCAAGAAATGACTATCCCTCTTAGAGCAAAACATATCTTAAATTCAAAGAAAAAATTGCTCATCCATGCAATATGGGGCAAAGAGCATCAAAATGGGAATCTAAAACTGGCTTCAGTTCTTCCAAAAATGAGTGGCGTGCATCAAATACACTCACCCTCAGTTTTCCCATCTATGAAAGGGTCTTGGGTCTTTTTCAGATTCAGTGTTCTAGAACTCTTCTCAGAGGCAATTAACTCTCTCATCCAAAGTGCACACCCACTTCCCAAACTGGACTGGTGAGACTGGTGAACTAGACCTGAGAGCAGGGGTGTCTGATCCTGTCCACCCTCGCAGCCCCTCAGCAAGACCATCCATGCCTCTGTCATGGTACCGGAGGCCTTAACTCTTCCACGTCCTGCCCGCCGAGCCACAGTGAGCCTAGTGAGCGTGAAGTACATGCAGACTGCACTGAGCTGGAGGGTCCCAGGAGCTGGGTGGGATGGGCAGCCAGGGCCAGAGCTGGTCGAGGAAGACTCCAAAATGGAGTTGAGGGAAGAAGGAAGGTTGAATTTGCAAAGTCAGAAATGGGAACATCAGGAGCTAGGACAAGTTGGACAGGCTGGTGTGAGGCATGTGAGGAGGCAAGGGGAGAGGGCTCCAGACCAGTTCCAGCTGGGGCCAGCTTCTAGCACAGGGCAAGCCCCACACCCCAGAGGGGCCGACAAGCCCGTGACTGTGGCTCTTGAAATCACTAGGGCCAAGGCTTACGGAGCGAGGCTGGAAGCACAAGACAGAGATGAGGAAATGACACTGTGCAAAAAGCCAGTCTACTTGTCACCCTTTCCTAAGACATTCACGAGGAAGTGTCGATAGTGGACTTCACCCAAGAGAAACTCTGTCCTCATCCAGGGAATGAGGTAACAAACACAGAAGACAAAGAAAAGCTTGCCATTCCTTCAAATCTGTTCTGGAGGCTCTTTGCACTACATCCTCTAAATAGATGCTTTTCGGCTACCAGCCCTGCGAGAAGGCCCCCACCATGATCCATCACTGGCTGCAGCTGCAGGACCTGAGGAAGGGAAAGTTTCAAGCCCTTGCCCAGCATCCCCAGCCAGTGAGCGGTAGAACCAGGTCCAGGCTCAGGCTCTGCACACACTGCCCGGCTCTTCAATCACACAGGGGCCATTTCCTATCAATTTTCAACACAACCACACCTGCAGTAGAACAGGTAAGCCAGGGGAGCTTGGGTTCGAATCCCAGCTTCACCTTTATTAGTTGTGTGACCTTGGGAAATTTTCTTAACCTCTTAATTCTCTCCTTTATCATCTGTAAAACAGGTGTAAATAAGGCCTAGCTCTCTGTTTCTGGGAGGTTTTTGTGAGAACCTAGCTTATGTCTGTCACTTAGTAAAGACTCAATAAATGGTGATCTTCTTTTCTTCTGCTCTCCTCTGCCCCCTTCTTCCCCCATCACAAGTTTTAATGCGGCTGCCTCCCACATGTCAAAGAGAAGTCAACTGGGGTGTCCCTGAGTCCCCCTGTTTCAGGCGAGCACACCGGAGTATTTACATTCTGTCTTCGGGTTCAGGGTGTCATGGGAGAGGATGTCCTGGAGGTGTCAGGGTTCCTCCAATTCCCAGGTCAACTGGGCTTCCACCTCCTTGCCCAGCTGAAGGCAGGGAGTCACCAGTTGTCCTGAGAAGCCCTCAACAACCAGCTCATCACTGTGTCTGAGCACCCAGCCAGAAGCCACCCTTCAAGGCCATTAATTAACCACTGTCGCTCAGGATGACTTTTTTGTTTCTGGCATCGTTTGCGGACAAGAGTTTCACAACTAGGTTCCTTTCTATCCCCCAGCCGTAGCTATTTGTCCCCCATGTGTATTCAGTGGCACATCCCATCAAGAAACATCTCCTGGGCTCATTGGCCAAGCCCTTGGGTCAGAGCTGAAAGGACCCCGTGCCCTTTCCTCCTGGTGAGAAATGTTCTGGACTAAGCTCCCCCCATGGTCTTCCTGAGCTTTTGGGGAATCCATGGGTGGAGAACAACCTGGTCCACTCCCATCTTGGATGAGCACCAATTCAAACATCCAAGCAGAAGATGTGGTCCATACCCAGTGGGTGGCTCCTTATCATCCTTGCTCTGGCCAGATATTAGAGAAAGCATCATATGTTGGGCAAAGTGGGGTCCTGGACACTGCGTACCTTGCCCACCTTCCATTTACTTCCACTCTTTTTTTTTTAAAGATTTTATTTATTGGGGCACCTGGGTGGCTCAGTAGGTTAAGTATCTGCCTTTGGCTCAGGTCATGATCCCAGAGTCCTGGGATCTGGCCCCACATTAGGCTCCTTGCTCAGCGGGGACCCTGCTTCTCCCTCTCCCTCTGCCTGCTGCTCCCCCTACTTGTGCTCTCTCTCTTTTTAAAGATTTTATTTATTGATTTGAGAGAGAGCACGAGCGGGGGGTGGGGGGGAGAGGCAGAGGGAGAAGCAGGCTCCCCACTCAGCAGGGAACCTGATGCGGGACTCCATCCCAGGACCCTTGGAATCATGACCTGAGCCAAAGGCAGACGCTTAACCAACTGAGGCACCCAAACACCCCTTATCTCTACTCGTTCTTATAACCTATGTTCAGAGCTTGCAGAAACACCAGCAGCTCTCAGCCCTGTGGTATCTCCCTAGGCTTTCTGTCCTCTCTCCGCCTGGAATGTCTTCCCTGTCATCCTCCAACTCCTCCAGATCAGGGAGGCTTCCCGGAGGCAGTGAGTCCTAGAATCAGTCTGGAGGGATGAGCTGCATCACCATTTACCTGGCTAACTCCTATTCATGCCCCGAAAGCAGCGCACATAGCCTCTCCCCCAGAAAACCTTCCCTGACCACCCTCCCCCGCAGCTAGGCCAGATGCTGCACCAGGCAGCCCTCTCCAGTGAGTGGCTTCGGCTTTGGGGTTGAGACCTGTATAGGGAAACAGATGGCAAACTCTAACTAGCTAATTGAGAAGAGTTTAATAAAGGGACTGTTGACAAAGGGGTAGGCAGGGTTTAGAGAGAACAAAGAGAGACAGCGGCAGCTAGCAGCCGAGGGCAGCCGGAACCACATAGACACACACACACACACACACACAGATACACACACACACACGGGCTACGTGAGACCGGCAGGGAGCACTCAGCAGGACCAGGAGAGAAGGATGGAGGAGAAGTAGCAAGGCTCGTGGGGGGTAATACCATGTATCAGAATAATAGTAGAATAATAATGTTTGTTTTGTGTTCATACCTTAATTAATACTTTCAGTTGATGTCTTGTAATATGTTTATATATAGTTTATATTTGAAAGGGATTAAGGTTTTAGTGTCACTGATTATTTAAAAATGAATTTTAAATACTTGATTTTAAAATACCAGCATTAACACTAGTATTTCAGCTTCACGTGAAATAAATACTAAACCACAGTATTATTGTTCTGTCCCGATATTGACGATCAGTATTCTGTTAGCTGCAAGCAGTAAGAACCCAGCCCACACTGACTTAACGAATCCGCCAGCTCCAGGGGAGGGGGCTCGCGTCAGGCCCAGCTTGGCTGCAAGGGCTTGAACAATGTCACCAGAGCTTGGGTGACTCCATTGCTTCGCCTGGCTCTCTCTGTTCTCCTCCACGGTTGTCTTGATTCTCAGACAGGCTCTCCCTCGTGGTCACCAGGGCGCTGGGGCAGCTCTAGACCTCAGACCCACTCACCTTCACATCCAGCGGAGAGAAGCCCCTGTGCCAGAAAGCCGCTGAAGGCTCGCTGCCCCTCATGGCTCTGGAGGGGGGCTGAATCCCTGTGTCCATTCCTACAGCAATCCTGTGACCTGGCTTGTGAGCTTCAACCACCCCGCGGGCCCAGCATGGGCTCAGCATTTTCTGAAACATAAATATTGAGGATGGGAAGGAGGTGGTTCCCCCAAAGCATAAGAAGTTATCCCCCCAAAAGTGAGATCTGATGCTGAGTGAGAAACAACAGATACCCACCTCAGGCGTGCCTCGCGACCCTTCCATAGAACCCTGGACTTCCCTCTTAAATAACTCCATTCACACTCTTAAAAACAAAAAATAAATAAACAAAAAAGTCCTCTAGACTAAGTTCCTAGAGCACAGAGACTTCCTTGTATTCCCAATCCCTAGGAAGTGCCTGGCATTCTGTACTTGCTCCGTACTTGTTTGGAGAGGGCACATATGATCAGAAGTGCTCAGTAAGAATGCCTTGCCTATGGCCATTAATCCAAAAGGCTGATGGGACAGTGCTTCCTAGTTGCCTTTGGAGCTCTGAATACAGACTTGAGTGGACCTAGGAACTGCCTGGGCAGTTTCTTCAAACACAAACTTCTGGGCCCCAGTCCCCAAGACTCTGATACGAGAGGTCTGGGGTGAGTTTGAGATTCCGCATCTCCAGCAAGCTCCCATGGGGTGCTGCTGCCACCCAGGACTACACTTTGAGGAGCACTGCTTGACCTGAAAGGGAAGCCAGGAGCATCAAGGAAAGAGCATTGTTCTGGCTAAGAGCTGGATTACCCTTTGTGATGAAAAACAATATACTCAAGATGGTGCTCCAGTGACAGCTATATTAACTGAGCAATTTCAAATGGTTTTGCTCGATGGGTCTTCTAATGAAAGGACTAGAATTTTCAAAACTATCTGGTAAAAGATTTATTCAATTAAACTGATTCAATTTTTAAAGGTATTTGTCCCTTCGTGGAGGCAAAGCCATGCTTTTCTAATTAAAAGCTAATTACTGGCTAATATGCTGGTCTCACTGCTTTCAGCACAATAAAGCAGAGGGAGCAGGAGGGCCTGGAGGCGATGCTAGAAACCCCAAGAGTAAAGAAAGATGGGCACTTCTCCCCCATCCCCCAGAGACCCTGCATAATGAACCTTACACTTAGTGTCTTCATTCATTCAACAAACATCTTAAGCCTTTTTTTTTAAAGAGAGATTTTAAGTGCCTATGTAATCCACATCATGTCACTCCCCTGCTTAAGGCCCTTCAAAGTCTCCCAACTGCACAGGACAAGTAGGAAAGCTTTCACACGGCCCATGAGGACTAATCAGTCCCCTCTGCATCTTTCCAGCCTCATCTTGTACCACTTGCTTCTTGTCTTGAGGACCAGCCGCACCAGGCTTCTGTCTTCTGGTTCCTCCAGTGTACCAAGGCTTTTCCTGCCTCAGAGCCCTTCCACATGCTGTTCCTCCACCTGCCGGCCTATGCTGAACTGTCACAGCTCACATAGACCTTCCCCAATCCCCCCTCCCTCAGTCTATTCTTTTTTTTTTTTTTTTAAGATTTTATTTATTCATTTGAGACACAGAGATACAGAGAGAGAGAGAGAGAGAGCATGAGCCAGGAGAGAGGCAGAGGGAGAGGGAGAAGCAGGCTCCTCACTGAGCCAGGAGCCCGATGTGGGGCTCAATCCCAGGACCCTGGGATCATGACCTGAGCCGAAGGCAGACGCTTAGCCATCTGAGCCACTCAGGCGCCCCCTCAGTCTATTCTTTTAGAGAATCCATCAGTGAAACAGATTTCAGATTCCAGAAACATACCCAAATCCAGGTGAAAATATAGCCCACAGTCAACATGACATTTTGAATCAGTAGAAAAAAGGACGTGGTTTTCAAGAAGTGATGTTGAGATGAACTGTGTCTCCAGCTGGAGAAGAAAAGTTTGATCTCAACCTTATTTCTTATACCAAAATAAATTCCTGATGAAAGAAAAGTTCAAATGTGCAAAATAAAATCACAAGAGTACAAGAAGAACTTTTACACTCTTGGAGTGAGAAAGGCCTTTTTCAAAGTATGATACAAACCTAGAAACTATGAAGAAAAGGTTATTACACTAACTTCACAAAAATAAAAATTTTCTTTTTGAGAAAGAGTCTTAAGAAAAGTAAAAACTGAGGGAAATATTTGCAACATGTATCACAGACAAGCGGCCAATTCCCTTAATATATAAAGAACTTCTACAAATCAATAAGAACAATACTCCAATAGGAAAATGTGGACAAGATAAAACAATTAACTGAAATAGAATGAATTTTAAACATATAAAAAGATGTGAAAATTTAAATGAGATACCATTTTTACCTATCAGGTTGGCCAAGTTGACAAAGCTTAATAGCAGATTGTTGGCAAGGGTATGAAGAAACTAACACTCTCATTCTATGCATGTGACCTTTCTGGAGGCAGTAACCACAATATTTAAAATGTGCAGAGTCATTAATCCAGCAGTTGCAATTCTAGAAAATTATCCTACGGATATGCTTGCACATGTGTGAGATAGCGTATGTATAAGCGTATTCATTGCAGCATTGTTAAAAATTCAAAACACTGTGAACAAACTAAATATCCTTCAATATCAGACTCGTTAAATAAGTCATGAAACAATCTATATAATGAATATTATACAGCCTTTAAAATGAATGAGGCAGCTCCCATGAACTGTTGTGGAACCTTCTCTAAGATATACTATTATGTGGAAGAGCAAGCTATTGAAGAGGGTGGGTACCATGCAAGAATGTGTTTTAAAAATAAAATACTATGCATGCATATACTTATATATACATTGATTAACTTTGGAAGGAAACACAAGGGGCTGGTAACTGA
This sequence comes from Mirounga leonina, assembly GCF_011800145.1. Lineage (NCBI taxonomy): Eukaryota > Metazoa > Chordata > Mammalia > Carnivora > Phocidae > Mirounga > Mirounga leonina. The sequence goes on from NW_023270464.1 coordinate 21,903,257, forward strand.
GGCTGCCTTCCAGGAAGGGAACTAGGAGGAGGTGGAGGGGGGAGAATTCTTCTTCACTGCATACACTCTGTAACTTTTGAATTTTGTATATACTATGTATCAGAATGAATTTTTGATTAAGAATAAATGAATTAAAAGCCATTTCTCAGTAGGAAAGTACCAAAAAGGAAAAAAGCAGAAACAAAATGTTACCAATGATTGTGTGGTGATACCAGGAATGCCTTTTACTTGTTTTTGTATTTCTCTATATTTAACCCTATTTCTTTAATGAGCATGTACTGATTTAAAATGGGGAAAAGAATCATTTTTAAAAAGCATTGGCAGAGTCCGTAATCACCATCTTTCCCGTTGAGCCACATGTGTTCCCAGCTGGATATGGCATGAAATCCCCCAGCCACATCTGTTAATCCTGAGCCATCCTTGTAAAGACCCTCTGAGCCTCTGCATGTAGCTTTGGGGAAACAGGTCATCCCAGCTGCTACTCTGGTCTCACTCCAAGCAGGTTGGGGGCGGGCTCTGTGCATAAATGACAGCAGAGCTCCACCTCCAAGATCCACTGTGGGCCCCAAAACTTGGAAAGACCACAAAAAAAAAAAAAATACAGTTACAGTTAACATTTGAACAGTGCCCTGGAGTTTGCCAAAAGCATCTTATATGACATCTTATTTGATTCTCACAACTGCAGTGAAATACAGCTCGAATTATTCTCCCCTTTTGAAAGCTGGTGGAACCGGTGTTCAAAGAGGGAAAGTGACTGGTCCAGGCTCACACAGCTCTGTGTCGTAGGGTTAGGAGTTCAATCCGTGTCTTCTATTCCAAACCAGAAGCTCTTTCTACTTAATTAAGTTGCTGTGGTAAACACTAAATGTGCTCACCAAAATTTATCTCTTTTCCCTGGGCAAACAGCTAGATTACATTTCCCTGCCTTTCTTACAATTAACTGTGTCATTGAATTAAGCATGTCTTCTTATTCTGATGTTCCCACATCTGGAGCCTTAACTGACCCTGGGGAAACTGCCCTCTCAGAGTTAGCAGATTTCTAGAGATAGTCAACTCTCCCAAGAGCATGTCTGTTACCTGAAAACTAACCAGTCCAAACCCAAACCCCCAATCTCCTGCTTTCTCGGCTCTTAGACTGCATGACACTATTTCTCTGCCCTAATCACCCTAGCTAGAGTCAGGCATTGGACAACAAAAGGCAGCCCCTATACCTTGAGCCCCTAAAATTACCCAAACTAGCCAATCCTAAAGCAGCTTACCCCACCTCACCCATCCCTCCCCACGAAAAATACAATAAAGGCTTTTCACTCTCCCTCTGCCTCCTAACTGACCCTGCTGCTTCCCTGTGTGGTCCCCATGGATTTGGGGTGTCCCCTCCTCTTGGTAACTATGGGTAATAAACTCTTTTCGATGGCAGATAGCTCCTTATCTGTTGGCCTCACCAATGGAATGTGATCAGCAGTGAAAGATAACACCTTCTAGGGCTGGTCCATAGGAGCCCACCACACAAGCCTCTCATTCTGTCTGTCCCTCCTTGACTCCCTTTCCTTCTCGCTCCTTGTCTATGAGCTGGATGTAGAGCATCCCACCCAGCAGAGTACTTTGAGGCCCTAGGGGGATGGTGGGCTATAAAATGAAAGGAGGCTGCATGCTTGAATTACCACATGGGAGGCCACCTGTCAGATACACATCAATACTGTGATCTGAGCAGACACTAAACCTCTATTGTGTTAAGACATTGCAATCTTGAGCTTCTTTGCTACAGCAGTTGTACTATCCTGATGAATTTAGTTGCAAAAACATGTCTTTGGTTGCTTCTACCTCCTAGCACATCCCTGCCTGCCGGATTTCTGCCCCCTCATCTCCAATCCCCCAAGGCCTTGGAGTTCCCCAGTGCTGCTCAGATTGCCTAATCTCCCTAGAAGAGCATCCAATTATATCAAGTATATTCCCCCAAATTCAATTCCACAAATGTTGCATAAGCACTGCTCACGTGCTGGGCACAGAGCAGGATGTGAGACCAACATCACAGCCCTACAAGAGGGCTTGGTACCAGCTACTGGAGATCAGGAGGAAAGCTGTGCCCCAAGGACAGGAGGCTGAAGCAGAGAGTATCTGCCACCTTGTGTTACACTCTTTGACTGCTGGGTGTACAGTTTTCAACATCAAAAGAAAAGGAGAAGGAGGAATAAGAAGAGGAAGAGAGAGAATGATACTGCAGTTGACTGAGATTCAAAGAACAAGACTGAGTAGGGGTTGGGGAGCCAAGGGGGGTTGGGGAGCAACTTGAGAAACTCGGGTCACAGGAAAGGGGAGGTGTAGGGTCTGTAAAAGCATAGGTAAGAACACTGCAGACCAGCAACACCCTGGACACATGTGGTTCTGGAGAGGATGCTAGAGCTATTTGCTTTCTGTCCCTCAAACCAAGCCTCCCTGAGGAAATTCCTGGAAACATCCAGCAGCTCACCCCTCCCCCAGCATCCCTCGCCCAGTTAAGAAGCATCTGTGCCTTCCCCCTGGTCTCTGCCTTGGGCCCTCCAGACTGCTGATGCTCCTCCACCACGGCATCACAGCCCTCGGAGGGGCACATTTGCATTCGGCAAACAGGCAGGGTTTGCTGCGGGGAGCTGGGGATGTAGGAGGTGTGAGACACTGTCCTAATCAGGAAGCATTTGGCTGCAAGGAACAGAAATGCGTCAAATGAGCTCAACTACTGGAGGGTTTTACTGAAGGATTATCAAGAACACTCAAGGAAGTATTGAGAAGGAAGTGAAAGTCATGCTCACAGAAGCTAAAAAATCGATCCCCCCACACCTGTGCAGAGCTTCTCCCTCCTTCTCTCTATCATGTTTCTGGTGTCATGACTATGTGTCCAGTCTCTGTAGAATGGCTTCGTCTAGCTACCATGGTTCTGGCTCAACCATATCACAGGCTTTCCATGGGTATCTGCATGCCAGGCGACTTGATCTCTGACTCCACAGGACTCCCAGCTCAGTGCCCCACAGCTCACCGACTCAGCCCCTCTGAGTCTTGATTTCAAATTCTGGAGAGCAGACCTGATCATATTAAGTCATATATCCACCCCCGATCTAATCAGCTAAGATCAAGGGAGAGAGACAACATGGAACAAAGAGCTGTCCCTTCCAACGACTAGGAACCCACAAGATGAATAAGTAGATTATAGAGGCAGACATAAACTCACTCACATGTGCACTGCAGACTGGCTCTGGCTCTCAAGAACCTCACCATCTCCTGGGAGAGCTTGACCTCAAGTAAACTCTCCTTCAAGGAGATGAGAGGGAGGCATCAGTCCCATTTCCCAGAGAGGAACAAATCCAAAGCAGAAAGTCCCTATGGCAGGTAAGAAACTCCACTGGAGCCCTACAGGAGCAATCTCCCACATTTTACACAGACCCAAACCTTGTCTCCCAGTGACCAGCCTGACGTTTGGTCCACCTGGGCCTCTAGCCCCAAATAACCCCTCCATCCTCAACCTATCATCAGAAATTCCTGCTGTTCTGTTATGTGAGCAGAATGCCAAATTAGAGGTGGCTTTATGACCCAACCAAACAATACCATCCCTGCTCCCTAGGAACATAAATGTCAATACACACCACACTGATCTAAAAGCAGCTAAGATGTCACGATGCAAAAATACAGAATGTAAAGGAAAAAAAGTTAGTCACAGTGGTGGAAGGAGGGCTGAACGAGAAATGCAGAGACCTGGTTGCTTGTCCTGACCCTGAAACTAGCTCACCAAGTGAAGGTGGACAAGCCACTTCCTGGCTTTGTACCTAGATGACCTCTATGGTCTGTCTTCCCAGCTTGTTTGGTTAAGGGTCACCTTGGACAGGGTTAGTGGGGTGGTATATAAAAGGGAAGATGATTCATACCTTCCCCTACGTAGAAAAGATCCCCTGCATGAGGTCAGGTCCCAGAATTGGTTAAAAGAGGGAGGGAAGAGGACAGTAAACTGGAAAGAGTTTTCAGGCCGGTGCCACCTGGGAGAAGGGACTGTGTCACTCTCATGGGACAGGTATCTGTGGCTGAACAGGGGACTGGTATCCTGCTGTTGAAAGATATGGTCAGCCATGAAAAGGAAGGAAATCCTGCCATTTGCAACAGCAGGGAGGGATCTTGAGGGCATTCTGATAAGTGAAATAAGTCAGACAGAGAAAGACAAATACTGCATAATCTCACTTATATGCGGAATCTTAAAAAGCTGAACCCATAGAAACAGAGTAGAGTGGTGGTTGCCAGGGGCTACAGAGTAGGGGGGGAATGGGAAGATGCTGGTCAAAGGGTACATATTTCCCATTATAAGATGAAGAAGTTCTGGGATCTAACATACAGCATGGTGACTGTCATCAACAATACTGTATTGTATGCTTGAAAGCTGGAAGAGTAGATCTTAAGTGATGTCACCACTACAACAAAAAGATAATAAGTATGTGAGGCGAAGGATGGGTTAACTAACCTTCTTGTGGTGATCAAATCATCACATTGTACACCTTAAACTTACACAGTGTTTTACACCAATTATATCTCAATAAAGATAGAAAAACAGGCCCTGATGTTGCCTCAAGTCTTCAGTGGGTGTGGGTACACATAGGGAGGAGCTGTAGTAGTAGGGGGCAGACAGCAAGTGAAACATTTGGTGTGCATGGTCTTTTCTACAAGGCCTCCAGGAAGCCTACTGGGGAGTCTTCATGGTATCCTGGTGTGAGTTAGGGACATTTCTGTCACTAGGCACAGAAACCCCACCCAAACGGTCTTAAGTCAAAAGAGAATTTAGCATACATGTAACTGAAAAGTTCAGAGGTAATGCTAGCTTCGGGCATGGCTGGGTACAGGTGCTCAAAGAGCGTCACCAAAACTTGGTTCTTCATCTCTAAGTTCTACTTTCTCGGGATAGGATCTATTCTCAGCAGGGCTCTTCTGACAGAACCATGGATGGCTACAGTGGCTCCAACACCACATACTTCTAGGTTCAAGGCCTACAAGAAAGTGAGAGTCTGCTTCCCCAGTCCTGAAACAAAAATCCTAGGGGCGCCTGGGTGGCTCAGTCGTTAAGCGTCTGCCTTCGGCTCAGGTCATGGTCCCAGGGTCTTGGGATGGAGCCCATCCTGCTCTGCGGGAAGCCTGCTTCTCCCTCTCCCACTCCCCCTGCTTGTGTTCCCTCTCTCGCTGTGTCTCTCTCTGTCAAATAAATAAATAAAATCTTTAAAAAAATAAAAAATTAAAAATCCTAGAGTTCAATCTCAATTGTAGTTTCCCAAAGCAATCACTGTCAGCAGGGGAATGAAACGCACCCATTATATAAGCCTGAGCCTTATGCTCCCCACCCCGGGTCTGGGGATGGAGTCTACTCAAAGCAGAAAGAGAGGGAGAAGTAGACCCTCGGATGAAAATGGGAAAGTGCTATTACAAGAAAAATGGGGAATGGATGCTTGAGAAGCAAATAACTTGTGGCCACTATAGCAAACTATCCTAAACTGGACATATTGCCAACAGTGCATTTCCACTGCAGATGTAAATCCACATGGAAAAGATCCCATCACAGATACTTTGGACATATCATATCCTCCTCCCAAGGGCTGATTCTTATTCAACATTCTAACACCTGAAGTGCATAATTTGGATCCGCCTTGTAAACAGTAATGCTTAATACCTGCTTCTTGAATTGAATTGAGCATCTGCAGTGGACCTCGTCAAAATTAGCACTGTATGCAGCCTTTATATAATTTACCAAGCTCTCTTGTATCCATTTATCTAATTTCATCCTCCCAAAAACCCCGTAAAAATGGGCATTATTGGCCTCATTTTATAGATGAGTAAACTGAAGATCAGTGAAGCTAAGCAACTTGTCAACTCTAAGTGACTTGCCCAACTAGTGATTATTGGGGCAGAATCTCAACCCAGGATTCTCAATTTAAAGTATGGGCTCTTTCCTCTCTGCGGTGTGGTTGCCCGGGGCGGGGGGGCGAAGCGGGGCGGGATAAGGAAAGGACACGAGCACCAGAGTTTGGGTCCCTGCTGCCCCAGCCCAGACAGACTCAGATGCAATAAACCACTCTCTCCACCCCCAACAAGCTGGCCACCAGGGTCTCCTTCCCTATGGATCTGGAGAAGGTCCTGCTGCCATGTCATGTGGCCTGGGGACAGCAATAAATAGTCAGCTGAACTCTGTGATGCTAGGCGACCTGATTGATCCTCTCTCTTTTTTTTTTTAATTTTATTATGTTATGTTAGTCACCATACAATACATCATTAGTTTTTGATGTAGTGATCCACGATCCATTGTTTTCGTATAACACCCAGTGCTCCATGCAGTACATGCCCTCCTTAATACCCATCACCGAGCTAACCAATCCCCCCTCCCCCCTCCCCTCTAAAACCCTGTTTGTTTCTCAGGTCCATAGTCTCTCATGGTTCATCTCTCCCTCCAATTCCACCCACCCATTTTTCCCTTCCTTCTCCTAATGTCCTCCATGTTATTCCTTATGTTCCACAAATAAGTGAAACCATATGATAATTGACTTTCTCTGCTTGACTTATTTCACTTAGCATAATCTCCTCCAGTCCCATCCATGTTGATGTAAAAGTTGGGTATTCATCTTTTCTGATGGCTGAGTGATATTCCATTGTATATATGGACCACATCTTCTTTATGCATTCATCTGTTGAAGGGCATCTCGGCTCTTTCCACAGTTTGGCTATTGCGGACATTGCTGCTATGAACATTGGGGTGCATATGGCCCTTCTTTTCACTACATCTGTGTCTTTGGGGTAAATACCCAGGAGTGCAATTGCTGGGTCATAGGGTAGCTCTATTTTTAAATTTTTGAGGAAACTCCACACTGTTTTCCAAAGTGGCTGTACCAACTTGCATTCCCACCAACAGTGTAAGAGGGTTCCCCTTTCTCCACAACCTCTCCAACATTTGTTGTTTCTTCCCCTGTCCATTTTTGCCATTCTAACTGGTGTAAGGTGGTATCTCAGTGTCGTTTTGATTTGGATTTCCCTGATGGCTAATGATGATGAACATTTTTTTATGTGTCTGTTAGCCATTTGTATGTCTTCTTCAGAGAAGTGTCTGTTCATCTCTTCTGCCCACTTTCTGACTTGATTATTTGTTTTTTGGGTATTGAGTTTGAGAAGTTCTTTATAGATTTTGGATACCAGCCCTTTATCGGTAGTGTCATTTGCAAATATCTTCTCCCATTCTGTGGGTTGCCTCTTTGTTTTGTTGACTGTTTCCTTTGCTGTGCAGAAGCTTTTTATCTTGATGAAGTCCCAAAAGTTCGTTTTTGCTTTTGTTTCACTAGCTTTTGGAGATGTATCTTAAAAGAAGTTGCTGTGGCCGATGTCAAAGAGGTTACTGCCTATGTTCTCCTCTAGGATTTTGATGGATTCCTGTCTCACTTTGAGGTCTTTCATCCACTTTGAGTTTATCTTTGTGAATGGTGTTAGAGAATGGTCGAGTTTCATTCTTCTGCATGTGGCTGTCCAATTTTCCCAGCACCATTTATTGAAGAGACTTTTTTCCATTGCATGTTTTTTCCTGCTTTGTCAAAGATTATTTGACCATAGAGTTGAGGGTCCATATCCGGGTTCTCTATTCTGTTCCATTGGTCTGTATGTCTGTTTTTGTGCCAGTACCATGCTGTCTTGGTGATCACTGCTTTGTAATATAGCTTGAAATCAGGCAATGTGATGCCCCCAGCTTTGTTTTTCTTTTTCAACATCTCCTTGGCGATTCGGGGCCTTTTCTGATTCCATACAAATTTTAGGATTGTTTGTTCCAGCACTTTGAAAAATGTCATTGGAATTTTGATCGGGATGGCATTGAAGGTATAGATTGCTCTGGGTAGCATAGACATTTTAACAATGTTTATTCTTCCGATCCATGAGCATGGAATATTTTTCCATCTTTTTGTGTCTTCTTCAATTTCTTTCATAAGTGTTTTGTAGTTCCTAGAGTATAGATCCTTTACCTCTTTGGTTAGGTTTATTCCGAGGTATCTTATGGTTTTTGGTGCTATTGTAAATGGAATCGTTTCTTTAATTTCTCTTTCTACAGTTACGTTGTTAGTGTATAAGAAAGCAACTGATTTCTGTGCATTGATTTTGTATCCTGCCACATTACTGAATTGCTGGATGCGTTCTTGTAATTTGGGGGTGGAGTCTTTTGGGTTTTCCACATAAAGTATCATGTCATCTGCAAAAAGAGAGAGTTTGACTTCTTTTTTGCCAATCTGAATATCTTTTATTTCTTTTTGTTGTCTGATTGCTGTTGCTAGGACTTCTAGTACTATGTTGAACAACAGTGGCGAGAGTGGGCACCCTTGACGTGTTCGTGATCTTAAGGGAAAGGCTCTCAGCTTTTCCCCATTGAGGATGATATTCGCTGTGGGTTTTTCATAGATGGATTTTATGAGCTTGAGGAATGTTCCCTCTGTCCCTATACTCTGGAGAGTTTTAATCAGGAAAGGATGTTGTATTTTGTCAAATGCTTTTTCTGCATCAATTGAGAGGACCATATGGTTCTTCTCCCTCCTCTTATTAATGTGTTCTATCACATTGATTGATTTGCAAATGTTGAACCACCCTTGCATCCCGGGGATAAATCCCACTTGGTCGTGGTGGATGAGCCTTTTAATGTATTGTTGGATCCTATTAGCTAGGATTTTGTTGAGGATTTTGGAATCCATATTCATCAGGGATATCGGTCTGAAATTCTCCTTTTTGATGGGGTCTTTGCCTGGTTTGGGGATTAAGGTAATGTTGGCCTCATAGAATGAGTTTGGAAGTTTTCCTTCTGTTTCTATTTTTTGAAACAGCTTCAGTAGAATAGGTATTATTTCTTCTTTGAATGTTTGGTAGAATTCCCCAGGGAATCCATCAGGCCCTGGACACTTGTTTTTTGGGAGGTTTTTGATCACTGCTTCAATCTTGTTACTGGTTATTGGCCTATTCAGGTTGTCAATTTCTTCCTGTGTCAGTCTTGGCAGCTTATAGGTTTCCAGGAAGGCCTCCTTTTCATCCAGATTGCTCAGTTTATTGGCATATTGTTGTTGTTGATAATAATTTCTAATAATTGTTTCTATTTCCTTGGTGTTAGTCGTGATCTCTCCCCTTTCATTCATAATTTTATTAATTTGGGTCCTTTCTCTCTTCTTTTGGATAAGTCTGGCCAGTGGTTTATCAGTCTTATTAATTCTTTCAAAGAACCAACTTCTAGTTTCATTGATCTGATCTACTGTGTTTCTGGTTTCTAATTCATTGATTTCTGCTCTAATTTTAATTATTTCTCTTCTAATGCGTGGCTTAGGCGTCATTTGTTGCTTTTTCTCTAGTTCTTTAAGGTGTAGAGTTAGTTGGTGAATTCGGGATTTTTCTGTTTTTTTCAGTGAGGCTTGGATGGCTATGTATTTCCCCCTTAGGACCGCCTTTGCAGTATCCCATAGGTTTTGGACCAATGTGTTTCGTTCTCATTGATTTCCATGAATTGTTTAAGTTCTTCTTTGATTTCTTGGTTGACCCAAACATTCTTGAGCAGAGTGGTCTTTAGCTTCCAAGTGTTTGAATTTCTGCCAAATTTTTTCTTGTGACTGAGTTCCAGTTTTAGAGCATTGTGGTCTGAGAATATGCAGGGAATAATCTCAATCTTTTGGTATCAGTTGAGACCTGATTTGTGACCCAGTATATGGTCTATTCTGGAGAAAGTTCCATGTGCGCTTGAGAAGAATGAGTATTCTGTTGTTTTAGGGTGGAATGTTCTGTAAATATCTATGAGTTCCATCTGGTCCAATGTATCATTCAAAGCTCTTGTTTCCTTGTTGATTTTTTGCTTAGATGATCTGTCCATTGCTGAGAGTGGAGTATTGAGGTCTCCTACAATTAATGTATTGTTATCAATATGACTCTTTATTTTGGTTAACAGTTGGCTTATGTAGATGGTTGCTCCCATGTTGGGGGCATAGATATTTATAATTGTTAGATCTTCTTATTGGATAGACCCTTTAAGAATGATATAGTGTCCTTCTGTGTCTCTTATTACAGACTTTAGTTTAAAATCTAATTTCTCTAATATAAGAATTGCTACCCCAGCTTTCTTTTGAGGTCCGCTGGCATGGATGATGGATCTCCATCCCTTCACTTTCAGTCTGGATGTCTCTTTAGGTTCAAAATGAGTCTCTTGTAGACAGCATATGGATGGGTCCTGTCTTTTTATCCAATCTGCAACCCTGTGCCGTTTTATGGGAGCGTTTAGGCCATTCACGTTGAGAGTGATTATTGAAAGATATGAATTAATTGTCATCATGTTGCCTGTGAAGACATTGTTTTTATAGATTGTCCCTGTAAATTTCTGTTGTAGATCACACTTGGGGTCTTTCTCCTTTTATAGAACTCCCCTTAATATTTCTTGCAGGGCCGGCTTAGTGGTCACATATTCTTTCAACTTCTGCCGGTCATGGAAGCTCTGCATCTCTCCATCCATTCTAAATGAAAGCCTTGCTGGATAAAGTATTCTTGGCTGCATGTTCTTCTCATTTAGTACCCTGAATATGTCTTGCCAGGCCTTTCTGGCTTGCCAGGTCTCTGTGGATAGGTCTGATGTTATTCTGATGTTCCTCCCTCTGTACGTAAGGAATCTCTTCCCCCTAACTGCCCTTAAGATGGTTTCCTTGGTTCTAAGATTTGCAAGTTTTACTATTACATGCCGGGGTGTTGGCCTGTTTTCCTTGATCTTAGGAGGGGTCCTCTCTGCCTCTAGGACTCGAATGTTTCTTTCATTCCCCAGATTAGGGAAGTTCTCAGCTACGATTTGCTCAAATACATCTTCTAGCCCTCTCTCTCTCTCCACTCCCTCCGGGATTCCAATTATTCTGACATTGGAACGCCTCATGGTGTCACTTATTTCTCTGATTCTATTTTCATGGATTCTGAGTTGTTTTTCCCTGGCCTCCTCTTTTCCCTTTTTATCTATTATACTGTCTTCCAGATCGCTTATTCTCTCTTCTGTTTCAGTTACCCTAGCTGTTAGATTATCTAGATTGGATTGGATCTCATTGATAGCATTTTTAAGTTCTGCCAATTCACCTTTTATTTCTGCCCTTAGAGACTCTATGTTGCCATTAATTGATTTCTCCATTCTAGCCATTGTCTTCACAATTGCTAACCTGAATTCCATCTCTGACATCTTGGTTATATCTGCATCCATTTGTAAATCTGCAGCATAAGTCATAATCTCTGAGTCTTTTCTGTTTTGGGGGCTTCTCCTCCTAGTCATTCTGTTGATGGGTGTTTGAGGGAATGTATAGAGTCGAAATTATTGACCAGAACCCAAGCAAGATGCACCTGTTTTCTTGGGACCTTAGGGTTGCTGGCCTCTTGTTTTCCCAGCCTGTCTTCTGGGGGAGGGGCCTGCTGCGCTGTTACTCAGGCAACCCTGTTTGGGCGGAGTTGCCCTGTGCCCCTGTGGCGGGGGATGGGCTCAGTGGGAATCAGTCTTTGGGGCTTTTGTTCTCTGGTACCTTTCCCTGGCGGCTTTCCGCGTCTCTTCCGCGAGTCAGAGCAGAAGAGACCGTTTCCAACCCTCTGCCTCAGAGCAGAGAGACCTCAGTCTGTTCTTCAGTGAGCTCTCCAGGCCACACTATCTCCGTTTCTGTCCATGCTGCTACAAACTGCAGCATCCTGGGTTGTGCGCCCCTCCACAGCGCTCCCAGTCCTGCCTCCAGGTCGGGGCACATCTCTGCCCTTTGTGCTTCTAAAACCGCCAGCTGCTTCCAGTTCGTGCGCGCGTATGTGCACGCGACTCCACCACTCAGGGATTCCACCCCGGGGGTTGCAGTTCACCAGCGGGACCCCGGCACACCAGGTTTCCGTCTTGGAGGCTGCAGTTCGCGTGCGTGCGTGTGACCGTCGCTCTGGGTTTCTGTCCGGGGGGCCTGCGGTTCGCGACCCCGCCGGTCTGGTTTTCCACCCCGGGGGCTGCCCTAAAGTTCTTTCCTGACGCTACCCGGTCTGCGAGTCTGTGCCCCATCCGCAATGCGCGAGGCTGTCACTCACTGGCAGTGTAGGATCCCCACGTCCAGGCACCCTCACGCTGCCGTTTATCCTCCGATATCTGCCCACAGAATCACGGCTCTCCACTTCGTACCTCACAACCAACCGCCTGCGATATTCTGTTTGTAGAGATCCAGATTTTCTTACATCTCAGGATGGTTTCGTGGGTGCTCAGAGTGGTCTGGTAGATATCCAGCTCAATTCCGGGGACCAGTTGAAATAGGGTCTCCTACTCCTCCGCCATCTTTCCTCCCTCCCTGATTGATCCTCTCTTAGCGCCCCCACCTCCTGCCACCCTTCAGGCCTCTACTGAGACTGGGGCCAGGGCAAGGCTGAGTTATGAACCTCACTTATTGACATATAAAATCCAAAGGTTTGTTTCCTTAAGATTCCGCTGAGCACACATTTTTAAAATATGAGTCCAGCCACTGGAAAACACGCCTCTCCATTTGGTGACTGCCTTTGAAAGAACTGGTATGCTTCTGAGCATTTATTTATTTAATATTTACAAATTAAATTTAGAATTTTTACAGCATTGATATTAAATATGTGTCACCTATTTTGAACTGTATATAAACTGTTTATAAGAACTGTATGCATTTCCGAGTATTTACTTAATCTCCTAAATTAACCTTTGAATTTCTGCAAAGTGCCTCACTAAGCATGTCACTTCTTTTTCTCTAAATGTAGTACATAAAAATATGCACAAGGATTACATTGTTTTTGAGCATTTATCTGCTTAATCAAAATTTTTGTGTTTGTGCATTCATTTAATTAATTGACAGTTTTTAATTTTCAAGAAGGGTAAAGATGGCTAGCCAAATATAAGAACTCTGAGCAAACACAAAGTAACTGCTTATACAGCTTTGGAGAAGCAGTGAAATAAAGGGTAATGCTGGGGAAGGGGAGCAGAGGTCCGAGGGTGGAGAGAAAAAAAACTAGAAACAGAAGAGAAAATGATGCAGAACTGCTAGACAAAGAGATGTTCCAGATATAAATCATCAATCAGTGTCATGGACTGAACGAAGAGTGTTTGTGTCCTCCCAAAATCCACATGTTGAATACCCAATGTGATGGTATTAGGAGGTGAGACCTTTGGGAGATTATTAGGTTTAGATGAGGTCATGAGGATAGAGCCACCATGATGGAACTGGTGCCCTTAAAGAGGACAAACAGACACCAGAGCTTCTTTCCACCCTATGAGGACACAGCGAGAAGGAAGACATCTGCAAGCCAGGAAGAGGGCTCTCACCAAGAACCAAATCTGCCCGCTCCCTGAACTTGGACTTCCCAGCCTCCAGAACTGTGAGAAATAAATGTCTATTGTTTAAGCTACCCAGTCTATGGTATTTTCTATTTTGTATTTTACAGCCCAAGCTATAATAAGCATGGCTAGGCCCAAGATAGGAAGTATATAACCAATAATGAGTCCCACAGTAAACTCAGACACTATTCACCTCTGACTTCCCCTGTTGCCCTACATATTCAAAAGGACAGGTTCCTGGTTTATTCAATGATCACAAGCCCAAAAGAAAAACTTTTGGTAGAACTTCAAATCATGGAGAATAATTGGCTCTTTCAAGATCTTGGTTATTGACCTCATTAAGAGTTATATTTGAGGGCGCCTGGGTGGCTCAGTTGGTTGGGCGACTGCCTTCGGCTCAGGTCATGATCCTGGAGTCCTGGGATCGAGTCCCACATCGGGCTCCCTGCTCAGCAGGGAGTCTGCTTCTCCCTCTGACCTTCCTCCCTCTCATGCTCTCTCTCATTCTCTCTCTCAAATAAATAAATAAAATCTTTAAAAAAAAAAGAGTTATATTTGAGAAGAATAAGATTAAATTTTCACAATGAGACATAAAAAATATGATTTTATTAATAGCAGGTGAAATCTGCTAGGATGAAGTCTGTTTGTTACACTGGGTATGGCTCACTTCCCATCAGCCCCTGACCCTGGAGCCATTCTCTACCTTTTGGGTCCTTCTGATAGACTTCCTAATCCAAGCCTTTGGCCTTTTCTGGACTTGTAGAAAGGCCCGCCTTGCATTCTGTCCAGGTACATGGGATTATACACCACATTGGACTTGGTGATTTGGATAGCCCCACCCAGCTAATTTGTTTCTCCAATTGCCAATTGCTCCCTGCCACCACACCCGCACACACGCGCGCGCACACACACACACACACAACCCTAGCAACCTCAATTCCTTCTCTTCTCCACTCCAGGAGATCCCATCCTGTTTGCACTCAAGGTAGGGCTTGTGATCCAAGGATTTAAGTGATTGAAGGACTATCAACCATGAGCACCAGGAGCAAAAGTAGATTTAGCAAGCAAATTCTTAACATTTTTCACCATCATAACACTTGTGAAAGATGTGAAGAACTTAAGCATGATAGATTTTAACAAAAGTCTCAAACCATTTTTCAGGGAAATAAGTAGGATATTATAGTAATTTATAATTATTCCATCAATAATAATTTATTAATCAATTTTAGATCAGAGCTATAAATATGGGTTAAAAGCAGTCTAGCTCACAGAAGTATTTCCTTCAGCCTTCATAACATTTTTTAAATATTCGGATTTTTTTGCTACCTTGAAAATGAGATGATTTCACACTAAAGGAACAATCATCTGGGCTTCCAGTTAAGATGGAGAAGGTCATGAAAGATAATCACTTGAGAAAACATCAGGTAAACCATAAAATCATATTTTGTAATCCCAACAAAGAGCTAAGGATGCAAAGAAATCTAAATGAGTTAAATTCTAAAGAGAGACAAGCCTTTAATAATGAATAGAGTCTAGGGGTTGCTTTTATTCTTGGGGACATGCAGAGAAGCAAATCTGCAATAGATAGGGGTACTTTGCTGAATTAAGAGGAAATCGGATTAACTCATGATGACCATAAGGGCTGACATGATGGATTGGATTCTGATTGAGCCCTCATGTAGAGATGCCACCCACTGCCCACCAATTCTCCCCCAGAGGATATTTATCAAGTACACAGCAGCATGTGGACCTGGGATGGACAGCAGAGCAAAATTCTCCCACAGGATGAAAATGTGAAAGCAGGAAATGAAATCAAACAGAGATCTTATAATCATTTAACATTTAGATCCCAAAGAGAAGCCTCATCCCATCCTTAAGGCATTTGAAACCAATGGTGATGAAACCATTATTTTATTGCTGAGAGAAGAAAGGACATCATGTTTCTGGGGATAAATATTACCTACTTCAGTTTCTTCTGTCCTTTTACACAGAACATCTAGTTTGTGATCCAAAATTACAATGAATGCAAAAGAAGGACAACTCTAATCAAGAGGAAAATGGTCAACAGAAGCAGACCTATAGATGACCTAGATAATGAAATTAACAGACAAGAACTCTGAAATGACAGTTATAAGTATTTTAAGAAATAAGTGTAAAGTATAAACATAATGGGTAAGAAGATGGAGAATTTCATCAGAGAAACAGAAACTCTAAATAAGAATCAAATGGAAATTTCAGATCTAAAAAATATATATATCTGAAATGAAGAAATCACTTCATAATCGACTGGATAAAGTAGAGGAAAGGATCAGTACACTCAAAATTAAGTCAGTAAGAAAAATTACAAAACTGAAGCACAAAGAAAAAGAATTTTAAAAAACAGAATGCAGCATCAGAGTGCTGTGGGGAAAAGAAACAAAAACAAAATAAACAGTGTATGTAAATGCAATTATCCAAAAGGAAGAGGAAAGAGAACTGGAGCAAAAGAAGTATTTGAAGAAACAATGACCAGAATTTTCTAAATTTCATGATACATACCAACCCACAGATCCAAGAAGCTCAATGAATCCCAAAGAGAATAAATACAAATAGCACAACTAAGCAAGTTATGGTAAAACCACTGAAAAACAAAGATGAGAGAAAATTTTAAAGCAGCCATAGAAAAGAGGGACATTAAATTTAAAGGAATAACCATAAGATTTATAGCAAACATCTCAACAATGTAAACATTGTTTATAGCAAACAATGGATTTTAGACAACAATGGGATGACATTGTTTAGATGCTACAAGAAAAAATGGTCAATCTATAATTCTATATGCTTTGAAAACATTATGCAAAAATGAAAGCAAAATAAAGACATTTTCAGAAAAACAAAAGAGAATATTCATCACCAGCAGACTGCACTAAAAAAATACTAAAGGAAGCTCTTCAGGCTGAGGAACAGATGGAGGCCCAGATCTTTAGGAAGGAATAAAGAGTATAAAAAAGGATAAATATTGGCAATCATACATATATATATACATATATGACTATTGAAAGCAAAAAATAATAATAATAATAACATTGAATTGTGGGGTTTATATCATGTCCAGATGTGAAATACATGAAAAACAGCAGAAATGGTGGGAGAGGAAGAAAACAGAATCATATTTTCTAAGATTCTCACATTGTTAAATGCAATAGTACTGATCAATATTAATTTTATGATTTATTAAATGTGAAAAAAGTATGATTATTGTAATTTCTACAATAGACATTTAAAATAATACAAGAAGGTATAGTTTAAAAGCCAACAGAAGAATAAAATGGAACAATGAAAAATGCTTGATTAATTCAAAAGAAGGCTGGAAATGAGGAACAAATATATAAGACAGAAATTGGACACATAGTAAAAGGGCAAACTTAAAGCCAGACATATCCTTAATTATACTAAATGTAAATATATGAAACACTTAAATAGAAAAAATTATCTAGATAAAGAATCAAATTATGCTATTTGCAAGAAACAAACTTTAAATAAAAGGACACAATTTGAAAGTAAAAGGATGAGAAAAGGCATACCATATAAATGTTAATCAGAAGAAAGTTGGTGTAGTTGTATTCATATCAGACCAATAGACTTCAAGACAAAGAATATTACTAGAAATAAAAGGAACACGTTATAGTGATAATAGTGTCACTTTATCAGGAAGACCCAATAATCATAAATGCATATGCACCTAATAATAGAGCTTCAAAATACATGAAGCAAAAACTCACATAAGTAAAAGGAGAAATAAACAAATCCACAATCACAGATGAATATTTTAATTAATAGAATAACTAGTAAAAAATTCAAGAAGTATATAGATTTGAAATATTATCAACTACCTTGGCCTAATTAGTATTTATAGAAAACGATATTCAGGGGTGCCTGGGTTGCTCAGGCAGTAGAGCATGCAACTCTTGATCTTGGGGTCAGGAGTTCAAGCCCCACATTGGGTCTAGAGATTATTTAAATAAATAAATATTTCTTAAAAAAACAAGATTCAACACTACAGAATATAACTTTTGTTAAATTCACATGGACCAGTCACAAAAATAATCCATATGCTGGGACATAGATCAAGTCTTTATAAATCTCAAAGGGTTAAAATCATACAATATCTGTTCTCTGACCACAGTGGATTAAAATAGAAACCATTAACAAAGCAAAACCTAAAAATCCCTAAATATGTAGGAATTAGGTAACACTTTTCATAACAACAAAAACAACTTCAAGTATCAAAGAAGAAATTTCAAGAAAATGAGAAAATATTTTGAACTGAAAACACAGCATACTAAAATCTGTGGGATGCAGCTAAAGCAATGCTTAGAGGAAGATGTATAGCTTTAAAGGCATCTATTAGGAAAGAATAAAGATGTAAAAAGTAATGGCCAATGATTCTACCACAAGAAGCTAAAAAAATATATTTAACCCAAAGTAGGAGAAAGAAAATAAAAGAGCAAAGATTCAATGAAATCGAAAAAAGAAAATTAACAGAGAAGTCCAACAAAGCAAAAATTTGTTGTTATTTAAAATTGATAAAATTGGCTAATGTCTAGTTAGAATTATCAAGGCAAAAGGAGATAAAACACAATATTAATATACGGAATAAAAAGGAGAGTATTATGACAGATCCTACAGATATTGAAAAGATAATAGGGGGATATTATGAAGAACTTTATGTTAATAAATTTGATAACTTAGAAGAAGTGAAAAATATCCTTTGAAAAACACCACCTTATGAAACTCATACAAGAAGAAAGAGAAAATCCCATCTTTGTTAGCTGAATTTGTAGTTAAAAACCTTATACAGATTGAATTTCAGACCCAGATGTCTTCACTGATAGATTCCTTTTTTTTATTATTTTATTTATTTATTTGAGAGAGAGAGAGCACAAGCGGAGAGAGGGGCAGAGGGAGAGAAAGAAGCAGGCTCCCCACTGAGCCGAGAGGCCAATGTCGGGGCTTGATGCAGGGCTGGATCCCATGACCCTGAGATCATGACCTGAGTCAAAGGCAGATGCTTAACAAGCTGAGCCACCCAGGCGCCCCTTCACTGATAGATTCTACCAAACATTTAAGGAACAAAGTATTAGCACCACCAAAAATGTAAAAAGGTAAGCCACAGACTGGGAGAAAATATTCACAGCACATATATCTGGCAAAGGATTTGTATTTAGAATATATAAAGAATAGAGAACAAATATATATAATATATAATACATATTTTATATATATAATATACATCATACATATATATACAATATATAAAATAGTAATAAGTCACCCCAATTTAAAAAGAGGAAAAGGAATTGAAGAGGAACTTCACAAAAGAAAACATTGAATGGCCAACAGATATATGTAAAGGCGCTCAATATCATTATTCATCATGAAAATGCAAATCAAAACCATAATGAAGTACCACTGTTCACCTGCAGGAACAGCCAAAAGTGCTGGTGAGGATGTGGAGCCCCTAGAAATCTCATACATTGCTGGTGAGAATGTAAATTGACATAACCTTTATGGAAAACAGTCCATTTCTAATAAAGCTTCATGACCTATTTTATGTCCTAGCAATACCTCTCCTATGTTTCATATATATAGTCATGTACATATTCATATATATATGAAACATACATCCAGAAAAAAGACTTACACATGAAGGTTCATAAACAGCTGTATTCACAATAGCCAAGAAGTAAAAATAATCCGAATATCCCTCAATAAGAGCATAAATAAATAAAATATGGTATTTGGTACTACCCAGCAATAAACGGAATGAACTACTGATAATGTGCAAGGTGGACAATCTCAGAAGTATTATACTGAGAGGCCTGACACAAAAGAATTCATACTGTAAAATTTCATTCATAGGAAGTTCAAGATCAGACAAAACTACTTTATGGATATAGAAGTCAGTGGTCACCTTTGGTGGGAAATAGGCAGCTACTGGTGGAAAGGAGCACAAGGAAACTTTCTGAGAGGTGGAAATGTTCCCTATCTTTATATGGATGGTGGTTACATACATAAAATGTATACATATGTAAGAATTCATTAAAATGTGTGCATTTTAGGGAAAAAGTCTCTTCAACAAATGGTGTTGGGAAAACTGTACAGCCACATGAAAAACAGTGAAACTGGATCACTTTCTTACACCATACGCAAAAATAAATTCAAAATGGATTAAAGACCTAAAGGTGAGACCTGTAACTCAACACCAAAAAAAACCCCACAAATAATCCAATTAAAAACTGGGCAGAAGAAGATGTCCATCGACAGATGAATGGATAAAGAAGATGTGGTATATATATACAATGGAATATTATGCAGCTATCAAAAGGAATGAGATCTTGCCATTTGCAACGACGTGGATGGAACTGGAACTGGAGGTATTATGTTGAGCGAAATAAGTCAAACAGAGAAAGACGTGTATCATATGATCTCACTGATATGAGGAATTCTTAATCGCAGGAAACAAACTGAGGGTTGCTGGAGTGGGGGGTGGGGTGGGAGGGATGGGGTGACTGGGTGATAGACACTGGGGAGGGTATGTGCTCTGGTAAGCGCTGTGAATTGTGCAAGACTGTTGAATCTCAGATCTGTACCTCTGAAACAAATAATGCAATATATGTTAAGGAAAAAAAAAAAGAAGAAGAAGAAGGTAGCAGGAGGGGAAGAATGAAGGGGGGGAAATCGGAGGGGTAGACGAACCATGAGAGACGATGGACTCTGAAAAACAAACTGAGGATTCTAGAGGGCAGGGGGGTGGGAGGATGGGTTAGCCTGGTGGTGGGTATTGAGGAGGGCACATTCTGCATGGAGCACAGGGTGTTATGCACAAACAATGAATCATGGAACACCACATCTAAAACTAATGATGTAATGTAGGGGATTAACATAAGAATAAAAAAAAAAAAGAATGGGACACTGCAGTGTCTATTGAAATTTAACTCTTGTATATGTTACCTTTTTTTTTTTAAAGAATTCAAAAGGAATGAACTCAGAGAGGTCTAAACTATGGGGGGGGTTGCTTTCTGGGAATAACATGTGAACAAGGGCTTCTCTTAATACAACCTAGTGCAGCATTCTCAAATTTTCTTTTCATAATATCCAATTGTTTTTATTAAAATGCCAGAAAGAGAATAATGAAAATAAAAGTAACATTTATTGACCATCAAAAAAAAAAAAAAAAACTGGGCAGAAGACGTGAGCAGACATTTCTCCAGAGAAAACAACCAGATGGCCAACATACACATGAAAAGATGCTCAACATCACTCATCATCAGGGAAATGCAGATCAAAACCACAATGAAATATCACCTCACACCTGTCAGAATGGCTAGAATTAAAAAAAAACAAGAAATAACAAGTGTTGGCAAGGATGTGGAGAAAGGGGCCTGTTGCTGGGACTGCAAATCCGTGCAGCCACTGTGCAAGACAGTATGGAGGGTCCTCAAAAGATTAAAAATAGAACTACCCTATGATCCAGGAATCAAGCTACTGGGTATTTACCCAAAAAATACAAAAACACTAATTCAAAGAGATACATGCACCCCTATGTTTATTGCAACATTATTTACAATAGCCAAACTAAGGGAGCAGCCCAAGTGTCCATCAATTGATGAATGGGTAAGGAAGATGTGGTGTATGTGTATATATATATATACATATGGAAATTATTCAGCCATGAAGAGGAATGAAATCTTGCCATTTGTGACATGGATGGAGCTAGAGAGTATAATGCTATGCAAAATAAGTCACTCAGAAAAAGACAAATACCTTATGATTTCACTCATATGTGGAATTTATGAGCAAAGAAAAAAAGAGAGAGAGTGACAAACCAAGAAACAGACTCTTACTAGAGAACAAACTGCTGGTTACCAGAGGGGAGGTGGGGGGGGGGGATGGCTGTAATAGGGGATGGGGATAAAAGAGTACACTATTCATGATGAAAAAAATTAAATTTAATTTAAATTTAAAACCACAGCATTCATCATAAAAAATTGTGCATTTTATTGTACATAAATTATGTCTCAAAAACAAAACCCCACATATATCTCATTTCTTTTGAAAGCATGAGACAATCTGGCAACACAGAGCCCACATTTGGCCACAGCTGGCTGAGGGAGTGCACATGCCACTTCACCACAGACCCCACCACTCTCTATTGCTCACCCCCAACCCATCCCACTCATTTCTGCTACCTGCCTGCGCCCAGATCCAACCACTTTAGCACATGGGTCAGGATGGGAGCCCTGATGAGGGGACCACAGCAACCGCCCACACAGACCACCAGCTATCGGACTAATCAAACTCTGGTTGTTTTCTGCCTGGCATTTGGAAGTAGGTCTCCTTCCTTCATACTGAGCCAAGAATTCAACGGGGGCAGGAAGCCTCCAAAGAGAGATCCTGAACTTCTGAATAATAAAGACTGCTCAAGCAATTAACTGGAGAAATTAAAGAAATGTGACAGTATTTGCATTCCAACCTGGTGAAGCAGTTCATATTGATTACATTTTTTAATCATTTAAGCAAATCATGTGCAAACTCTATTTTAACAGTAATGTGTACTCCCTGTTGCCCAGTTCAACCTCCAGATACAGAGCTCGGTCTTTGTCTCGTGGCTGTGCTGGGGGGGGCACTGTGGGCAGGTAGCTGACAGTGGTGGGCCCGGGCATCACGTCCACAAGCCAGGGTCACTGGGCCTACTGGCCTGGCACCTCTCGGTTGCAGGCTTGTGATATTCGAGTGATTTGCCTACTAGTCAGGCCCAGTCTTGACCCTTCAGAATGAATATTGGCCAAATCAGGGGGACAGGGTTAATGGGCCCATGGGAGGTCTGGGAGGAGCATGATGGAAGGGGCCAGGGCTAACGGATTCAGAGGAGGACTCATGAGGCAGTGCCTATTTACCAGCCAGTATAAAAATTTGTAGTATTTATTAAGCAGCCTTATCATACCAGTGGTACTGGGCCAGAACTCCAGCCAACTCTTAGGAGCCAAATGTGGGCACCTCTTCCCAATTCCTCATTTAGTGACACGACAGTGGTGGCTCAAAACTGGCCACAGTGGGAATGTTTACACCATGGAGATTGGCAGGAACTACAAAACAGCACTCCCACCCCACTGCCCACCACCTCCAAACACCTGTTCGCCTGCACACTGGTGAGAATGACTAAATATCCCCACAAGTATGTCCTACTTATATTCCCATTTTGCAGATAAGGAACTGAGGTGCAGAGAAGTCAAATGACTTGCCCAAGGCCACCTAGCTATTGGCCACTCAGCTATTAAGTGACAGAGCTGAGCTCAAACTTCACCGTTTAGGGGCGCCTGGGTGGCTCAGTCAGATAAGCATCTGACTCTTGATTTCAGCTCAGGTCATGATCTCAGGGTGGTGAGATAGAGCCCCGTGTCAGGCTCCATGCTGGGTGTGGAGTCTGCTTAAGATTCTCTGTCCCTCTCCCTCTCCCTTCTCCCACCCTCCCTCTCCAAAAAAAACCCCCCAAAAAACGAAAACAAAAAACTTGACCATTTAGAGCCAGAGTCCATACACCTCACCTCTATATGACACTGCCCTTCTTCACTTCTTCCTCCCTCAAAAGCTTCAGTGGGCTATGGGCTCTCTGTCAGCCATGAAAGCAGAGAGCCTAAATTACTAGCTATAGAAAATCTGGCTTCCATTCCTCACAGGCAGGGAAGGCCCAGGCCTTCAGAAGCACACTCCATTACTCGGGCCGCACTTCTTTTTTTTCTTTTTTTTTTTTTTAGGATTTTATTTATTTATTTGACAGAGAAAGAGAGCAAGAGAGGGAACACAAACAGGGGTAGTGGGAGAGGGAGAAGCAGGCTTCCCACGGAGCAGGAAGCCCGACGCCGGGCTCGATCCCAAGACTCTGGGATCATGACCTGAGCCAAGAGCAGACGTTTCACGACCGAGCCACCCAGTCGCCCCTAGGGCCACACTTCTTAAGGAGGACAAGAAGTGTTTGCATCTAATTGGGAAAAATTCCCCTCCCCCCACCCCAACCCCAGAAATGTGCCTAATGATGCCTTCTAAAATGCAAGGTTGAGTTTTCATTACACAAACAGGTGGACCATCCATATGCAGTGTTATTGGTAATGAATGGGTATCCACATTCCCGCTGGAGCTACAGCTGCCCCGTCCTGCCTCCCTCACTCAGGTACTGGGTGCAGAAACCCATCCAGACCCCTTGGACAATCCTGGCCTGGCCCTGGGCATGACAATGTGGTCAAGCCCTGCATGGGGACCTGAGGTTTCTGGAGATTCTGGCCAGCGGCGCCAAGACCAGATGGCCAGAGAGATTACTGCAATTTGATTTCCACAAAACCCATAAACTTGGATGAGCTAATGTTCCTTCATATGCATTATCTTGTAATCCCAGGGAAAGCTGTGCAGAGCATAGAGCCTGGCTCTCTCTACCTCCACAGGCCCTGGTGTGCTGGGTAATCCCTGCTCTCCTGGGAGGGGGTCATAAAGGCCAAGGAGCCCTGCCAGGGGGCTGGGGAAAGATTCACCATGGCCCTGCTGGCTCCTCAGAGCCTGGAATTTGAGGACAAGAAGGGAGGACCTCAGGTTCTCAGAGCCTTCCGGAAGGAACTGGATGTCATGCTGAGGCCAGGCAGACTCCACATGGTGTCTAGACAAAAGCCACAGGCTGGGAATCAGGACTCCCTGGGTCTCTCCCCTTTGCCTCTGGCTCTGCGTGAGACCTAAGACAAGAGACCCCTTCTCTGGGCCTCATTACCCTAGCTGTAAAGGAATTCACCTGCTCTGCCCACTGCTATGTGAGAATCTGGCCAGCACCACCTCCTTGTAGCATGTCAGGAGCTGCTGCTGGCCAGAGAGGATCACCTGAGGCCACCCTGAGGCAGGTGACCACCCTACTGACTGTGCCCAATACCCAGGGGTGTCCCTCCTGGCCGACGAGGACTTGGATTTAAGTCCCAGCTCGGCCACTTTACTTCCCCAGCTCTTGGCTCCCCTTGTCTGTCCATCAGGAATACTGATATGGCCCTGCCTTCCTCAGGCATGTTGTAAAGTTCACATACATGTAGGACCCTGGACAACGGAGGATGCGGCGTAACCGTCCGCTCAAAGTAAAAATATGTTAAAATGAATCAAATACCTGTGAAAATGTTTGGATGTTGGCATTTTGCTTTTTTTCCCTGGCTCTGTGTTCCCTTTCAAATTTTACCTCCCCTGAGTTCCCACAAGCTCTTCATAATTCTGCCTAATCGTTATGAGCTCACGCTAACGTGTGAATGCCTTAGTTGGTGACTTCTGCCCCACCATTATCATTGCATATTTGCATTGGCCTTCGGTGCCTTAACTCAATTTGCAACAGGCAGTTGGCCACTCAGAGGCGCAGGCATGCAGGGAGGCTCTGCGGAAGGGCACCTGGGGCTTTCTGAAGCTGCAGGCAGCACAGCTTTTGGCCTGGAGGGTCTGGGGCTGTGTATGCATTTGTGTGTAGAGCCTCCCTGTGGACAACACATGTACTGCCTGGGACCCACCCTGATCACCAGCACCTCATCACCGGCCCATGACAGCCCCCATCAGCACGGGGAATCCAGCCTCCTAACATCGCAGATGAGAAAGCTGAGGTTCGCCCCGGGGTGGGGCATATGACTTGTTCCAGATCAGACAGTTCCTTAGACATTCTGTAGACAGGAATGAGTGATGGGTAACAGTTGCTTACGATTCCACAGGCAAGAATGCCGAAACAAAGAACAGCTTGCCCCAGCCAGTTTCCGAACGAAGAATTTAGATTGGGGGGGCCAATGCACAGAGCACAGGTGCACCCAAACACCTGAAATCAAATTAGGGAAAGAGATCCCCATCCTCTCCTATTTACCTCGGGCACTGAGAGTCTCTGTGTTTCTGAAACGATATCTAGCCTACTGACGCAAAACCTGGTTACACATTAGGCTCCGGGAAAATTTCCATGACTCAGTCAAAGGCTGTTCACACTCCACTCTACAAATGGGCTCTGGCTGGAATGACCTGGATCCCATGAGGCTGGGCCCACTGCTGTCATTTGCTACCCATCCAGAGAGGGCTGAAGATGCCCTTGAGCCACGTAGTTCAAGAATGCCACAAGCTCCGACCCAAAAATATCCCGGAACGGGGAGGAGGGGCCACCGTACTCATTTATTCAACAAATACCCAACACCTACTCCGTGCCAGGATTTGATCCAACAAAGATCCGAGCGCAGTTGGAAGAAAACCTGTCGGTCAGGGAAGAGAATATCCTTAAGTGTGAGTGTCAGCAGAACAGCAAGTCGGGTCCAGTTAGGGGAAAAGTCACCCAAGCCAGGTAGGTAGGAAGAGAGAATTTAATCCAGGGAACTATTTACACAGGTGTTTGGAAAGACTGAACAAGAACGGGATGGTCAAACAATCCAGAGATGAGCAAGAGTAGAGGCCACCACCACCTCCGGAATGGAGGGACCGAGGAAAGAGGTGGTGCTACCCGGAGTCTTGACTGTCCTGCAGGAATTGGAATCGAGAAGGCTGCTGGTGGGACTTGGGATCACAGAGGGGATACTGCCACCTAGGCAAAGAATGAGGAGAAACACGTGGCCCTTCCTCCACCCTCCCATCTCTAACCAGTACCTCTTACTGGCCAAACCCAACTGGAACCCAATGGCAAGGAAGCTTGGAAAATGCAATTTTCAGAGGTCAGCACCCGCCTCGATGTGTGCGTGCATACGCATACGCACACACACGCTCTAGAGCACAGCGGGTGAAGGGTGAGGAGCGGCTCTGAGAGCAACAGGCAAATGACCCGAACGGCATGTGAGGTGAATATTCAAGTCTGTGTGTGATGTGAATGCTCAAGAGCACGCATGTGCATTATCAGTTTCAAAGCTGCGTGTGTATAGAATGTGCATGGGCATCTTTTAGTGTGACTGCTCAAGGGTGTGTGTGGATCAGATGGATTTCGAGGATGTGTATAAATGTGTGATAGGAACCAGCATCCAAAGGTTTGTGTGTGATGTGAGCGTTCAAGGGTACGTGTATGTGTGATGAGAATATTTAAAGCTCTTGGGGAGTGTGTGTGTGTGCTGGGAATGTTCAAGGAGGTGTGTATGTGCTGTGAATGCTCAAAGCTGTGTGACATGATGTTCAAGGGTGTGTGTGTGTGTGGCTTTGTGAGAGACTGGTGAGAAGTGGGGATAGGAGAAAGGAAGTGTACAGAAACATTCTTTACGGACGTGGTAGAAAATGTGGCCAGGCGTCTTTGTCAGGGACAGAGATGTATACAAAACTTGTCATTGTCATCTATGCACACAAAAGGGCTAGGAGGAGGGTGTCCGGAGAAGGATGTATATGAGGTGAGACTACAAGAAACATTTTTTTTTTTTTAGGAAAATAATTTTCCATCCAAATGAGTGTCCCCTGCTCCCAAGCATTCACCTTTTAAAAAGTTAAATTCTTATTTTATTGATGCAGCTGCGGCTCAGGGAAGTTTTTGGACCTGCTTTCAGCCAGTTTGTGTGCCATACATAAAATCTACAATCATTGCTACAATCACCCCATATTCTTACTGGGTGAGGCTAGAATTACCCAACTTAATCACTCCCATCTCTGGCTTAAGAACTTTTCCAAAACCCAAATCTCTCTCCTTAAAAAAAAAAAAAAAAAAAAAAGTGCCAATTTGTCACCCTTATGGCCAAGTCTCTTTGGGGTATGTGAGTTAAAACATACGCTTCATCGCCTGATAATTAGCCACTGCCGGTAAGAGTGTGCGGGGAGCGACAGAAACAACTGGGAACCAGATAAAATACCATAGAATCACATCATATAAACCTTTGAATCTTAAGAATTCAAACTACTGTTCAGGGATTTTTAAAGGTGAGACTAATAATGTGTAAACAGTATGGGCATTTCCACTCACTGTAAATGAGCCTCCTGCTCCCACGGGCTCCTGCTCTGGAGTGAGCCTGAGATGGGTAAGGCAACTCCATCTTGGATCCTGAACGCCTATCTTTGTGTGAGCATCTCGTGATAACTGAATGTGGATCTGAATGTGTTCTTCCAAACTGCCCCAATCTGGGCTTTTCCTCGGGGTACATACACCTGCAATTTCCCCTTGGTGACAGGTACGGGAGTCCTAGTATTTTATATAACCTAGCCCCTAAACCCAAGCCACGGGTTAATCCTGTGCTCAACCAAATAAACCATGATTGGTTCCATCACGGGAGGAAACACCAGCAAAGTCTTTCTAAAGGATAGTTCAGTAGTCACTTTGTACATGATTTTGTGCACTGGCTTTAGAATCCAGCCCCTGGGAAGATGGGGTTTCACTGTAATAAGAGATCATGGAACCCATTCTCTTGGTTGGCAGGATGGAAGGATGGAAGTCATCCTTCAGATAACACAACTCTTAAGCATCTTCAAGATATTGTGAAATAATTCCCACACGTACTGCACTCCAGCCTCACAGGACTTCTTTCAGGCCTCTGTGGGCCTAGGCTCCCTACTCCTTCCACTGCCCCAGCTCACTTCTCCTTGCTCTTCAGGCCTCGGCTTGGCCATATGTGTCTGGGAGGCCTTCCCTGAGCCCCAGACCAGGCCGGGTGCATAGCACTGGTGTTTCCATGGCCCCGTCCCCTTTGCTGGTTGATGGGTCTGTTTCCTTCCCCCACCCTCAGCCCTAAACCATTGAGAGGACTTTGGCCAGGAGTATTTTGATCAACATTTCATCCCCAGAGCTTGGCAGTCAAACCACCTCCTCCACAAATATTTGCTGAATGGTCACTGGAATGTTTCAGGAATTCACTTTGATGTTTAATAAACCTAAACGTCAAGGAATTCGTCTCATGTTGTAGTCTCCCAAAATCTCTCCTGCTGCATGCAAAGCTTACTGCCTCTAATCCAAAGGAGACTGACCAACTTCCCTTGTAGAAGTAACATGCACAGTTGAGGACCACGACTCTTGTCATTCTCCAAGTTCAGTGACTTCAACCTCTTCAGTCTCATTGTTCTCAACTCCAAATCCTCTTCATATGCTCCCAAACTACACCCATTCAGGCCCTTCCAGGGATCCGTGGGCCTGCAGCAGACTGACCCTTGGTGACAGGTGCGGGAACTCGATAATACAAAGACAACTGTCTAGGCAGCATTGGGCAGCGGGTGGCTTTAGAGTTCAATCTTGGCTCCACCACACATTAGCTATGAGGCATTCATCCCTTCACCACCCCAAGCTGCTGACCAAAACGTGGGGAGAATAAAAGCTGCCATGTAGGGCTGACAGGAGAATCAAGTGAGGCAGTGGATGTGAACACACATCTGTGTTGGCCAGTGGCACGTTGGCTTCAGGCTACCCCTTGACCCCAGGGGACATGGCACTGGGGGTTCTGCAGATCCTGGGCAAGGAGCCTCTCTCCAAGGTGGTGGCCTAAGGCCAGGCGCTGAGATTGCAAGGGACAAAGTGGTTGTCAAGCAAATTCTGCCACCTTGTGGTACTCATGCATAAGATCCAACCCCACCTGGATCCTGAAGCCCCGCCTTACCCCTCTCCACCCCCACCCTGCTTCTTAGTGGTGGTGGTGGGGGCCCTCTCTCTTCTCAGCCTTGTCTATCCCAAGGCTTCCTGACCTGGAGGTGTCCTCCCAAACCCTGTAGTCCCAGGATGTTCCCAGTTTTGTCTATCAGTAGACCAGTCTACTCCATGGTCCATGGGTTGTATTAGGGTCATTATCCCCCTGCTGGGCCAAAGGAGAACCGGAGCAGGGGTTCTCTCTGCCCACCTCAGTCCCTTCTTCAGCCACCCAAAAGCTACTCGGTGCCTGGGCATCTGATTCTTCAGCAATTAATGGTGTGTCTGTACTTGTAAATCTTCTCAACAAAACCTGCTGCTGGCTCCTCTGGCCCATTTGAGGAGGACTTGGGGCAGGGTAGCTAGTGTGTGCATGTGTGTGTGCATGTGTGCGTGTGCGTGTGTGTGTGTGTGTACATGCATACGGACCTATTCCTTGCTCTGGACTAGTAATGCCCTTCCTGGCCATCTACAACCCAGCGCATAGGGCGCCCCCACTGCCAGGCCCTCAGCTGTGGCACTGCTTCAGCTGCCAGGGCCTCTCCCTGGCCCTTGGTGTATGCTGTAGGTAGGGGCCCTGGTACCATTTCTCTGCTTGGCCAATAGTGACAGTACAAGTAACTTGTGTAAAAGGAGATTTCAGGATGGAGCAAGCAAGCCTGTCTGTTCCGGATACCTCTCCTGGATGCAAGAAGAGCAACTCCCCTCTTCCCTTCCCCTGGGTCTCGGCACTGACATTCCAAGGTAGGTGGGAGGTGACTGATGCCTGCAGGTACTGGCTATCATCCAGGCTTCCAGGAAATACAGCAGAGAAGGGGGGACAGAGGCTGCCCTCAGATTTTAGGCAAACAGCCTTTATCTTGCTGTGTGTGCTTGCAGCTTAGTGATCTGTGAGCTCTTAATAATTAGGTCGCTGACCTTTTCGCTGTGCTTTTCCCCCTGCTGGGGTAATAAACGGGTCCGCGAGTCCATTCTGTTGTTAGTGCTCCACCGGCCAGCACCTAACGATGGCTCTGGATTGCCTGGCCCGGGGTGGGACAGGGCTGGCATGCCCAACCAGCTGGATGTGGTTATGGGACTGACCTGCCACCCACCCATTTCGAAATCGGCTGCTGGAATCCATTAATCTCCAATTCCCCATGTCCCTTTCCAAATAGGTCAGAAACGTTTGGTTGCCACAAGGTATCACCTGGAAAAGGTGAGAATGGGAGCTGCAAAAGCTAAAGATGGTACAGGTGGGTTCGGGAGAATTCAGGAGCCTAAATATGTTGGGTGGGGCAACATTAGCTTAGTGTTTACAACAAGGCATGCGCAGTGCGAAGTATTCTCACATACATGATCACATTACCTGAGAAAGAGGATCACCTTCCTCTTACAGATGAGAAAGGTAAAGTCAAGAAAACTTAAGAACTAGCTTTGTGCACGGATCTGAGCTCAAATGCTGATCCCACGGCTTACTAGCGAGTCACCCTAAGCAAGTTAACTAAGCTCTCTCTGTTCTCACCTATGAACTAGGGCTAATGTTGCCTGCCCTACTGGTTTGGATAGAAACGTATGCTGTAGGTAGGGGCCCTGGTACCATTTCTCTGCTTGGCCAATAGTGACAGTACAAGTAACTTGTATAAAAGGAGATTTCAGGATGGAGCAAGCAAGCCTAGTTGAGAGAATGTCTTATTTTTTTAAAGATTTTATTCATTTGAGAGAGAGCGTGCGTGCGTGGGGTTGGGGGCGGGGGGAGATGGGGGCAGGAGGAGCAAAGGGAGAGGGACAAGCAGACTGTGTGCTGAGTGCGGAGCACCACGTGGGGCTCCATCTCACAACCCTGAGATCATGACCTGAGCCGAAAGCAAGAGTCAGAGGCTCAACCGACTGCCCGGAGAATGTCTTTTAAAATAGGGTCAGGAGGCCACAAGGGTGGAGGAACTTAGGCCCGTCCTCATCCCTCATGGGGTGGGGGCGGGGGGGGGGGGCGACTAGGAACTTCTTGCCAGCTACCAGCCTTCAGCCTGGACTTCCCTTGCTCACCACCCCTGAATCATTTCCATTCTTCGCTTTGAAAAGAGCCAATTCAATCCCTCATTTGCATTAACCTAGTTTCAATCCCTATTTTGCATTGAGGACCTGAACGAGAGCTGTCCTTGTGACCTTTGGCCTTTTTCACTCCTCAGGATGCAGAGTGAGGTTTTTGCCTGAGACCGGGTATCCCAAATGGCAGAACTAATTGCCCAAATAAAACCCCTGTTTGCTTAAATTTTCAGTGAATCCCTTCTAGGTTGACACTTGCCTAAGGTCATAAAACAAATTCAAACCCAGGTTTCCTGACTCCCAAGTTCAGGGCTCAGGGGGAAGGAGGCTGGTTCACTTAAATATTTTTTTTAAAGCGTGGCCACTGAAGCAGGCTCTGCCCTAGGATTTGGAAGTTCAGTTAGGTGTAGGAGCCACACAACTCATTGTCCTATAAAGTGCTAGGTCTAGAAGCACATACATGGTGCAGAAAAGGCACAGCAGGAGGGTCTCCTGAGGTGAAATTACCAGGAAAACGAGTTCGTAAGAGTGGTACTATTTTCTCCATACTACCAGCAAAGGTAAAAAATAGAAGTGACTGGAAATCACTTGGGAAGGCAAAGACCAGGAGGGAGCTCAACTTTTAGAGCAGGCTTCTAGTGAGCTGGGTAGTCTGTTTTACATGTCTTTTACACACACACACACACAGTGGCATTTTCTTGAGGGTGAACAAGCATGCCTCAAACCGCAAGTCCTAATCCCCACCTCTCACACCTTACTCTTTCTTCCTCCCACCATCTTCTTGGAAGGTGCCCATCCCCTGAAACACAGAGAACATCACCTCTTGGTTCCCTAGTGATCTCCCCAAAGGATACACTAGAAACAATTTTTTGGTCATGTCTGGCAGCCAGTGGAAGATTCGAGCTGGCATTCAGCATATACAGTCATTTTGACCATAATGCCAAAAAAGCTTGCATTCTGTGAAATCACACTCCAAAAATAACAAGGCTTCTGGGAAAGGGGGGCTAGGGCAGACCACACAGAAACAATGGGATTTTTGTGGCCAGAGCACAAATAAAACAGGACCAAGCCCAGGGACGCTACTGCAGTTAAGCTCCCACTGGCCACGTGCACTGGTCCCTTGCACCTCTACTCCTGGGGCTCATGCTTCTTCCTGACACACAGAGACTAGTTCCATCAAAATAAAAAACGTGATCCAGAAAGGGACCTTCTTCATCAATTCTGTAAAACAAAGGGGAGGGTGGTGCCTTCCCAGCATCTTTCTTTCCACTCCATTTCCCTAGACAGCCTAACACAGTGGAGACGCTAATAGGGGTTTTTGAAGCTACTAAACCAGCCTCTAGTCACAATAAAGGAAGGTACTTCCATAAAATTTCCGGCCTTTTTCTTAAGGTAATTCAATCCTGTCCCTGATCACTTCAAAATATTAATGTTCTGGGGAAAATGTTATAGGAACTAACCTAATTTCGGGTTATTCTGACACCATTTCTCTATTTACCAATTGTATATGTTATTTCCCATTAAAGAAACAACTTTATACCAAAACAGAGCATCTTAAAAACAGTCGTTAATTCTGGTACCAATTCCAATGCGTGAGTTCTTCCCACACAAAAAGCAATTCTCAGATGCTAGCTGGGTGTCCTACAATTCAGCTCAATTCTGACACCATCTACCTGGAGACAGCATCAGATCCAACAGGTTAAGGGCTCAGTCCTACAAGATACCCCCACCCCCACCCTGCTCCCCCAACCCATGAGATGCCAATCACCTGTCCAGGCACCTGTGCTTCTGAAAGAGGTTCAATCGGACGTTCCAAGGACCCTCCCAACTTGGGTTCAAATACTTTGCTAGAATGGTTCACAGAACTCAGAGAAACATGTTACTTACTAGAATACTAGTTTATTATAAAAGGACGTAACTCAGGAACAGCCAGATGGAAGAGGTGCGCAGGGCAAGGTAGCGGGGGAAGGGTGCAGACCTTCCATGCTGTCTTGGAGCGCGACACTCCCCCCAAATCCCCAAGGGGTCACCAACCCAGGAAGCCCTTTGTATTTTTATGAAGGCTTCATTTCATAGGCAAGACTAATTCCATCATTGGCCATCGGTGATTGAACCCAATCTCTAGCCCCTCTCCCCTCCCAGGTCAGGGGGTTGGACTGAAAGTTCCAACCCTCTAGTCACATGGTTGGCTTCCCTGGCAACCAGCCCCAATCCTTAGGTTACCAAGGGGCTTTCTAAAACTTGCCTCCTAAACATAATGAAAGACACCTTGATTGCTCTCAGCACAGGAAATTCCACAGGTTTTAGGAGTTTTGTGCAAGGAATGGGTACAGAGACCAAATATATATTTCCTACTATAAATCACACTATCAGTCTTGAATACAGTCTCCACCTCACTCTGGTGATTCCTTCCCTTCTAGACTAGAGGTCCCTGAGGCGAATATGCAGCATAGTTCACGTCTACAACTCACCCCAAAACCCAGAAAGAGAAAAGCACCCCTGGTCCTATGTCTGCCCTCTCCTAGCACCCATGTTTCACTCCTGGGGCAGCACGACTGCCTGTGAAATCAGCAAGCCTCAGCTCGGGGACGTCTCCCCTCTGCAATGAGGTTCAGGGCAAGGAGGACATATCAGGACTAGGCACCTCAAGTTCGATCACAGAAAGCAACCTCCCCGACCCTGAGTGAGAACACAAGGCTACATCGGAAGCAGAAACAGAAATCCCATTTCACCAGCTTACATCACACAGGCCAGCTGTCTGAGGAAACCAGGAAGCTGGGATCCAAGATGCAGCCTGGCTACTGGGACCATTATCCTGCGCAGGCGGAGGCATGCCTGACACCCGCCCTCCCTTCCACTCATTTAGCAAATGTTCACTGAGTGCCTTCCGCGTGCCAGGCACTGGGACCAGTGATGACTCAAGCAACACAAGGGGATCGAGAGCCGCAGCCCAGAAGCAAGAGATCAGCCTTCTCCTCCTGTACCATCAGTGACGTCAGACTCAGCGGAGTCCCATCTAGCCATGATTTCCCATTTGTAAAATGGAGGGGACAATCAGAGCCTGTTTATTTCACACAATTGTTTCAAAACAGATAGGACTAAATTGTTTAAAAATTGCTTAAAAATTAAAAAAGAAAGAAAAAAAAACAAGAGAAGAAAAGGGGGAACCTGAGTGGCTCAGTCAGTTAAGCACCTGCCTTCAGCTCAGGTCATGATCTCAGGGTCCTGGGATCGAGCCCCACATCGGGCTCCCTGCTCAGTGGAGAATCTGCTTCTCCCTCTCCCTCTGCAATCCCCCCACTCCTGCATGTGCGCGTGCTCTCTCTTTCTCTCTCTCATAAAAATAAAATCTAAAAAAAAAGGAAAAAGAAGGAAAAAAGGAAGAAATTTTCCTAGGCTAGGCAAATACACTTTCATATCAAATACAAAGTGAGGAAAACACAAAATGGCTAATGGCTAAGGAACTGCATAGAACTAGTTTCTTTGCATGAGCCTAGAAGCTTTCACAGAACTCGGGGTTTTTAGAAAGTCAATTCATTTCCTTCGGTTCTCTCTTTCTGGGTCCAGGAAGCTAACTGATTCACTATGAAGTAATGCAAGACTCAACTCTCAGCCTGGAAACAAGGGAAATCACCCTAAGAGACGGCTCTCTCTACACAGGGAAAAGCCAGTCGTCCTCAAAGGACAAAATCAGCCGAGACCCACAAGGTGATAAACTTGTTTATTTCTCTGAATTTAGTTGGCTGCGTGCTGTTCCCTGCAAAGACGGGACAAGCACATAACGTCCTCGAGGTCCCGACCACAGGCCTGGTCGAGTATTGTCCACTGGCGGCCCCGCCCATCAGAGGTCCAAGAGAAATCTCCTAACCTGGGCCAGGTACTTCGGTTTCAAATAGTCACCCAGCTCCTCCTTACAGACCCAGACATGATGGCCCTTCTTCCCGGTCTGGGAGAAGTCTCCAGTTAATAGCAGTGCTTTGAAGAAGAATACTTTGGCCCCGAGGCTACTCTCTGTCCGCATAGCTTGAGGGAACTTGAACTTGTAGTGGCCACAGGGGGCATTTCCCAGGAACTTGGCTTCCAGGTTGTTTTCTGAAGGGAAGAGGGGAACATTTGGGAGATGAGGATGCACCCACCTGTTTACTCTGGCTCCTCAAATCACGGGGTCTCTGTGAGAGCCATTTCCAGCGCGAGGTAAAGCAATCCCTGAGAGTGAGGATGAGGGTCATTCCTGAAGAGCCTGTCCCCCTCTCCATCCATGGGCTCACGGGCTCTAGATTCACTGGGTCCATCCCATGTGCCAAGCTACTGCTCTCAAGACTGAAGTCAGCGATGCCATTCAGAGACCACTACCTGGAATCAGAGCACCAAGCTTCTAGACTCTGCTCAGCCACCGTCTGCTGATGAAGGACCAAGACACTTAGTATCTGTAAAGCAAAGCTCATTAGCCTTTCAAAGGGAGTGTCATTTGAAAAGCATAAAAAGGACCCAATTTGACTTCTGTGGGGTGAAAACATTGTAACCAAAGTTAAAAGACAAAGACAGATGGCTGGATATTATCTAGATCTATAACAAAGGGTTAACAGCAACCGAGCCATTCCAAAAGAAAAGGGGAAAGGACAGATGAATGACAGCATTTGGAGAGCCAGCTAGCTAAACAGGAAAAATAAAGCTGGATTCCACCAACCTCAGTCCTCACATCAAAAATGATACCACACGGATCAAAGATTTAACAACAGAAATTTCACTTTTGTAAAAAGACTGTGTATTCTGGATGGTGGTTTCATGGATGTTTAATCTTTTCTGAATTTTTCTGTATTTTCAAATTTTTCATTAAAGGAAAAAAAAAACCCGAAAGAGTACTAGAAAAAAAATGTGGGACACTTTCCGTATAATTTTTGAGAGGGAAAGCCCTCACCAAGACACAAAATTTTAAAAATCCATAAAAGAAAAAACTACTGGGGCGCCTGGGTGGCTCAGTTGTTAAGCGTCTGCCTTCGGCTCAGGTCATGATCCCAGGGTCCTGGGATCAAGCCCCGCATCGGGCTCCCTGCTCGGCCGGAAGCCTGCTTCTCCCCCTCCCACTCCCCCTGCTTGTGTTCCCTCTCTCGCTGTCTCTCTCTCTCTATGTCAAATAAATAAAATTTAAAAAAAAAAAAAAGAAAAAAAGAAAAAACTATTTACATAAAACTAAATCTTTTTACAAGGAAAAACGAAGCATAAGAGTCAAAGGCAAAATGGCACACTAAGAAAAATATTTTCAACACACTCCACAAAGGAAGGGTGTCTTCAGGTGTAAGAAGTACCGAGGAAAAAGCCAACAAATCTACAAGAAGAGTGAATTAAGCATATGAACAAGGAGTTCAGAGAAAAATAAATACCACTGACCTATAAACTCATTAAAAGGTGCTCAATCTTATTAACAACTAAAGAAATATAAATTCAAACAACAACATGTCATTACTGAAGTCCCAACACTTGGGAGCTATCCACTACCTGTCAAGGACAAGAGAAAAATGGGCACTCTCACACCATCGGGAGGGGGAGAAATTAGTGTGAACCACTATCTTTGGCAAGAGTTACCAATTTTAGGGCGCCTGGGTCTCAGTTGGTTAAGCGACTGCCTTCAGCTCAGGTCATGATCCTTGAGACCCGGGATCGAGTCCCGCATCGGGCTCCCTGCTCAGCGGAGTGTCTGCTTCTCCCTCTGACCCTCCCCCACTCTCATGAGCTCTCTCATTCTCTCTCTCAAATAAATAAATAAATAAAATCTTAAAAAAAAATCCTTTAAAAAAAAAAGTTACCAATTTTAATTATGCATACCCTTTCATCCAGTGACTCTGCTTCTAGAACTTGATCCTCCCAGATACATTTCTCTGCCCGCATGCACAAAGGTGACTACACAAGGACGCTCATTACAGCTTACTTGTAAAAGCAACAGACTGGTGAAGTGAATGCAGTACACGTGTATTATGAAATCGTATGCTGGGGTTAGAAAGCGTTAAGGTATGGCTTCACATGCTGATAGACAAAGATGCTTAAAAGCTGCATAGAAGAGAAATGAAGGTATATAACCATGCTCCTACTATGTGGGGGAGAAAAATCAGATGAAGTATGTATGTACTTGCAATTTCTAAAAGGATATACCAAAAAAATTAAATAAATAAAAAATAAAAGGATACACCAAAAACTGTTAACAGGGGATGTCTCTGAAACAAGAAAATTACTTCTCACCCTGTATTACATTTACTACACACTGTTTTGATAATTTTCTTTTCACCATATATAACGAATTGCTTCTCTCAATAGTAAAAAAACAAAAGACAAAAAAACCCACTACTGGCCTCAGAAGAGGAAGTGATATATGATGTGAGCTCACCTACAACACAAAATGCCAATAGGGGGTATCTGTGAGTGGTGGAATTACACTGGCTTTATACTTTATACTTTCCTGAATTTTCTCTTTATTTCACTGAATATATACTTATTTTTCTATAATCTGGAAAAAAAAGTTAAAAAATATAGTCAAATCAAGAAGAAAAAATAGTTCATTACAAACTGGGTAAAAAATCACAAAGAAATGCAAGTAGCCAGTAAACACATGAAAATATGGTCAATCTCACTAACAATCAGGAAAATGCTAATCCAAAAGAGATCATTTTGTACTAACTAGACAGGCAAAAATTAAAGAGACAAGTCCATGTGTCGGTGTGGTCTAGACAAACGGGTATGTACATTCTGCAGGACAACTGGACAGTACCCGTGGAAAACTTCAATGTGTTCATCCTTGACCATTAATTCCACCTCGAGGAATTCCATCTTGCAGGACTTGGGAGTGAGGTGCCAACGGGGAGGAAATAAATGGGACTCTTTTACATGTATGTATATATATACACATACACATATTTACATTTTTTGAGCTTTTCTTGGCCATTTTAATTATTTTCTATTATTTGCCATTTTAATAACTTTGCAATAAATCAACATGTTTTCTTCGTTATGCACCTGTTTAACAGTGGTATGTCATTCGTAGGTCTCTCATGCCTATTTATTACAGCAGGAACGTTACAAGGAGGACGGTGAGTTCCGAGGCGGAAGCCCTTTCCACGTGGCACACGGGAGGGAGAGCAGAGCATCCATCATGTATGTGTGAGGGAAGCTGAGCATCTGAACAGTGATCCCGGTGAGAAACCCACATGCCACCTCCTCAGGGACAGCTGAGGCCGTGGGAGAACCGCGAAGATCCCCACCCACTCCATTCTGTCTCGCTCCCGCTCTTGCAGGCCACACGGGGCCCTCGTGGGGAAGGAGCAAGGGGGCACTCCGTGCTGCTGCTTCGTTAGCAGGTGCTGGTGACAAAGGGCCAGTAGAGCGCTGTCGATACTGCCAAATCTACATGCTTAATAAACACTCAGCGGGCATCTACTGCGAGCTAGGCTGAGAGCTGGGATGACAGGCATGATACTGCCCGTACCTTTAAGGGAGTCAGAATTCTAGCTGGGGGGGAGAAATGTGTCAATACACAGATTACAGGCAATGGAGTAAGTGAAACAGCGTGTTCTCCACTAGAATGTAAGCTCCCACAGAACAGGGGTAGTGTCCTGTTCCTCACGGTGACCCCACTGCCTGGACAGTGTCCAGCAAACGGGAGGCTCGGAGTAAATGTTCGCTGCATAAAGGTTACGGGAACCTAGAGGGAGGAGTAGCTCTGTCTACATGGAGGCCTGGAGAAGGTCCCATCACAGAAGGTAAAATGTACAAGCTTAGTCTTCAAAACTGAGTAGTCAGACCAAGGAGGAGTAAACTGTTCCAGTCAGAGGCCAGGATGCCACAGAAGAGATGCATGAATGACCACATTACTGGAGGGATGAAGAAGGTCTGCGAGGTTGGAACTCAGACTATACATCAATATGTGGTCAGATGGAAGACTGGCAAGCTCAGGACCAGAGCAAATGTATTTGTAGGTCATGCTTGAAAGTCTGACCTTTTATGGGAAACCTTCTAGGCAGAATAGTGTTTGAAAGGTCATTCTGGAAGCACTGAGGGGCATGACATGAAAGCAAAGGGGAACTTATTTAGCATCCACTTCAGAGGTCCAGTGCCATGGTTCTCAATCACTGTGACTCCACTCCCCAGGCAGTGTCTGGCAATGTCTAGGGACATTTTTGGTTGTTACACTAGGGGGAGTGGGAATGGGCTAGCACTACCAGCATCTAGTGGGTAGAGGCCAGAGATGCTGTCAACCATCCTATAATGCTCAGAACAGCCCCCACAAAGAACCCTGGCCCCAAATGTCAACAGTGCCACGGATGAGAAAACATGATCTGGTGAGAAGCAAAAAGGGTGACAGCTACCACTGTGGGAATAAAGAAAGAAATACTGAGAACAGACCAGGCAGGACTCGAGAACTTCGGGATGTCACAATGAGGTCAAAGATAACTCCGAGGTTTCTAGTTGGGTAAATGTATTGTCAGGCCAGTAAGCACGGCTGCAAGGATAAGAAGAGGTGCAGGCTGAGAGTGGCAGGGTTGTCAATTTTGAAAGTACACACTAAATTTTTAAATCTCGGCAAGGGACAGGGAGAGCACAGGGATGGTGCCTGCCAGCCCGCATCCCCAGAGGGTATTTTAGCAGATGTGTGTTGAATTGAATGCGTGCCCCTCAAGCCAACCATTTTAAGATAAGCAAATAAGCCTCTAGGCACTTTCCAGGTGGCGGCCCCTGTGCTGGGCCCTGGGGCAGAACCTAAATCACAGCAGAAACAGCTTTATCAGGGATAACAGATTGTCAAATACTGAGTCACCAAGAAATCTTCCTCAAAATGACACCAGACTGCCAAAAAATGAAAAATGTCCTCATTTTCAAAGAGACACTCAAAATTCAAAGTCAATTTTAGAAGGCAGTGGATTACCTAGACAGAGACATTCTGAGAGACCAAGTACTTCTTCAGGATCTGAAGTATGGGCTAACGAGAGAATCATGAGTGAAAGGCTATATTCCAGATATGAAAGAACTAAACACACTTCATGTCTTTTAAGTTCTCAGCACAATGATGTTGCTTAAAAAAAAAAAAAAAAGGATTAACTCTATGCAGAGCAGATCAGGAAAAGATCCATCCTATGAAGAGGTGAAATAAAATCCACTTCCTCAAATAATCCATATATTAAATTAATCAAAAACATGGGAAAAGATAAAGCCAAACAGCAAATCATGATCATTTTTATGAACAATAAATAATGAAGCTTTCAGTGGTGTAAAAACTGAAAAACATTTTACTGTAAATACTGATGACTGGAATCCTGTCTGAACTGTTCCACTCGTGTTCCAAACAGAGACAGAAATGGCACTAAAGAGAAGGTGAGTAGGACCCACGATGGCTACCCACGACAATAAAATCTTACAATCGTGGGCTCAAGGGAAGATGTGGGCCAATTAAACCCGAGAAGGTACTAGAATTATCTATTCCTGTGGAATATGCCAAACTGTGGAAACCTGGAAATGAACATTCTGTACTTTGCTGGGGAGACAACAAGGTTTACTGAGCAGAAATTGAAGCTCTCCATTTTTCAGGTACAAGAGCAGTTGTTAAATTTGCTGAATGAGGAAACCACAAAGATGCACCCTTACGCAACACCGACCTGCTCAAAGAGAGGCACGAGAGGAGGAAGGACCTATAACCAAACTCTTGAGTTCTGCA
Source organism: Mirounga leonina (assembly GCF_011800145.1). NCBI lineage: Eukaryota > Metazoa > Chordata > Mammalia > Carnivora > Phocidae > Mirounga > Mirounga leonina. The sequence goes on from NW_023270464.1 coordinate 21,943,910, forward strand.
GAGGAGGTAAAGGCCAAACAAGAGGATCTACTCAGCCAACCTGACAGTTTTACCAACCTCCCCAGGCTTGGAGCTAAGACCAAGCAGAGTCTTTATGAAGGAGCCATTGACTAAAATTTCCAGATCAAATCCTGTTGTCAGACCTCATGCTTTCCCTTCAGAAGAAGCAGCCACTGTGGTGGATGTTATTATTTAGCGAGTGAAAAAGTAGATTTTAGGAGGAAAAAAATTCAACCCACACAAAGGATGGAAAAAAAATATGGAGTTCAAGAAAGCAAACACTTTTTACAAGTAAAAGAAAGAACTATTTCTTCTACCATCAATAAGACCAACATGCTATATTATAAAGAAAGAAAGAAAAGAAAAGAAAGTTTTAAAATCTCAGTGGAACAAAGTCTCTCACCTGATCTAAAATTCTTTCTAGGTGAAATTTTTATCGATTTCAAAGTTCCCATTAACGACACACTTCCAATCCTTCCAGCCATCCTCACAAGTCAGTCTGCAAATCCCACGGCTGAGTGTGAAGGGAGTCTCGTGAGCTTCAGATAGAGGCAGAGAACTCACCTGAGAGTGCGGCCAGGGTTCGCTCCGCTGTTCCCCGGAGGGTTTCCCCGGGCTGCCACTCTGCCTGGGGAAGCATCCAAACATCCTGGTCTCCAAGCTTCTCCTTGACCAACAGAACAAGGTTCCTGTCTAGCTTCCGGTGCAGTGAAGTTCTGTCATTCTTTTTATCGGCTTCTGTGAAGAAAAAGGGATCAGAGAAGACAAAAAGACGGTAATCTGCTAGAACCAAGGAGAAGAGAGTTTTTAGTCTTCCTTTAACGTAGAGCTATAACCTTTACCCTCTTATAATCAAATTATGACCCTGACCTATCTCTCTAATTCAGACTCTTTAAGGGTAGAGTCTCACAATCTTAAGAAAACTACAGTGTAAGAAGACAAAACCAAAAGCTGAACTTCTCCTTTGAAGAGCACAACGCAAGGTACTTTGAGCCGTTGGAAAAGAAGCTATACCCACACTACTTCAAAGACAACTACTTCACTGGCTTTGACACTATTACTGACTTAACTTGGCCCCACTTTCTCTGTTCTTCAGTCTCCATCTGTGAAACAAAGGTAAGAGAACTCAATCCTCTGCTTTAGGAGAGATTTCAGATGAAACACAGGAAACTCTAGTGGGAAAGGCTTAATTTCCCCCCACTCTCACTCCCAAACTCGGAGGTAAACTCAGATAACATTCATGAACTTTAACTGAGAGAGAATAGGTTACCACAACACCCTTACCTCCCACTCAAAACTAACATCGGCCTTTAAAAATTATCTTAGGCTGGAAATGAGGAACAGGGAAAAGAATTTATTTTTCTTCCACCTGAAAGAAGTTTTGCAATCATTTGCTACTTAAAATACAAAGCAGGGGCTAAGCAAATGTCCTCTGTCTGGGAACCGAAATACCCCCCTTTTCCTTCTTTCTTGCTGGCCTGAAAAGACCACAAACCTGTTATGCGAGCTCCAGGTTTGAACTGTAGAAATTTCTGCTCCCATACATCTTCTATATCCTGCACCAGCAATATATTCTGTTCACCTTCTTCTTCATCATACAAGTCAGCTTTCTTCTTTGCCAGTCGTTCGGCTTCATCCAAAGCACGAAGCTCATGGTCCGAATACATACTTCTCTCTACCTCAATCTGGGAAAATTAAAGGACAAAAAACAAAACAAAACAAAAAACAGGCAGAATAGAAAACAGAGCTATAGCACATTTGACATACTCAGAAGTTTATCACCCAGCATAACCAGACATACAATCAAAACACCACAGAAAAAAAAAAAAAAAGAAGGGGCGCCTGGGTGGCTCAGTCGTTAAGCATCTACCTTCGGCTTGGGTCATGATCCCAGGGTCCTGGGATCGAGCCCCACATCAGGCTCCCTGCTCGGCGGGAAGCCTGCTTCTCCCTCTCCCCCTGCTTGTGTTCCCTCTCTCACTGTGTCTCTCTCTGTCAAATAAATAAAATCTTTAAAAAAAGAAAAAAAGTCACCCGCACTTTGGGCTTGAGTTACATTTGCTAAAATGTTAGAATGTGATTGGAGGTCAAGCTGCTACAAAGAACAGAGGACTGGGACAGGCACTGCCTGCCCACTTAACCACACTCCAGTCCTGTCAGTCCTTGATCTCACCATGGACCTCCCTGCCTCGGGGAGTTTACAGATGTTGTTCCTTTTTCCTAGAATGTTTCCCCTCATGCTCGTCTCTTAGGAGATTCCTACTCATCCTTCAGATTTCAATTTAAATATCACTTTCTTAGGGAGATATTCCTTGACACTCCCCATAAAATCAAATTAGATGTCCCCGTTAAAACTTTTTACAGTACCCTGTGTCTTCCTTTATAACACTTAGCAGGCTCTGCAGTTATATAGTCATATGATTATCTGGTTATTGACCGGCCCACCTCCACTAGACTGAACACTCTGAGAACCAGAGGCATGTCTGTCTTATTCATCTCTAACACTTAACACAGTGTCTACACAAAATACGTGATAAATGATTATCTATAAAATAATAAACTATTTACAGAATAAGTTTATAAACCAAGTAAAAAGTACGAAGTGAAGTTTAGAGCTCTCAGCAGCCAACACAGAAAACATCTCAGATTCTAAGGAAACAGCAACCTTCAATCCCTACCTGTTGGGATTTGAGCCCCTCACAGCCACTACACTGAATATTTGCCCGTTTCCTCACTTGCCACTCACACAGACAGACTTTATCACTGTCACCTAATAGATGTGCCCACTACCGTCTCCGAAAACACCACATCACAGACTCTCTCCTCTCTACATTATCGACTACCTACGAGAGGAACTAAGTCGTCTTGTCACCACCGCATACCTAGTGTGTTCAATGAAAAAGAAAAGCAACTCTAAAGAGTTGCCTAACGTGACAACAAAGACAGCCAATGAAAACAAACTTATTGAACACCTTCTATGTACCAAACCAACCCAGTAAGGTGGACACCGATGCTCAGGTTGAGTACGCTGAAGTTCAGAGAGGTGAAGTGACTTGCCCAAGGTCACTCAGGCCGGTGCCGGAGTCGGGATCGAACCGTGGCCCACGTGCTTCTGTTGGTTCCCCAACAGCACCTCGAAGCCGCGAGCCGCACCTCCATCCTACCTGTTGTAGTAGAGCCGCCATCTCTTCCTGCAATGGAGTCAGCGGCTTCGAGACCAGCGGTGGCCGCTGCAGGCACACCGCGCCCAAAAGGCGCCATGGAGACCCGCTGCTCGAGGGTGCAGCCGCAAGGGCCAGGCTGCGAAAACGCAGGCTACCGGCCCAGAGCCCCTCGAACCGCCGCCCGCCCTTCGCCACCCCAAACAGAGTCCGCCTTATGGACGCCGCCATTCTTCTACCCTCCCACAATGTACCGCGGCTCCCTGCGGGGTCCTGGGCCAATCCCATGCTCCCACAAGGCAGCGCGGGAGCGGCAAGACGGAAGGAGTCCTGTCGGGTGAACAGTTAGAACGAACCATTCCAATATGGAGGGGTGGGCGAAGATCTCATGTTAGGAGGTTAGGGGAAAGGGAGGAAATTTCCGGTTGCCACTCGAAACGATAGTTATTGTAGAGCATTTGAATGGGAATAAAAATCTTTAGTGGGCCTTATGAAGAGGACTGAGATGACTTTCCTTCTACGCCCTCCCCCACAAGCGCTCGTGGTGCGGGCCGCTGCGGCTGCGCCGGGCTCCGCGGCCGCCGCGGACGGAAGCTGACGGGGGTCAATCCAAGTCATGCAGGTGGTACGAAAGACGGGGTCTTGGTTCTTGCGGTCGTGGGCTTGGCCACCGACGCCCAGGTAAGAATGATCACACACACACACACACCCGACTGCGCTCCTGCCTGTGTCCCTGAGCCGCCTGGACTGCAGCGGCCTTTAAGCCTGACCTCACCGAGCCTTCCTTCTCCGCAGGGTCGTGGCCGGGGCGCCGGCCTCCACCATCCACACCGGCGCCCCGCAGCTGCAAGACGCGGCGGCCAGTCGGGAGGTTGAGGAGAAGGCGGCGGCTCCGGCTTCGAGCCGCAGCAGCTTCAGGTGAGGGCCACTTAAGCCCAGCTGTCGGGACACCGGCACGGCCGTCCAGAGACCGAGAACCAGTGAATTCCCAACTTTGCCACTTGACATCTTTGGGACCTTATGCAAATTAGTACCTGAGCCCCAGCTTTCTCATCTACAAATGGAAAGGATGCCGAGAGAGTTTGCGAGGATCAAATGAGATGAGCCTTGGCACAAAGTGGGCGCTCTGTGAACAGTTTGATGAATGAATGAGCGAATGTCGGAGGTGTATAGTAAATATCACTTTTTCCCTCTGAGAGGGGTATCACGGCAGACCAACAACCTTCCCTGGGCCTCGGATGCAAAATGGGAGTTGGGGGGCAGGGGGCGCTACGCTGTGGTGTAGATTATTGAGTTGGGGCAGGGTGGATTTTGTGCTCAGCCCTGGGGACTGGCCCATTGCTCTCCATCAGTGCCACGACCCCTATGTGCATTCACATCCATTTAACACGTTTACCGAAAACCTGTTTGGTGCCAGGCACTGTGCTAGGGTGCTGGGAATACAAATACATTCTTCCCCCACGAGTAGGTCACAGGGTACCGGGGAAAACAGACATGCAAGCATTTTCAGCATAATCTGGTCAGTAGTGTGCTGGAGGTAAGAACTGGTTGCTTGGAAGTATGAAGGAATGAGTGTCTCACTCCTGAGGAAATCAGGCAAGACTGCTGGGAAGATAATGTGGAGCTAAGAACTGAACTGAATGAGAGTTCAGCTGGACAACATGAAAGAGATGATTTTAGGCAAAGCTAGTATTCTGTGTAAAGGCATGCAGTATGAAAGCACATGGTATATTCAGGTGTCTGTGTGATGGCAGATGAGGCCAGCAAGAGAAGGAATCAGAAAGCTGAGGGTCTTATCTGTAACAGTGCGACTTTCACACTCTTCCCACTGTAGACAGTGGGGAGCTCCTGAAGGAACTTAAGCCAAGATCCTGTTGGAGTCATTCAACAACATCAGGCACTGTTTTAAGGCATTAGGGACACATCAGTGACCAAACACCCAAAAAACCCTGCCCCCATAGAACTTAAATTCTAGTGGATAGGGGGCAGTAAATAGAAAACACGTAAAACATGAGGGTATGACAGATGGTGAGGGTGTGTCTAGTGTTTGGGAGGAATAGCAAGAAGGTCAGTGTGGAGGAGTGAAGAGTAAAACAGGAGATGGGGGAAGGGGATGAGTGGTGCAGCAGATACACGGGGTGCATCTGTTCCGGCTTGTAGGACTTCGTGAGGACTTCAGCTTTGACTCAGAGTGAGATGGGAAGCCACTGAGAATTTTGAATAGAGAGTTGAAATGATGTTGCTTCATTTTAAAGAGTCCCTTTGGCTGCCGTGTTGATATTGAACTGTAGAGAAGTAAGGATGGAAGCTGGGAGACGTCTTCTAAGCAGTTAGAAGATTTTTGAAATAATCCAGGCAGGAAATAATGGTGGCCTAGACCAGGATGACAGCTTTTGGGGTAGGACATACAGAAAGTGGGACCAACAGGATGTGTTCATGTAAGGTGTGAGGAAAGGAGAGGAAGGAAGGAACACTAAAATTTTTGGCCTAAGCAGCTGGAAAGGTGGAGTCATCATTTCTTGAGATGGGGAAGGCTGCAGGAGTTCGGCTTTGCTTAAAATTAACATCCAATGGAGATACACTGTAGGCTTTTAGAAATGGGCTTCAGGGGACTGATCGGGGCTAGAAACACATATTTGGAAGATTCATCATATCGATGATGTTTAAAACCACAAGACTGTACAAGATCATCAAGAGAGTAAAGGTAGATAAAGAGGAGAAGAGGTCCAAGGACTGAACCCTAGAGCCAAAGAGACAAAGACGGAAACTCCTGAGAGGTAGTAATAAAACCTAGAGGGATTTTTTTTTTTTTTAATGTAGTTCAAGGCTGGAGAGATCAGCTGTGTCAGATGTTGTTATGATAAGTCATTGTGCTGATGACAGAACTGCTCATTGGATTTAACATGGTGAGTTGGTTGGTGACCTTGCCTAGAGCATTTTTGGCAGAATAATAGGGCTAAAGTCTGATTGGAGTGAGTTCAAGGAGAATAGAAGACAGAAAGAAACGTCAAGTGTAGTCAGTTCTTTGAGAGGGAGTAGAGAAATGGGCAATAGCTCAGGGAGGCTTTGAGATAAAGAGGTTTTTGTTTGTTTGTAGGTTGGGGAAATGACAGCATGTTTTGCTGATGGGAATGATACGGGATGGAAACATTGCTGGAGTGATGTCCTTGACAAGTGGAGCATCATAAGAGGAGAGAAGGCAAAGATTGTGGGCACAGATGTTTGGTAGTGGAAGCTGGGAGAAACTCTGATTGCTTGTATTTCTCTACGAAGGTCATCAGCTGGCCGTGAGGAGACAGGAGGGAAGTGGAGGCTTCAGTAGACAAAGGAAGGTATAAAGTAGTCATCCAGGAGAGTGGAAGGATAATTGAATTGGGGACATGCATCCAGTACTGAGGGCCCACTCGATGTTAGAAGTCATTAAAATAAAGCAGTAGTTTTCAGCTGGGGCAATTTGGCCTCCAAGAGGACTTTCAGCAAGATCTGCAGGCATTTGGGGTTGTTACAACTCAGGACAGTGGAGAGACAACTAGTGGGTAGAGGCCAAGGATGCTGCTGAACACCCCGCAACACGCAGGCCAGCCCCTCACCACCAAGAATTACCTTGCCCAAAATGTCAATAGTGCTGAAGTTGAGAAACCATGCTATGTAGAGACCAGTCAACATTGGTGTGGATTTTTCTCTAGCCAGCTGTGCAGAGGCATGCCCAGGCTCAGAGTGGCTGGAGAGATGGATTCAGCCAGAGTTGGGGTTTGCCAGGAAGGTACGATGAAGTAAGAGGAGGCGGAGGACTGAGGGGGTATGCAAGGGAGCGATGATAATGATTGGTCATGAAACTTACTGGAGGCCAGGAGAGAAGAGAAGGCCTGGGGGTGGTGAGGGAAAGTGAACCAGTGGGAGAATCGGAGCGCTTGGAAGGGTTCCTGGAGTGGGGGTCGCATGGGTGTGCCTGGAAGTGCTGCTTGAAACCAAGGTCATGATGAAGTTGCAGACATGGCAATGACAAAGGCCAGGTATGACCACAGGAGGAAGTAGCCAGGCTAGGATAGAGGACACAGGATCATTGGAGAAAAGGAGGTCAAGAAACAGAAGCCATATAGTTGGAAGGATCTTACGGAAGCCGTACGTATAATTATGACAGGAGTGGTGAGCCAGGACTATCAACGCTGCATTTTTCTACATTTATTTGCATTTTTAAAAAATCATCTCTAGCCACAATTAGAAAGTGGGTTGCAGACTGTGAGGCCAGGCTTTCTTTATCTGGGGATGGAACTACAGCGGACCCGGCCCAGGTCCCAGCGTCTGGCGCACTGTCAGGGTCTGTTTGGCGTGGTTGCCCTCCCTCCCATACCTAAGCTGCTTGCGGTGGAAGTCAGCCCTCCCAGACCTTCAGCGGGAGAGAGAAGAGGCTGTTTTCAGTCCTCAGCCCTTCTGAAGAGACACCGTGTGTGCTGACCCCTCCGTTTTCCTGGTTGTGAGCATGGGTATGAAGAGGCAGCAGACCAATGTCGGAGGGCTTTGTCTTTCCTTTGTCTGGGCCTCCTCCTGGTGAACCACTCTTTCGTTTGTACATTGGACCTGGTCGGTTTAGAGGCCTGATCTTGTCTGTGCCTTTAATTAAATGGTTCAAGTTCCAAGTCCTCCCGAGTTCAGAACCCTTGCTGTATATGAAAGCATTACACTAGTATGGTCAGACTTTAGTAGGCTTAGTTTTTGGACCCCCCCCCCCCCCCGCCCGCCGAGTCAGTAGGGGAAATGATCCCTGGGGAAATGATGATGTCCTCTCAGAGCCTCGTCTACTTTCCATCTTGGCTTGTAGGTTGAAAAGCTGGCAGCCTGCTGAGGGGCCGAATCATCTCCAGATCAGGCCTAGCAGGGAGGAACACACTTGTAACTCTTGAAGACCATTGCGTTATTTTCTGTTTTGTTTTTAAAAACATCTCTAGGAAAGCAGGTGGGGCTTGGCAGCAGGATGGCTCTCCTCTAATATAGTATTTTCTAAACTGCAGTCCGTTGAATTTCAGGAGGCATGAGGAGGTATAAAACAGGTCTGGTGCGTATAGGCAGGATGCAACAGCAGGCTTACTCACGTCTGGAATGTTGAAGGACAACTGTATGTTTGAATAAAAGGAAGGACAGCGTTGCAGACTGGGCTTTGAATTGAGGCAGGTCTCCTAGGCCCAAAACCTGGCTTCCCTTGCTGACCCTGTTCTCCTATTTGTATCTCAGTTTCTCCAACTGCACACAAAGAATACTGACCTAAAGGTAGCCAGAGGACAGATTACACCGAGATAGAGAAAGATCTTGAACTCAACACAATGTCTAGATCAGTGTTCTCAACCCTGGGTTCGCATCTGGTTCACTGGGGATATTTTAGGAATAGATTCTCGGGCCCCATCCAGAAGTGAGGCGTGGCGATTAAGCATCAGAATCACGAAATTCTGCCATTCAGCCAGCACGGAATGCTACTGGTCTAGGCTAGAGGTTGGCAAACTGGGTGCTACCCCAATCTGGCCAGGGGCCTGGTTTTTTGTAAATACCGTTTTACTGAAACACAGTTACACGCGTTAACTTACTGTTGTCTGTGGCTGTTTTTGCACTCAAGAGGCAAAGCTGAGTAGTTGAACAGAGACTCCGTGGCCAGCAAACACTGAAGTATTTACTATCTGGCCCTTTACAGAAAAGGCTTGCTGACTTCTATCATGGGGGATGCTGGATTTTTTTTTTTAAAGTAATGATACTATAAGTATTATTAAAATTATTTTGTCCTTTTTTATAAAATAGAGAGTCAAGATACATCTGAAACCAGAAATAGAGATTTGACTTTATTTATTTTAGTTGCAGAAAGAGTGTCCCGTAGAGAGTTGAAAATACTGATCTGAATGTACTAGAAGGGACACAGGAAGGTAGGGAGAGTGGATTAAATGCTCTTTTTCTCCTAATGGAAAGTCACTAGGTGTGTCCAGAGTTGACACTCAAGAAAAGACCACCTCGGGCCAGTGTTCGTGGGTACAGCTACAACACCAGACCGACTGGGGGCAGCTACCCCAGGAACAGGTCCGGGGTGCAGCGCTGCTGGTTTTCATTCACTTAAAACAAAAAAACCTGGGATTTACCTAAAGTGTTTCTTTAATTACAGCATTTACCCTCCAGTTCCAGGACAGGAGAGCCCTCTGAGGTGGGCAGGAAAGAAATTCGAGGAGATCCCAATCGCACACATTAAAGCGTCCTACAACAAGTAAGTGGAAGGAGCACCTGGGCAGATCTCGGTGGGGGGTCGGGGGGGCTTCTTTCTCCTTCGTGGGTGAGGGCAAGCCCAGGGGCCTGCGTTCCGCACAGTAGTGTTGATGCAGGGGTCCCCTGGCGCCCCTCCTTCCTGTTTTGAGAAACCACCTCTGTCTTTATATAGTTTCTTCAGATTTCATGAAAACATGAACTAGGTTGGGCAGATCCTAGTGTTAAGCTTTCTCTGCCTGCCTCAAGACTAGTATTTCCTAGTTCTGCTCAAAAGTTGGAGAGAGTGTTTATTAGGGTGCATGTGTTAAGTGTCACTGGGTACTAGGGAACAGAGGATGGGTGAGATATACATGAGAGAGGTGGTTTAAGAGTCTATGATTTACTGACAGACTAACCAAAATGTAAATCTGCGAGTTAAGAATTGTCCCTTTGAAGCATTCACCTTGGGCCACTGTGCACTGACCTCCAACCTCATTGGGCTACGCAGAGTCGTGATTCAGTGCGTGACTTCCAGATGAGTGTTGGGGCCTTCCAGGTGCATGTTGGCAACAGAAACCTTGCTGACCTCAGGGACAGCTTTGCAGGCCGGCCCCCACTGGGAGATGGGCTCATTGCTTAGTCACAGCCTGCCCAGGAAGCGATTCAGAGAACCGTACAGGGACTGTCGGTGGTCAGGGATGGCGTGTGGAGCACAGCTGAGATGCCAGAGGATTCATCCAGCATTCATGTGACAAGCTCGAAGTGAGAGCAGCTGGGTTTCTTTTTTCCCCTGCTCAGGCTAATAAGGACATAGGTTAGCGCTCTCTGTGTAAGCGCCTCTGCTGAAGTTGTGTCAGGGACAAGCAGTTCTCCTGCGCTTCTGTTCAGCACGGAAAACCCGGGGAGCCCTGCCAGGGGGAGAGGGCAGTGGTAGCCAGGCCAACAAGCAGACGGTCCGGACCCGGGCCCGCCCACCGGCCCCCCCAGCACGGCTCCTCCACCTCCCTCTTGACTGGAGTCCTCAGGGAGCTCCTCAGACCAGAAGATTCAGTGATGTTGGCCACGGGGAAATGAAATGCATGTCTAAATATTTCTTGAAGTCAGAGATGACTAGAAAAGTTTCACTTAAAAAAAGTTTTGTGATCGTGGAACAGAGTGTCATTAGCATTAAAATGATCCAATATGGGAATATTGCTCACTTTTTTAGGTATGATAATGGTTTTATGGGATTTTTTTAAGTCATTATCTTTTAGAAATATATACTGAAATATTTACTGATGAAATGATGGTCTGGGATTTGCTTCAAAATAACCCATTGTGGAGGAAGAAGGGAGTAGAAACAGAGTTTATAGACAAGACTAAATTGGATAGGAGTTAATTCCTGAAGCTGGGCGATGGGGTCCATGGGTGTTCATATACTCTTCTGTTCATTTTCGGGTATATCTGAAACTTTCCCTAACAAAGGCCTTTTTTTTTTTTTTAATTACCTGATGTGAAACATGTAACTTCTTAGAAAAAAAGCCCGACAAAGGTATCAAATCTTAGACACTTCTTCTGGATGACATTTAACCACCCCGGATTCTGCAGCTTGTCTTAGACTCCTAAAACAAAATACCACGAACGGGGGGCTTAAACAACGGACGTAGATTCCTCACAGTTCTGGAGGTCCAGGAGCAGGGAGCCAGCGTGGGGGGCTTCTGGTGAGACTTCCTCTGAGTCTCAGGTGGCCGGCTTCACGTTGTGTCCTCTCATGATGGAAGGGGCGAGGGAGCTCCCTGGGGCCCCATTTGTGAGGGCTCCACCTCCACCCTGATGACCTACCCACATCCCAGAGACCCCCCCCCTCCAAATACCATGAGGTTTGGGGTTAAGATTTCAACATGAATTTTGGGGGGACACAAGCATGCAGTCCATACAGAGCAGTCCTTAGATGATATGACGTGTCCGTTTTTGATGGGGTGATTCTGACCTTTCTTGACACCTGCTGTAGGAGTTCGAAAAGCATTCATCTGAGAAGCTCAGAGGGGAAGTGGCTGAGCGCCCTTTTCCTTCGCACGTGGGCTTGCAGGGGCCTGGCTTCAGTGCTCTTACTTCCCTGACCGGTCGTTAATGTGCTGCGTGCCTCCCTGCTTCCCCAGCACACAGATCCAGGTGGTCTCGGCCGCTCACCAGCCCCTTGCGCGCACTTCCTGTGGCACGGAGGGCTTCCGGAACGCCAAGAAAGGCACGGGCATCGCCGCACAAACAGCAGGGATAGCCGCCGCCGTGGTAAGTGTGCTTTCTGGCTCCTTCTGTGGTGCTCTGGCCTCCGCATGGCTGATCGCCGTGAGGAGGATTCTCCTCGAAGCAGTGGTGTCCCACAGCTCTTGTTCGATGCCCCAGCCCTGGCGGCAGTCTGAAGAGGTCTGTCTCTCTCCTTCCCTCATGCGATACCGATTTCATTGTGAGCTGTTGCGGACCTTTCTAGAAGCCAATTGGCAGTATGCTCCTGTTAGTATATTTATTGACCATCTACTATACGCCAGACCCTTTACATTCATTACCTTAAATGCTCAGAAGACGCTCAGAATTGCCCGCGTTTTTGAGAGCCAGTTAAGATCCAGAGTGCTGCTTGCTTTGAGTCATTGGTCCGGGGCCCCGGCCTGTGCGCGGTCTACCATAGCGCCGGCCTTACGGAGTTCACGTTCTGCCCAACAGGAAGTATTTCCTGAAGGAAAACCTTGGCCTTCAAATGAAGCTTGGTGCCCCAAAATATTATTTGCTGTGTATTAATGATCATCAAAATACAATACAGATTTTATACACTTGAAATGTCAGTGTTAATAGTGGCTTCTGCGTGGTAGGTTGAGTGACTTCTGTGTGTTTTCCAGACTTTCTATAATGAATAACTGCGTTTATAATCAAGAAAGAAAATTTTAAATGATAACACTTAAAATTTTCAGTGATTTAAAATAACGCTTTTTAAGTGGGTTATTTAAGTGAGGCCTTAAAATTCTGCCTTTACTGAGAAAAATGTGAGCCATGTTCAGAAATCTCCATCAGGTGGCAGTGCTGCCCTGGGTTAACAGGGATCACAGTTGGCTGTAAATCTAGAATCCGACATGTGCGGTGCTCTCTGCCCGCGTCTGCCTAGCACCGTGACCATCTGTCCTTTACTGCCGTCCCTGTTTTCTGCCTGTTTACATATGTGGGTGTCTTCTCCCCGGAGCGCTAACCACTTGCTCCTCCTCTCCAGAAAGCTGCGGGCAAGGGCGTGACCCACGTCCGAGTGGTGGTGAAGGGCCTGGGCCCAGGGCGCTTGGTAAGTGGCCGGGAGGCTCTGCAGCGTGTGTGCTTCCTTCGTGAGAGTCAGGAGAGTAGACAAACCCTCTCCTGGATTTCCAGGATGGCTTGAGTGTCTTTCTGGTCTTCTAACCTACTGAGCTTCTCAAAAGCAAGCCCAGGTCACCGAGTTTAATTCATCAGACCCTTATGGAGCACTTGCTGTGTGCCAGGCACTGGGCATAGGAAGGTGCTCCGTGGGGGACTGTCACAAGTGGGTCCCCCAGTACAGACTGGTGGGTGTAGCGGTAAACTCGTGCCCAGGATGCTGGGAGCCCACTGGGTATATCCCCAAAGAGGTGACATCTGTACTAACTTTTCAAGAAGAGCAAGGCATTAGCCAGGTGTGCAACGAGGGAGGGGACATTCCAGGCAGAGGACACTACAAAAAGGTAATGCTTAAGGTGGGTTGGGATTTACAGGTAGTCTTGGTTTTCAGATCATAAAGCACAAGGTGGGAAGTGGCAGGTGCTCCTAGAGAAATGGACAGCAGCGAGGACGCGGTGAAGGGGTTTTGTTGGGAGTCTGTGGGGAGAGAACAGAATCAGGATTGTAGGGATCAGAGCCCCCACCCCGTCGATCTCCAAGCCCTCCGTGGACGTGCTGGGTCCATGGCATTTCTGCTGTGCCTTCTGCTCCTTCCAGTCTGCCATCAAGGGACTGACCATGGGCGGCGTGGAAGTGATCTCAATCACAGACAACACCCCCATCCCACACAACGGCTGCCGCCCCAGGAAGGCTCGGAGGCTGTGACGAAAGGAAGCGTGTGGCTGAACCTGGCAAGTCCCACCTCCAGCTGGACCTCATAGAAGGCACACCGTCCGAGCTCTCCCCAGAGCAGGGCTTGCTGGAGACCCCCTTGCGTGGCGGCCTCGCTTGTCCCTTCGACTGGAGACCGGGGTGCAGAAGGGACTCAAGAGGAGCCCCAGGGCAGCTGCGGTGCAGACTCCGCAACCAGGAAGCGCTGCTCTGCAAGCTAGACGCGCCTCTGCCTCCTGTCTAACGTGTGAGCTTTGGCTTGCCGAGTTGCGGGCAGTGATCCCTGTGGCCTTCCGAGAGTGAGGGCGCAGGGCGCCTGGGTGCCGCAGTCTTTTGAGCGTCTGCCTTCCGCTCGGCTTGTGGTCTCGGGGTCCTGGGATCGAGCCCCGCGTCGGGCTCCCTGCTCGGCAGGGAGCCTGCTTCTCCCTCTCCCTCTGCTGCCGCTCCCCCTGCTCATGCACTCTCTCTCTATCTAATAAATAAAATCTTTTAAAAAAAAATGAAAGTGAGGACGTGACTGTGAATGGGGAGGGGAGACCTCAGGCGGAGGGGGAAACGTACGCACAAGCCGTTGCTTACCCGGCAGCCTCCTCCCTGCTCCCAGATGTTTCCTTTCAGGCCCCAAATGGAGATCTGCTTGCCTTCTCCCTCTGGAGTATTCTGGTGGTAGAAATCCCACCGATAACGGGCATATTTAAAGTTAGCGCCAGTGGTGTGGGAGGACTGCCTGAGCTCCCCCATGGTGACGTCTCCTGCGCACGCGCCGGGGCCTTCAGCAGTCCCAGCGCCCGAGATGGCCCGAGATCCAGGGACCCCGAAGGGAGGAGGGAGAGGGGTATGAGACGGGATTCTCTCGAAAACTGGCTGGATGGAGGGATGGGCAGGAGCAGTGGACGGTGGGGAGCCCCAGGCAGGACTAGCTGCTCAGTGATCGCCTCTCAGCTCCCAGACACCACAAGGGAGCCCAAGGCGAGGGGTCTAGAGACCCGACAGGAGGGACCCCGCCTCCTTGGGCACAGAGAGGGCCAGGGTGGAGAGCATCGCAGACAGGAGGGAGCAGGGCGCGTCCTCAGGAGCGCCGTTCCTCCCATGTGAGCAGGGACCAGGGACCAGCCGGCTGAGCACAGAGGTAGTGCGATCAGCCTGGACTCCAGCGACTTCATCCACAGGTGTCCTCTTAGGAAAGTGACTGTGTTACACAAGGTTGGGGGAGGCGGTGGGGCGGAGACCACAGCTTGGGCATGAATTTAAAAGGAAAAATGTCTCCCTACCGCCTTCTCTTCTGTCCTCAGCAGGATCTGTAAAGGTTCACTGACTAAAGAAACCCAACTAGAGACCTGTTGGATTAAGGCCATGGCCGGAAGGAGTTCCACCATCTCACCGTCAAACTGCCCATAAACGTGATTCATGAAAAAACATGAGCGAGTGCTCATGCAGCTCCTGAGAACCGCTCTGGGATTTGATACGGGTTAGCCTTTATTCAGGTGGACAGAGGACAGTCGGACAGTTTATCAGGCAGGGCCCAAGCAAGAAACAGATGGTTCAAAAGGTTGCGAAGGTTAATGAGGGCTCTTTACAGAGGTGTGGGCAGGCTTGAGGGAATAAACACCCTGGAGCATTCAAGGACTAGCCAGAGCCCGAAGCCGTGTGTGTGTCCCTGTCCCCCCCGCCCCCCCAGCAGCCGGCAGGGGCAGGAACAGGAGGAGCACAGCCTCTGCCAAACCCTGGCCTGGCCGAGAAAGGAAGGAAATGCCCTCACTGTTCCCCTCCCTCCGATCACCTGCGGGCATCCCAGTGGCTGAACCCAACCAGAAGCAAGAAGGGAGGGGAGCAGGCTGGTGTGGTCCTGGAGGGTCGGCCTCCTAGGCCACAGAATGGTGTCCTCTGTCATTCCTGAAACCCTCCATACACTGTCATGTTAGAAAATGTTCTTTTATTTACAGGAGGGCTTTGAAATGGAAGGGAGTGCTTAAGCACGGACAGGACACTGGGAGCTGTACAAGATCAATGGCCTTGGGCCCAGAAACAGGTGCCCGGCCTGTACCACCGCCAGATCCCACGGTCCAGGTATGCCAGAGAACGCGCACTGCCTTATCATGAGCTCTCAGTGCTGTGTCCAGGCTCCGAGGGGCCAGTGAAGCCGTGCTCTCTGAAACTATTACCTCTTCTTCATTGGTCTTGGCCTCTTCTCGGGAAGACTAAAGCACAGTCACCGAAGCCTGACTGATTAAGGCAGTCATCATTGACTTAAAATGCTGGCCGCCCCACCCCCTGCTGCCATAGTCCTGAGAACAGGTGGGCCGTGTGCTCGCACCTCCCTGGGGCAGAGAAGAGGCAGAGCTGGGCAGTGCGGCCCGAGTTTGCACAGAGTGTTGGCATCAGCTTGTGTGACACACTCCCTCCCGCCCTGGCATCAGGGCCTCGGATTATTTCCACGAGGGCATCCTCAGCTTTGCTCCTACCGGCTCAGAGCTGGTGGCCCAGGCCTGGTTACATCAGGGAAGCCTCTACGCAGGCAAAAGGACAAATACGACTTCTTTCCTTTCCGCATAGATGCAGTGTTTTCCCGTCTTGGAGCCAAGGTCATCACCTGACACCGAGATGTACCGTCACCACCAAAATAAGCCTGCCTAACACTCGAGTCCCTGGATGATGGTAAAGTATCTCTGCGCTTGAGGGGAAGCCATTCTCCAGTCGCCTCTGCCTGGGACCTCACTCTGACGTGTCCATTCAAAAAAATGCATATATACCTTCCCCCTGGGCTCCTTTATCCTTTCTCTCAATTCCTTTCTCCCAGTACTGGATAGACACATTGCTTTGTAATCTGAGTAGTACCAGTGCCAAGTGATCGAGAGCAGTCACTGCCAAGGCAGAAATTGTCCATTCAACTGAATTAAGCAAACATAGGTTGTTTTGCACAAACAGGTCAGGCACCGCCGTGACTGTCCTGTATGCAGCTCACAGTCTAAGGAAGCTAGACAGACATGGGGCCAAATTAGTCAGAAGTTCCAGAAAAGAAGCACGAATGGCCCCCTCAGCTTAAGTGATGCTAGGGAAGGCTTTCTGGAGACGGCAGGCAAAAGAAGCAACTGGATCAGCGGGCGCCCTTAGGATCAGAAGCTGGCAAAGCATCAAGACCCAGGTGAATGAGTTAGGGGTTATTGGGTTACGGGATATGGCTTGGTTGGCATGGAGGATCCTGGGGTTCAGACTGGATAGGAAGACAAATAGAGGGAAAAGCTGACCAAAGGATGAGAGAAGAGGAAGGAGTCAAACACGAAGAATAAAGAGCAGGTTTGGCAGATGTAGAGAGGGGGAGGTGGGCGTGTGGAAGTTTCTAGACAAGAAGGAACCTGAGTGTTAGGGACTTTCAAGCTCACTCCTTTACAGGTGATGAAGTTAGGTATGTAGGCGTCTAAAACCGAGTGGGAATAAGAATCCCAGAGGTTTAAGGCAAGAAACTCTGAGCTGCGGGAAAGAAAGCTGTCAGTCTTACTGCTGAAGCTGCAAAGGGAAGTTGGGGAAGGGGACAGAGAAGAAGGCTGTGAGGCTGAAGGCCCCCAAACAAAGTGGAGTGGCCCAGAGAAGAGGACGGCATGACCCCAACCCGCGGCCACCACGTGTGTGGTGCAGAGTTGGGGGAACTGAGCTCTAGGGGCCGGGGGGTGGCTGGAATCCCAGGGTGGACGCAGGCTGCAGGCTGGGGCGGGGGTGCCCTATGCGAAGGGAGTACACACAGAAGGGCCCGGTAGTGCCTGAAGGGGGCAGGGACAGGGACCTGCCGTAGCCCCGTCAGCCCAGGAACCTGCTCTGCTTCTAACCTGCTTTTGTAAGGAACACAAAGATCAGAAACCATGAAAACATGCTCAGTCTTGGGGGGCCTGGGTGGCTCAGTCAGGTAAGCATCTGCCTTTGGCTCAGGTCATGATCTCAGGGTCCTGGGATCCAGCCCCGCATCGAGCTCCCTGCTCTGCGCAGAGCCTGCTCCTCCCTCTCCCTCTGCCTGCCGCTCCCCCTGCTTGTGCTCTCACTCTCGGTCTCACTCTCTCTCTGTCAAATAAATAAAATCTTTTTAAAAAAAAGATGCTCAGTCTTACTAGTAACCAGGAAATGGGAATTAAAATGCATGACCGTCATTCCCCAAATGATGTGAATCAAAGCCATGGTGGGGGTGAGACTGTCCAGGAAAACAGTGGAGAAGGAGGAAGACAAGAGGCCAAGTTATAAATGCTGGAGGAGGACGAGGCTGCAAACGAGGCGGGGGTGGTGTCTCGGAAGCTGAGGGACAAAGTGCCGGCTGTGGCTAAGAGTTCTAGCAAGATGAGGACCGGGCAGGGCCACCTGCATTTGGCAACACGGAGGTCACCACCCGCCAAAGGGAGAGTGGCTGGGAGAGAGTGGGAGGTGAGGAAGGAGGCTGAGCGAGTCTTCCTTCCGGTAAAGGCTGTGTCATGGCAACAGGGAACGTGCCAGGACACCAGCACTGTCCCCCGAGACATGGTGGGCCGGGACTCAGGGTGTGGAGGCGCCCTGGCCTCAGGAAGGAGAGGCAGGTGGCTTAGATCTCGCAGCCCTCAGCAAGGGGGCAGGAAGCCAGGCCTCAGCAGGGAAACTCCGGGTGACAGGCCTGCGGCTGGAAGCTGGAGACAGCAGGGGGTTCGACTGGTCCCCAACAGCACAAACAGAACATCCTTGCAAGCAGCACTCAGGGGACCTTGCTTCCCCTCCACATTGCATACAGTTGTTTGCAAAGAAAAGGGCCGTTACTCTCTGATTGCAGGGAAGAGAAATAGCGAGAGCCTCTTCAGCGGGAGGTTCGGCAGTGTCTGTCACCACGGCAGACGATGGAGCTCTGGCTGCACAATTCCCCTCTAGGAGTTTATCCTGCGGGGCGGCCCTGTCCCAGAGAACTCCCTGCGCCATAGAAATGCTCCATCTCCCCACTGCTGCCTTGTTAGCCACCAGCACCGAAGGACTCTGGAGCCCTGAGATGTAGCTAGCATGACTGAGGAGCTGAATTTTAAGTTTTCTTCCATTCAAGCTAATTGAAACGTGGAGAGTAGCACGTTGCTGGCGGCTACTATATTGGTCAGTGCGGCTGAGGGCCTCTTCAGGTGTGGAGCAAAGATGCAAAGATGCATGTTTCCTGAGGCCCTGTGGGTAACAGCCAAAGACTGCAACCTCAATGCCCATCGGTAGCAGGCCAGCTAAAGGCATTAGGGTGCATCCATGTAATGGAATGTTAGCCCTGAAACAGACCAACAGGTACTGCTAAGTGAAAAAGAAAGGGGTTGTGGGGGGACAATGTGCATAGTACAGCCATTAATTTTTGTACAAAGAACAGGATATGTGTCCATAAATATATATGCATTGAGTATCTGAAAAGACATACCTCCAAATGGTAGCATCTCTGCGGGAGGAAAACAGTAACTGGGAAAGAGGCGGAGAGAAGACTTCACTTTTTACCTTCTCCATCCTTACAATAGAGTGCCATGTACACATTGGTACTTATTCAGATTAATTAATGAACCAACTAAAATAAAATAAAAATAGAAATGAAGGACTGGTTTGTTTAAAAAAATGTATAGAAGCTGCAGAGTTAGATATTATATAAATTATCCGCTAAAGTATGCATGTAACATTTTTAATAGATATTTTAAAAGACTCTGTAATGCCTCCCCACCCCCACCCCAATCCTGCTGATGGTCCAGTATTTGGGGGAAGACATCTGACTTGGCTCGGAAATTTGTTCTGCTAATCAATCTGGCTTCTCCCCTCTGCCTGCCCGGGTTCGAATTAAATTGGGCACATGCTCTGCGATTTAGCATAACAGGTCTTGCCAGAGAGGCTGGCCTCCGTGTCTTTATTGCTTGGCTGGAAGGAGGGGGCAGACAGAGCGCAGTGTTCTGTTTCCATAGTGCCCCGAGGCAGCTTAACCACCTTGGATTTGCGTAATCCCCTTGAGCGGAAACGAAATGTCAACTAAGGGGCAGCAGAGTGTCCAGGGGGCCCTGGCCAGCGGAACAAATGTCGAGGAGACCCAGTTGAGCAAAGACTCCACACACAGGCTGCCAGGCCACACTCCCCTTCCCCCATCAGACCTCAGTTTCCCCCTCAGGTCAAAGAGGGGGTTGAGTGGGATGTAGCTCTGGCGTCCCAGGAGCCTGCGGGCCGTGTATGGCCGGAGGAAAGCCCAGGTCCTGAGACACGAGTGACCGCGTTGGGGGAGAGCCTCAGGGGTGTCCCAGAAATGCAATGGGCTCTTCTCCCCCAACCCCGTGCCTTCCCCAGGGCTCCTCCGGCTGCCCATCCCTTCTAGCCTGCTGAGGGGGGACGAGCTTGGTCTTTGGAGACCAGCTCTGCATCCATCTGAACCTCTGCTTCTCCCCCTCTGAGGGCTGTTAGGGCATTTACTAAGATGAGCGGGTACTGCGCTCTGCACAGCAGGTGCTCGCACAGGGGACCCTCCTCCCCTCACAGCGCTCCCTCAGGCTCTGGGCTGTGGGGACTCGGCGGGAACACAGTGGTGAATGCAGGTGCGGGCCCATCTTGCTGCCGTCATCAGCATTCCTTTCAAAAGCTTTTTTTTTTTTTCCTGTGATTTTAATCAGAAAATGTTCTGTAGGAGCCAATCACCTGTCCTCCTACTCCCTTAAATCCACTCAACTGTAGATTAAGCCAGATTGTTACAAATTTGCAGCCAAAAATTAAATTAAAAAGCCAAATGACTCAAGAGTCTATCCCTCAGGGGTCTCTCTTCCCTCCCTCCTTCCTTGAAAATCTATCAACACTCAGATACAATATGTGTGAAACCCGGTCGCTGCCCTAAGCAGCTTAAAGGCTAGCGGAAGAGACAAATTCTGGAAAAGTCCATTGTAATACCATCGGTACTCTACCACAGAACAGGGGCACCCGTGTGTGTTTTCGGGGTGCAGGAGGCAAACTGCTATTTCTGGGTGGGAGAGAGCCGAGAAGCACCAAGGCTGCTGAGTGTCTCATAGCAGGGGCCTGGGGGGCTGCAGGTGCACCCTGGGTGGGCCCTGCACAGATGAGCTGAAGGGGCTCCCTTCTTGGGCTCTGCTTCCCGGGCCCCCTGAAGATGGAGTTCTCCAGCCCCTGAGCCATGTGAGCCGAGGACAAAGCTGCTTCCAGCAGAGGACAATCAGGGGATCCTGACAGCCCATCCCTGGGAGCAGGCACTTTTTTTTTTTTTTTTTTGTCCTGTCAGGATTGGGATAATTGGAGCATTACGGAAATGCATTTCTCACCTATTTTCTGTCTGATTGAAAAGTACTTTGCAGTCATTTAGAGCCCTCACACCCCCTATAATCAGAGCTCACATCGCTCTGACGGAGGCAGGAAACTGGGTCACCACGTGGGCCCAGGGCCTCCCAGGACACAACCAGCGGAGTGCAGGCCCACCCCCCTCACAGGCCCCCCAAGGACATAGCCAGCTCTGTGCAGCCCCCTCGGTGAGGGACAAGTCTGACAGGATCTGGTTTTATTTTCCTCTCATCACTGCCTCAAATCAACGATGTCAGGCCTCCCTTTCTACACCGCTGAACCTCCAGCCCAGGAAGACACCATGGCTTTGTTGTTACTTTTTAAAAATTTTTTGGAAGGGCGCCTGGGTGGCTCCGTCATTAAGCATCTGCCTTTGGCTCAGGTCATGATCCCAGGGTCCTGGGATCGAGCCCCGCATCAGGCTCCCTGCTCGGTGGGAAGCCTGCTTCTCCCTCTCCCTCTCCCCCTGCTTGTGTTCCTGCTCTCGCTATCACTCTCTGTCAAATAAATAAAATCTTTAAAATAAATAAATAAATTTTTTTGGATTTTTTTTTTTTTTTTAGTTAATATATAGTGTAATATTACACTTAGTGATCCAACACTCCCATCCATCACCTGGTGCTCATCACAACAAGTGCCCTCCTTCATCCCCGTCCCCTATTGACTTCTAAGAATAAGTCCCATTTGGATAGTTAGCACTCTCTTTCAGGGATCCAAAGTCCAGCCAAACCCATAACAAAACTTCCATCTGGCTGTCCTGCACTTCTCCCTGCCCGTCTGCAGCCTCTCTCAAGCATGGCGGGAAGGCGGGGGGATAGGATGGGGCTCCTTCCCCAGTGCCCACTGAGCCACAGGAACCTTGGGGATGCCCCACTGACCCCGGCCCCACCAGATGCCAGCAGCATGGCTTACCCAACCCTGACTCTGCCCCTGCCCTCCTCCACCAGCCTCCCTCCTCCCAGCCCCTCCTGGCAGGAAGCAGAAGCAGGTACCACAGTCTGTCCACGGATGTTCTATCCAAGCTCCCAGAGACGCCTTAGGTACTTCGCTCCCAAGAACTCTCATGTAGAACCCGGCCTGAGAGGTGGCTTGGAGCAAGTTCACGCCTTTCCTGCAGCTGGGCACTCTCCTCTTCCAATGGGCACCCCGAACTCTGCCAGTCCTCCCCCCATCACTTGACTTCAAAGCCCAAGGCATTCCCGGCCCTATGTAAGGTCTTACCAAGTATACTGGGAAGGAAGAAGAGACCATCCCCACCCCGCTGCTTTGGCCGGGGAGATGTTGGAGTTTCTCCAGCTCCATAGGTGTTGAAAGGCAGTTGTGGTAGGGGCAGCAGTGTCCCCACCCTGGGGTCAAGGAGAGGCAGGGGTCTAAGGTCACCCACACACACACTCGCTCTGAAAGCCCAGCCTTCCTGAGCGGACAGGGGCAGCAGCTCCCTGGAGGGTCTGCCGGGATGTTCTGGGCCCTTCCGACAGCGTTGTAAACACCTAATATCCAGTAACAAATCCTTTTCAACTGAAAACAGCCAGAGTAGTTTCTGTATCCTGTTAACTGTACACCTTTCTGAATTTCCAGTCTCTTCCTTCGCCTGGATGGCGTGGCAGTTGCTGGATCTGTTTTGATACCTTTTATTACATCCCGCACAGATGCGACTAGTCCTCATCCTTGACCGTGCACGCGAGTCCCCAGAAGACCCTTGTTAAAATGCAGGTGTCTGATTCTGTGGGTCTTGGATAAGGCCCAAGAATCTGCATTTTTATTTTATTTTATTTATTTATTTGACAGAGAGAGACACAGCGAGAGAGGAAACACAAGCAGGGGGAGTGGGAGAGGGAGAAGCAGGCTTCCCACCGAGCAGGGAGCCCAATGCAGGGCTTGATCCCAGGACCCTGGGATCATGACCTGAGCCGAAGGCAGACGCTTAACCGACTGAGCCACCCAGGCGCCCCAAGAATCTGCATTTCTAACAAGTTCCTGGTAGTGCCTTTGCACTAACCCTACTGCAGGCCTGCTGAGTACTTCGCATCTACTGCCCTCGGCTGTGGGCCTTTAGCTGCAAAACCAAGGCAGCAGGAAGTGGCCCCTTTACCATCCTGCACAAGCGGGGCTGGGCCAGGTGAGTGGGGGGCACAAAGGTGAGTTAGACGCACTCAGGGCCCTCTAGGATCACAGCGAGTAGCTCGTACTGCGCACAGAGCCTGGTGGGCAAGGGGAACACGGCCTCCTGCCTCCTCCACACCTTGTGAATGAAGAAGTCTCGCTTCCCAGACACAGGTCACCAGTGCTTCCTGGTTGGACTCGGGTTTTGGGGACCAGCACTGTAGAAGCACAGGGGAGCAAGGCAGACACTCTGGCTGGAGCTGGGAGGGGGAGCACGCTGTGGCTCTGAGCTGGGTCTTGGCACCAGTGACAGGGTGGAGGGCATCATTGGGGAGGAGGCAAGGAACAGCAGAATCACTGCTGAGAGGAAGGGAAAGGGGGCTGGCCAGCCACACGCTCTGGAAACAGCCCCGAGACAGGGTGGGACAGGGTAGGGTGCAGTGGGGGCAGGGGCAGGCCGGGAATGCTGAGAGGAAGGATTGAAAGAAGGCTGAGGCCACGCTGGGAAAGCCGTACAAAGGAGTTTGGGGTGCGCCTAAGGCTCCTGAGCAGAGCTCTGTCAGAGGCATGACAACGTCCCCGAGCAGAGGGAGGTGGTGGCCTGAGGAGCGGGGACACACGATAAAAAGGTTCTGAGTTCACATGTCCTCCCACTGGCCCAGGGTTACAGGAACCCGGACCTTATTATTTATATTTTATAAACAGTCTATTCATTCAGGTGGCTTTCATGTTTCTTCAAAAGTTAGAACACTAAATGGAACAATAGAAAAGGACATGTTGTCCATTTAGATGACCTCATAAACATGTGCCTTCGAGGGGCAGGTAGAAAATACTGAGCGCAGAACTCAATAAACATGGGTTGTGTGTGTCAGGTGAATGAGCGTGCAAGGCCAGAGCAAGATGCCTGGGGTGGGGGGGTGTCCCGGAGGAGTCCGGGTTGCCCCGATCAAGGCGGTGCAGCCTATCCCTTTGGGACCATCCTCTCTGTTCCTGCATCCGTAGCCCCGAGTCAGCAAAGTGGCGACTAATCACTAGGAAATTGCAGATCTTTTCCCTGAAATGTCTAACAGATATCTTGACCTAACATGGCCAACATAAAACCCTTTCCCTCTCCCTGTCTTACCCAAGGCAACTAATGGAACCGCTTGCCCAGTTCAGGGCGGGAAACTTTGGACACGTCCTTGATTCCTGCTCCTTACCCCTGTGCCAAATTCCTCAGCTGATCAGTTGGCCTCACCTCCAAATTAGATCCCATTCTGACTTCTCACCATGTCCACTAACCCCCTAATCTTGCCTGGCCTGATGCCTGGCCTCCCTGTGTCCTGTCATGCCTTCCCTCAGACCGACCCATTTCCCACCCAGCAGCCAGGGGGGTCTTTTTAAAACGTAAACCAGGGGATGTCACTCGTTTGTTGCTTTTCTTGTTTAGCTTCTGCTTGTTGGCAGGAATGTAACTCCACAAAGGTGGGGGCTTGTGGATTTGGGGGGCCCAGGGTGGAAGAAAGATTAGGCCCGTAATGAGTGCTCAGCAAAGGGTGGGGGCGGTGGGGGGGTAGGGTGGCTCACCTCTAGCCTCAGTTACTCAGGGCTGCCCCCACCAGCTCCACACTGCAGAGGAACACTCCCCAGCTGCTGGCTGAGCCATTTTCCAGGAAAATACCATAAGTGTTGGAGGGCATTACGTAAAGTGATTCTTACAATGGTTTTCTAGAACATTTCTGGAGAAACATTCCAAAGCAATAAGTAGAAAGGATCTGGATTACCAACAAGGTGAACGGCTAAAATGATATGTAGGGGTCGATTCTAGAGTGTTACCCGGAATTCAAAACATTAGCCAGTGTCTGGTTCTGAAGAGACCCCACAGCAGTGTTTCCAAATGTGGCAAAAGAATTTAGAAATGAAGGTGAGAGATATTTTTCTTTTTCTTTTTATCAGGTACTTAATAAGTATTTACCGAATGAATCAACTGCTTGTGTAATATGAAAAAGAAGGTATGCCCAAAATGTTGCTTTTGGGTGTGAGACGGACGGGAATGGCTGCAGAAGCCGTATTCTGGAAAGCGGTCACTAAGGAACCCTAGCAGTCCACACTCACCTCTGGGGGCCCACCCATGTATTCTCTGGCCCCAAGTTATGCAAATATTTATTTTATTGTCCTCCTGTTTGGCATGTATTTTTGATAGCTGCTTCGAGCCCTTTATGAAATGAGACAGGAAACAGAAGGGCAGACAAAACAAATGAAACCAGCAGACCCAAATCGGAGGTGACAAAGAGGCCCGGGAAGAGAGGAGAATTGAGAGTAGGTCAGGAGAGACTGTCCGTCCCAGTTACGGACTCCGGGCCCATCATTCTAGCTTTACATCTTCCTTTCTGGAAGGGAGAAGATTCTCTGATCAAAAAGCACCCGGCCAGCAAGAGGTGGGAGATTCCATGGCCTGAGCCATGGCCCTGTCACCTCCTGCTGCCATGGGGACAGAGATTAGCAAGTGCTAAGCTCCCAGGGCTGGGAGGTGCCGGCAGGACCAGCCAGAAGGGCCCACTATGCGTCTCCCCCGATGGTCACTGAGGTTGTTGGGTACACCTAATCCAGCTGTCAGCACACACTCGCCCTGCTCTGCAAACAACAGCTGGTCCGGGCTGGGCTCCACGGCTGCCCATCTGCCACCCGCCCCCCCGGCCGGAGATTCACGGGTGTCTTTAAAGGCCCTTATCCCTTGGAGCATCTCCCCTTGTTCCCCTGGCTTGGATCTATGGCTCAGCTGGGGATTTTCCATCCTTCCCACAGAGCTTTCTGCCGCCAGTGAGTCCCAGATACGCCATCTGCCCTCCTGTATCCCACGTCCCTCCCCGGGGCCCCTCATCGCATGCAGGGGTGAGGGAGTGACAGTTCAGCAGACTCTGAGGTCCAGTTTGAACTCTGGTTCCAGCTGTGTGACCTTCAGCAAGTTACTTAGCCTCTCTGTGGCCTAGTTCCTGATAGAAGATGGAGACAATAGGAGGCATTCCAGAGAGCTGAGAGGATTAGCACAGAGAAGTTTGCACAATGTCTGGCTCAAGTGCCCAAGAAAACGCCAGCTGACCTTCCAGAAGGCACCTTGGGCAGCAGACATCCCCTTTAACTCAAGCGGGGCCTTCAGCTCTGTGTGTCTGCCCTGCAGTGAGGACAGCCAAAGCAACAACTTTATAATCCTCTTCAGCACGTGTCCTGAAACCTAGGAAGGGACCTTAAGAATCCAGTGGGAAGACTATAAAGCAAAAGGCCTGCCCGTGAGTTTTGGCCCTGTTGGAGACTCCCATGTTGTTCTGAGTTGCTTTCCCATTCTAAAAATTGGGAATTATTTTGCCTCATCCTCATGACTCCAGCAGTAGGTTCTCGACAATTGTACGCTACTTCCAGATGTGAACTGGCTTTAGAAGAGGCAGTTTTGGTGTGAAGACTTCAGTAGCTGGGACTCAGGACTGCCCTAGGAAGGGAGCTGCCCACGCGGCCCTCTCGCAGAGCTGGTGGGAGGGGGGTGGCTGGGAGAGCCTCGGCTGCAATGCCCTTCACGGGAGCTGCTCCTGGCTCCCTCTCGGAGCTCATAAAATGGAGGGTCCCTCAAACCCAAAAAGAGATTTGAATGCTGGGGGAACCAAACACCAATGTCACTCGATGGTATGAAAAGCAGAGGTGTAGGCTGAGCCCACTAACATCACTCAAGAGTGAACGGAGGCCTTGGACTTGAAACTGCTGGGAGGCTCTGAATTAGGCGCCGTGTGAAATGGCCCTCAGTTCTGTGACATTTGAGTCCAGCCACAGCTTCGTATTTTCTGGAGAGGGACAGCCTTCCACGGCCTTCCTCTGCACGGCCACCCCCTCCCTGCCGGGCCAGGCTTCCTGTTGGCCTGCGGCTCCCACGACATAAAGCACGTGCCTAGAAGGTGCCTGCAGGTGGAGGCAAGCCAGCCTTCGTCTACACAGCAGGGGAGCCTTGAGGTGGTGGCTTCCTATTTGCACCTCATCAATAAGAAGCAGCTGGAAGGGAAGCCAGAACCAAGGGTTGTCGTCCCCCATGGTCTCTCCAGAAATGGGAAAAGCTTAGGCCTTTCCTTTCATGGGAAGGAGGACAGGAAAATGCCTGGTTAACCCTTCCGACACTCGCTCGCTCCACCCAGGCCCTGGGAGAGGCTGTCCGCTCCCTGAGAGGGTGCTTTCTGCCGCCCGTGTCGGGCACGGACTGTGTCGGGCGTGTGGCCCCTCATTTCATCCTCACGACCCTGAAGTCAGTATTCTTGTGTCTATTTACTGGTGAGGAAACTGAGGCTGAGCGAGGTGACACCAGGGGGCCAGAGACGGGGAAGGGCTGGCATCAGAATTCTAGAGGCCAAACATTCTGGCCTCACTAGACGCCCTCCCTCAGTGAGAGGTGAGCGAATGTGCCCTCCAGCTCTGCGCTCCACTCCCACCTCAGGCTCTCGCGGGTGGGGTCCCCACTGCCTTCTCCTTTGCCAGCTGGCCCGGCCCTGCATGAAAGCAGCTGGGGCATCAGAATCTGAGAGAGCTGGATTCAGTCCCTGACGATGCCCCTCACGGCGTGCGTTATTTGGAGCAAGTTACGTCTCTGGGCCTTGATGGGCTCATCTGAAAACAAGAATATGGTTCCTTCTTTCACAGAGCTGTTCAGAAAGGTGGAGATGCACGGCAAGGCAGGACAGTTCTCAACAGAAGCTTTGGATCCAGGCCACTCGGGCTCACATCTCGACTCTTCCGCCCAGTGACCAAGGGCCAGTGGCTGAGTGACCCAGAAATGTCTCCTCATCCCTCCTTCCTGGTCTTCCAGGTGTTGACTGCAACAGTGTCTGCTTCGTGAGGTTGTGGGGAGGATTTAAGGTGCTAATGAGCATGCGGTTCAAAATACCATGCTTGGCACACAGTAACTGATCAATTGACTTTAGCTACTGTTGTTATATTTTCTTCTCAACAAAAACATTGCCCGGGGTGATCTTGGCCCTTCCATCCTGACTTCCAGTCTAGAGCTCTGGCTCTCCAGGCTCATTACCCAGCCTCCTGGGGATGCCTCACTGGGTGTCCCACAGAAAACCAGCCGTGTCTGATACTGTTCCTTCCACGACAGCCTCTTCCTGGGTCCCGAGTCTTGGATTTTATCATGTCAAATCCACTCTGGAGCTGGAGCGGTCTGAAAACACAAATCTGACACAAAATTTCTCGGATGACACTCTGCAGGGGTCTCTAACTGCAAGCCCTCAGCAGGCCACCCCCTTGGGCGCTCTTGGCCTCAGGGAGAACCTTGGCCTCTGGTCTTGTACGCCAGTCCCCTAACAGGCCCCTCTGGCTGGGGTCTCCTTCTCTTCCCTTTCCCCTCCCCTCCTCACCAGGCTAACCCCTGTCATCCTTCGGGATTGGGCTTGGGTGGCATCTGTGCCAGAAGCTGGCCCTGACCCCACCAGTGTGGGTCAGCCACCCCGGGTTTCTCCCAGGACCCCTTGTGCACCTGTCTCTCAGCTGCTTTCAGTGAATCCCCAGCCCATCTCCTTATCTAACTCCCCAATGGGTCCGGAAATGCAGGACTGCAAAGGTCACACCTTCTGGTCCTTTCAGCCCAGTGCCTAGCTCAGGCTCTGACATGCCGAAGCAGCTCCAGAAACGTTTGTGGAACGAATGAGTAAGTACAAGGGGACCTCTGCAGGCGCAGCCTCCCTCACCCCTGTGGCTGCAGATGGGCGTGCAACAGGCGTGAAGTGGGGTTACACAAGCTAGTCTAGAGGGGCCCTAACCACGGGGCTGTGGGTCTCCTGATGGCGGCATGAAAAAGCAGGATATTTTACAAATCCTCAAAATTGTAAAATCACCACATGTGCCAAATAAAGCATGTCATTGAGCAGCACCTTGCCTCACAACATCCAGTTGCAGCCTCTACGGAAGAAGCATCTGGGAGGAATCGGGGCCTGAAGTCAGGCCCCTGAGCCGCCATCTCTTAGACGCCGTGAGGAATGGCAAGTTCAGGTTCAGGGTGGTGGATGCCACTGACATCTACCTCCCCACGCCCTCTTTCCAGAGCCTCAGGAAACCCAGGGATGAGGCTTTCCTTTTCCCTTTGTCCAAGACGGGGTGCTCCCAGGGCACCCCCAAGTCCATTCTGACAGGCAGACTCTGCCTCCTATGGGGGAGATCATGCTCTCTTCCCCAAAGTCTCTCCACTGCACTTCACAATCCCAGCGGACCTCTCTAGACCATGTTACTCTGTGTTATAACTAGTGAGGTTCTTTCTGTCTGCTCTAATCATGAACTTGAAGGAGGGGTGGGATGGGTAGTTCAAGGGTCAAGAGGTTTAGGCACCACATCTGGCTTTGCAGGAATACCAGGTTCAGATCACTTACTTCTTTTAGGGAATTAGCCCTCAACCCAGGGACCCCTTGCCCGCGCTCCCATGCTAGGCTGTGACAGCGGGTGGACTGGCCACCCCCTTGTCTGGAGAGAAGCAATCAGATGTGAGGGCTGCCTGTTGCTAGGAAGCCACTGGCAACAGCTGGCTGCGAAATAAGTCACGTCCTTGGGAAAGCATGTTCCTGGCCGCTAATTAAATGCTGCTGCAGCATCTCCTCCTTCGGGGAGCCACAGAAATGCGCTGAATTAATGCAGGCAGGAGCAAGCAGGGAGCAGCGGGTGCACAAGCCTGTGAAGGCCCCTCCTGTCTGTACAAAGGAGAGGCTCGTGGGGCAGGAATGAAAATTGCTCAGCCCCCGGGGGCTAGTAAACAAAACCCCGGCGTCAGATGCTGCAGCTCAACTAGCCCACTGGGTGCGCACCTAACACCACCTTGGCTGCTCCAGGGCAATTCATTGGCTAACTACTTTTTTAAAAAACCCATTAAATCCCACTTCTGGGTCTATATCCAAGAGAACTGAAAGCAGGATCTCCAAGATATATTTGCATACTCATGGTCACAGAAGCACTATTCGTGATAGCCGAGAGGCAGAAGCAGGCCAAGTGTCCACTGATGGATGAATGGATAAACAAAGTGTGGTATACCATATAATGGAATATTATTCAGCCTTGAAAATGACGGAAATTCTGACACAGATACAACACGGACAAACCTTGAGGACATTGTGCTAAGTGAAATCAGCCAGTCACAAAAAGACCCCGAAATGGACAAATACTGTATGATCCCACTTACATGATGTCACTAAAGTAGTCAAACTCATAGAAAGCACAGTGGCGGTTGCCAGGGGCCAGGTGAGGGGGAAATGGGGCATTACTGTTTAATGGGTATAGAGTTTCAGATCTGCAAGATGACAAAGCTGCAGAGATTGGCCGCACAGCAATGGGAATATATTTAACAATACTGAACTGTACGCGAAGAGATACGCTGGTACATTTTATGGTTTGTGCTTTATAGCAGAGGGCACGTACTGCATGGAGCACTGGTGTTATACGCAAACAATGAATCATGGACCACTACATCAAAAACCAATGATGTAATGTATGGTGACTAACATAACATAATAAAATAAAATTTCTAAAAAAATTGAAAAAAAAACTCATTAAAAATGTTAAGTAATACATGCTGACGTTAAAGAATTACAAAGATAAAGGAAATAAGCTAAAAAGTAAATGCCCACCTTCCCTTGCTCCCAGGTCTGCTCTCCAGAGGTAACTACTGTTAACAGCATCTTCAGTATTGCTTTCCAAAGTCGTCTACGACTCGATGAGCATGTGTATATTTCTATCTATACTGACTTCAATTTCAGTACATATTTTAGGTTTTTTTTTTTTTTTTTTTTTTTTTACTTTTACAAAAAATGGCATCACACTAAACACAGCTGCTCAATTACTAGTAATGGCTCACAGAGCTTTCCAAATCAGTATGTATGGACCTGCCCCGTTATTTTTAACAGCTGTATCAGATCCGATCTTATGGACATCTTATCATTTATTTTGTCTGTCCTCTATGGATGCGCAGTTAGTAGTTTCTGCTTTCTCATAATGAAAAAGCTGCAGTGAAATAGCCTTGCACATAGTCTTGCTCACGTATGCTTAATACATAGAATTTAACTGGGTTTTAAAAATGAGCCTTTATAAAGACACTGCTCTTTTGTCCTTCAGGAAGTCTGAGTCAGCTTACTCCCCCACCAACAGTGTGGGGAGAGCACACTACATTCTTGATGATATGGGGTCATCAAACATTTAACCTTTGCTAATCTGATGGGTGAAAAATAAATATCACAAACATTTTCATATAGCTCTGGATCATGTGTATTTATTGTTTCTGTGAACACCCTGCTAATAAGACTCTTTGCCCATTTTTCGCTTGGGATTGTTCATCTTTTCATTATATATTTTTAAAATGTTTTAGACTAAGGAAATCAATCCTTTGATAAATGTCTCGTCATTTGTCATTTGATTTTTGATAATTTTTGTTATGAATAAGTTTCCATTTGTTTTTTGCTTTTTTTAAAGATTTATTTATGTATTTATTTGAGAGAGAGAGAGAGAGAGAGAGAACACAGAGGGAGAGGGAGAAGCAGGCTCCCCACTGAGCAGGGAGCCTGATGTGGGGCTCGATCCCAGAACCCTGAGATCATGACCTGAGCTGAAGGCAGACCCATAAGTTTCCATTTGTATGTATTCAACTTCATTGGCTTTTTTCCCCCACTTTTTTTTTTTTTTTAAGATATTTTTTATTTATTTATTTGACAGAGAGACAGGACAAGTAGGCAGAGTGGCAGGCAGAGGGAGAGGGAGAAGCAAGCTCTCCGCTGAGCAGGGAGCCCGATGCGGGGCTCGATCCCAGGACCCTGGGATCATGACCTGAGCTGAAGGCAGCTGCTTAACCAACTGAGCCACCCAGATGCCCCTTTCCCCCACTTCTGAAAAGGGGCTTACTCACTGCACAATTATAAACCGAAATCGGGAAGCCAAGAGCACCTGGGTAATCACCGGTCCACTTTGTGAGGGTCTCCCGTCTTTCTCTGACCTTGGCATTCTGCCTGCCCTTCCCGGAACCCACTCTTTGCAAGACCCACAGAAATGTACCTGAGTTCCACTCCAGCTCTTTCCACTCTGCCTTTCCAAAAAATCACTATTTTCCTAACACAACACTTTTCAACCTTCTAAAACTCATCCCCCTATTTGACAACCAGGACAATCTCATGTCCCTCCAAGATTTTGAGGAGATGTGTCTCAATTATGAATCCTTTTCTTCTGCATAGCCTCATCAGAGATTTTTTTAACTCTCTGCAATCTGTAATATGAAAACTTAACATTTTTTTCATTCTCCCAATAAAAATATCAACTTTTTTCAAAGAAACTTCCCTCAAGATTCTAACATGCCCACTACCTCGATTTTATCTGTAACCTACCCTGAGTTGACAATCACTTTTCAGATAAGCTTTATTCTTAAAAAAAAATTTAACCAGATTGACATTTAAAAATTTTTTTTAACAACTGACTTTGGAAAACAATCTAGAGGCAACTTATTCTGAGTAATACATCCTTCCTTAAGGACAGATTTAAAACCTCCTAACGCCGCCCCGCCCCCCCCAAAAAAAACCTTTAAAGACAAGAGAGAAGAAACTGAGTTTGGAAATCACCTTTATTTTCCTTCTGCGTTCCCCCACTCAGAATATTTCCAATCCCTCCTTTTTTTTTTCCTTTTAGTAGAAATATAGACCCCTCTCTGCTCTTTCAACAATTAATTGAAGCTAAGTGACTGTCTCCTCTCCTAACCCTGGGAAGTTAATTACTAAGTTTGGAAGAGAAACAGTAGCTGACGACCAGGACATCTCTAGTCTGAGGAAGACGAACAGCACGTGCAGCACAGGGCCCAGGAACCCCGCTTCTGGTGGCAGCCAGGCCTTCATCATCAGAGTCAGTAAAACAAGACACAGAGAAGCCGCGGGCTCCCCCAACACGGCCATCCACTCCGTGGCTCCTTCTTCCCTGCTCCGCGCTCAGACTGGTTACCTGGCAGCTTCACTGAAGGCGCAATGGGTGAGCCAGAGCGACACCAGGGCACCTCTCTCTTTAAGACTGGGAGAAAGGCGCAGGCATACCTCATATTATTGTATTCCTCAGACACCGCGGTTTCACAGGGCAAACCCCACGTCTAGCAAGTTTATTGTTCTAATAGCATTTACTCACTTTGAGCCTCTGTATCACATTTGGTAATTCGTGCAGTATTTCAGTTTTTCATTATTATATTAGGGCCATCTGTGACCCGTGATCTTTGATGTTATGTAATGGTTTTGTGTGTGTTCGGACTGCTCCGTCCACCAGCTGTTCACCCCTCTCTCTCCCTCTCCTCGGGCCTCCCTGATCCCTACTTGAAAGTAGGCCAATCAACAACCCGACGATAGCCTCTAAGTGTCCAAGTGAAAGGAAGAGTCACACATCTCTCACTTTCAAAAAAGCTAGAAATGAGTAGGCTCAGTGAGAGGAAGGTGTGTTGAAAGTCTAGATAAGCCGAAAGCCAGGCCGCCTGCCCCAAACAGACAAGTTGTGAATGCAAAGGAAGAGTTCTGGAAGGACATGAGAAGTGCCACGCCAGCAAGCGCATGAATGATAACCAAGTGAAACAGCCTTACTGCTGATATGGACAAAGACTTAGCGGTCTGGACAGAAGCGCCAACAGCCACAACATCCCCTTAAGCCAAAGCCTAATCCGGAGTGAGGCCTCACTCTCTTCAATTCTGTGAAGGCAGAGAGAGGGCACGAGGCTGCAGAAGACAAGTCTGAAGCTAGCAGAGTTGGTTCATGAGGTTTAAGGAAAGACGCCGTCTCTGTAACACCAAACTGTGAGGTAAAGCAGCAAGGGCTGATGGAGAAGCCGCAGCGAGGTCTCCAGAAGATCTGGCGGAGATCATTCATGAAGGTGCTTCCACTACACAACGGATTTTCAGTGTGGACCAAACAGCCTTCTATCAGAAGACGATGCCATCTAGGACTTTCACAGCCAGAGAGGGGAGGTCGGGGCCTGGCTACAAAGCTTCAAAGGACGGGCTGACTCTACCGTTAGGGGCTAATGCAGATGCTGACTTTAAGCTGAAGCTTGCGCTCATGTGCCATTCTGAAAATCCTAGGGACCCGAAGAATTAGGCTAAAGCCACTCTGCCTGTGCTCCATCAACGGAACAACAAAGCCCAGACAGTACATATGTTCACAACATGGCATACTAAATATTTCAAGCTCACTGTTGAGGCCTACTGCTCAGAAGATTCCTGTCAAGATATTACTGCTCATTGACAATGCACCTGGTCCCCCAAGAGCTGACGGAGATGCATGAGACAGATGTTCTTTGCACACCTGCTGATACAACATTCATTCTGCAGCCTATGGATCTAGAAGTAATTTCAAGTCTTATTATTTAAGAAATACATTTTGTAAGACTATAGCTGCCATACATAGTAATTCCTCTGCTGGATCTGGCAGAGTAAATTGAAAACCTTCTGGAAAGGATTCACCATTCTGGATGCCATTAAGAACATTCGTGATTGGGACACCTGGGTGGCTCAGATGGTTAAGCGTCTGCCTTCGGCTCAGGTCATGATCCCAGGGTCCTGGGATCGAGTCCCACATCGGGCTCCCTGCTCCTTGGGAGCCTGCTTCTCCCTCTGCCGCTCTCTCTCTGTCTCTCATGAATAAATAAATAAAATCTTTAAAAAAAATAAAAATAAAAATAAAAAAAAAAAGAACATTCGTGATTTACAGAAAGAGGTCAAAATATCAGTATATCAACATTAACAGGAGTTTGGAAGAAGTTGATTCCAACCCTCGTGGATGACTTTGAGGGGTTCATGACGTCCGTGGAGGAAGTCACTGCAGATGTGGTGGAAACAGCAAGAGAACTAGGAATAGACATGGAGCCTGAAGATGGGACTAAACTGCTGTGATCTCATGATCAAACTTGAACGGATGAGGAGCTGCTTCTCGTGGAAGAGCAAAGAAGGTGGTTTCTTGAGATGGGATCGACTCCTGGTGGAGAGGCTGTGGAGATTGTTGGGATGACAACAAAGGATTTAGAATATTACATACACTTAGTTGAAAAAGCAGCTGCAGTGTTTGAGAGGACAAACTCCAATTCTGAAAGAAGCTGGACTGTGGGAAAGAGGCTATCAAACGGCATTGCCTGCTACAGAGAAATCGTTCATGACAGGAAGAGTCAAATCGATGCAGCAAACTTCACTGTTGTCTTATTTTAAGAAACTGCCCCAACGTTTAGCGCCCACCAGTCCAAGGCAAGACCCTCCACCAGCAAAAACATTACAACTCACTGAAAGCACAGACGATAGCATTATTTAGCCATACTTTGCACATTTAACAGACTATAGCATAATGCAAACATAGCTTGTATGTGCACAGGTAAACAAAAACATTCGACTTGTTCTATCAGGATACTCATTTTCTTTCAGTGCTGTGGAAGGAACCTGCAGTATCTCTGAGGTGTAGCTGTATTCGGAAACC
This sequence comes from Mirounga leonina, assembly GCF_011800145.1. Lineage (NCBI taxonomy): Eukaryota > Metazoa > Chordata > Mammalia > Carnivora > Phocidae > Mirounga > Mirounga leonina. The sequence goes on from NW_023270464.1 coordinate 21,979,216, forward strand.
TTTTCAAAAACTCAAAGGTTGGGGCCTATTACTTACAAATTCTTATGTTCTTAGTTCCTGGCACTTTGTAGGTCCTCAATAAAATTGAAATACGTAAGTGAACAAATAAGCCAACCTACACACTAGTGTGAAGAGGGAGAAATATGTGGAATATATTTTCAACCTCAAATAAAAGATACCTTTGTTGGTCGTGCCCCCTGTAAGGGAAGGAGTGGACACAGAAGCACAAAAACATCAGAATTCCCTATTAATGTTATTGGTAATCAGTAAAATAGACCTATATAAATCCAGGATTTGAATGGATTCTGACACAGGCTGGATTACAGTTTTACCTACGTAATGATGAGCAAATCACTTAGTCTCGGCATTTTTCAAATACAAGGTGTTATAATGCAAAACATACCATTATTTGTGTGTTAATTATATATTGTTATATGACAAATTACCCCCCAAATTCAGCAGCATAAAACGTTTATCTCACACAGTCTCTGAGAGTCAAGAATCTGGAAGTGGCTTGGCTAGGTGGCTTTTTTTTTTTTTTTTTAAGATTTATTTATTTTAGAGAGAATGTGCACATGAGTGGGAGGGGCAGAGGGAGAATTTTTTTTTTTAATATTTACTTATTTATTTTAGAGAGACGGGGGGAGGGCGCAGGGGTAAAGGGAGAGAATCCCAAGCGGACTCTGTGCTGAGTGTGGCTTGGCTGGGTGGTTCCTCTTCAGGGTCTCCCCTGAGGCTGCAGTCATCCATTGGCTTGACTGAGGCTGAAGGATCCACTTCCAAAATGTCTCTCTCACATGGCTATTAGCAAGAAGCCAAGTGGGTCTCTCCAGAAGGTTGCCTGAATGTCCTCATGACAGCTGCTTTCCCTGAGTGAGTGATTCAAGGAGGGGTGGGGGGTGGGAGTAGAGTAGATGCAGAAGCCTAGCCCTGAAATGCCTTTTATAACCTGGACTTGAAAGTGACTCGCTCACACTTGTGCTTTTGTATTAGTCACACAGACCTGTGCTCACACTAATACTTTTGTATTAGTCACACAGACCAACCCAGATCCAACGTGGGAGGGAACTACACAAGAGAATAAATCTAGGAGATGGAAACATGATGGGCCGCCTTGGAGGCTGGCTACCAACAATGCGTCACTAACAAAAAAGAACCCAGATAATAATACCATGACAAGGCTTTCTTATTACTTGGAACTACTATTTTATACTGTATTAACCATGCCTTTTATTTTTTGATGCTTTGACATGTTAGGACCTCACTGACCCTATAGGGACTGGCCCTCCCAGGGTTAGCTAATTCCTAGAGATAGCAAACAACTCACCTGGGAGTGTGCCTTTATTTGCACACCAACCAATCCAGAGCCAATACCCCAACCACCTCCTTTATGGTAATCTTACACTCTGGGGCACTATCTGCCTGCCCAAATACCTCAGAGCCAGGTATCAGACAACTAGAACAGTCCCTATGTTCCAGAGCACACCAAAATTATTCCCATTAGCCAACCTTGCCCTGCTCCTTCTCATAGAAACCACAATAAAGGGAGCCTGGATGGCTCAGTCGCTTAAGCGTCTGCCTTTGGCTCAGGTCATGATCCCAAGGGTCCTGGGATGAAGTGCCGCATCGGGTTGCCTGCTGAGTGGGGAGCCTGCTTCTCCCTCTCCCTCTGTCCCCCCTCCCCCCTGCTCATGCTCTCTCTCTCTCAAATAAATAAAATCGTAAAAAAAAGAAAAAGAAAAAGAAACCGCAATAAAGGCCCTCACCTACATTTCCCCTGCTCCCCTACCTCCTGAGTGACCCAGGTGCTTCCCCACGGAAGCAAGGCACGCCATGTCTCCTGTGTCTAGAGACCTGTGAGGAAAACAGACTTCTTCCTTCATGACAGTCATCTCCATGTCTGTGTGTCGAATTAAAACAAGTCCTAGGACCCTTAAAACATATACTTATCCAAAGAGCATTTTAGGCCTTTTTTTGGAGTTAGAGGCAGGAGGGGCATGCTGAAGAACAGCCAGTGTCAGCCTTTTTCATCTGACTTCAGCTCTAGTGTCATCTTCTTCCTATTTGGAATCACATGGCCCCTGGAAGTTAATCAGCTTCTATTAAAGTCAGCATGAAGTTTCTGACAATTTTGGTTCACACCTTAGTGATTAGTCCTGTGCTTTGCATGAATTGGTCACACCAGGCCTCTCACTGCATTAAAACTTCTTCCATTTATTCCAAGGCATGTGATAGCTTTCCCTTCATTCATGTGCCCTGTTTGGTGTTTGACAGGCAATCCTTGTGCACTAATCTCAGCATGCCAATAAAACCTCATTTACCAGTGGTTATCTTGCTTTCTTTCTTAGTTCCAAAAAGCCCTTGATTGCTGCTTTGCAAAAATATATGGCCTCACATTCATTCCTTCAGTGGCAAACCTTTGCTTCACTAATACCAAAATTAACCATGCTACTCTGCATCTGTACCTGTCTGTATACAAAATAACCTTTCATTTCAGCACCAAATCACAGTGTAATCTTTTTGAAGACATTTTAAATAGCATGCACATGGTATCCCCAATGCATATTACTCAACAGGGCTGATGACAAGTGTGTCACATGAACATGTGACAAGAGGAGTGACGTCACAGTCACTGTCTAGCATCACTGATAAGACACTGATATTAGATACACTCCAATCCTGAAAAATGCATCCCCAAATTGATGAAATAAAGGAACACCTTCCAATATAAGGTACTTACCTAGCTTCTGGCCCCACAGTAAATGCTTAATACATGTTCACAATCAACAACAACAAACTCTCAGCAAATAAAGCTCCTTGGTGCAAAGAAGGTCAGGAATGTTCTGGTCTTCTCAGACATGGCTCTGCCGGGGACAGAGGCTGTGGCAGTAGAAGGGCACCACCTCAAAAGCCCCTGGTCTCCTGTGCAAGGGTTGGGCCTGGAGAAGGGGCAAGCTCATGCTTCTCGATCAGCAAGGAACGAAGAGGCACCATCGGGGCTGAATATAGTCTCTCTAACATGAAAGAGGCAGGAGCCTCCCACACAGACCAAGAAATCTAGAGAAAGGCAGCTAGCATTTATTAAGTACTTACTGTATTTAGAGCTTTAATTAATACTCATTTAGTGCTCACATCAGCCCTGCAAAGTAAACATCAGCCCATTTTACAGAAAAACTGGAACTCAGTCAAGTTATTTTATGAAGCCCAGGGTTTGCACCTGGCCCCACTCGCAAGCCTGAGCTGTTCCTGCAGTTCTGTCGGGACACCACGGGTAAAGAACGAGTCCTACTATGTATCTCTCTCCTCCTGCACTATTTCTGCTTCTGATAATCAAATGTCGTGTGATGGAGTCTTCAGAATTTTTTTCTTTTTTTTTTTTTAAACAGCAGAGGGTTACAGCTATAAAGGGTATACACTGTGCAGATGAATGTTGTAAATAAAACTGCCCTCTGGAACATCAAAATCACTTAATATGCTCAACTCCTTTCGAAGCACGTAGTGCAGAGAACTGTTATGCTGATTACCAATAATTATAATCCATTCATTAAGGAAAAGTCTCTAAGGGCTTCTACAAAGGAACACTTCATGGCTGAGATGGAGTTACTCGGTGTACTTGAAAATAATGAAGCTACTGTTCTTTTAAAAATTATCTAATTTAAGCTTTTCACTGATTTACACTGTGCTTCTCTACAAGGACTCTGAATGAAAGAGGTTTTGCTGAATTTAAATGGAGCCTTTCTCTCAAAGGTCCAGAGCAACTTGGCACTGATCATTGACATGCCGGTCCCTGTAGAGTAGGGATGAGAGGAGAGAGTTTCAGGGAAGAACTAAGATCTGAAAGAAATATCCCTGGAAGTCTCTGCTTTTCTTAAACACTTTGATTCCAAAGAACTTGTTTCTCCAAAGATTCTTGAGATTCACTGGACATCTGTAGAGAGAAGGCACTAGAATTTACTGAGAGCAGCCTTAAATCCCTTAGAAACAAAGTTAATATGAACACGTAGGGGTTGTGAACTTCATATGGGTCAAGTGCTCCATGAGCTGAATGCTTTCTCATTTTAGTTACATCCTTTCAGGTACAAGAGGCCATCCGAGGTATGGATGCAGGGGGCTATAGACGAGCCAGGCATCTTACATAAATCCAGGAACAGGAATCATAATTGGGCCTTTTCAAACCCAATCTAAGAAGGTACCCAGCCAGCAGGAATTTCATGACTCTTTCCACAGGGGACCAGCCTTCCTCTTTGCATCCATTAATTTACTTTCAATTATAAGAAACAAAAAACCCAATTCGCAGTGCCTTAAACAGTATGGAAACTTATTGTCTCACAGAACTGGAAATCCAGCTATAAGGTGGGTTTCAAGGTTGTGTGATCCAGTCAACCGTGTCCTCTGTGATCCGGGTTCTTTCCTCTCCATTCTGCCCTCCAGGTCAGCTTCCTCCTCAGGCTGATTCTTTTTGGATAGGATCATGGGTGGTGGATAGTGGAACTATGGGCTACATGGTTCCTCACTGACATTTTCAAAAGAGAAATGTTCCCCCAGCAGTTCCAGAAACCTTTACCTCACAGTATCATTGACCTGACTTAAGTCACATGACATTTGTAAACTAATCCCTTCTGCCAACTGCTCTTGACCTAGTTCTAGTTCTGGTCACTAACAAGGAGTATAAGATTACCATGCTTAGTTTAGACTGCCCAGGGCATATCTCCAGAGTGAAGTCAGAGGTGTGGGTGGTGTGGGGAGAGGAAGGGGATGGGAAAAAAGGAAAATTGAAAACAGTTCCTAAGTTATTGCCTGAAGTAAATGGGTAAACACTGAAGCCATATGGTAGTTCTTGAAAGAAAAACAGGTTGGGGGGGTGGCGGTGGGAATCAAGAGCACTGTTTTGGATGTGCTGGTTTTGAAACACCTATTAGATATTCAAATGAAGATGCCATGTAAGCCACGGGATATAGGAATTTGGAGATCAAGGGAGGGGTCAGGGCTGGAGTTATAATTTTGAGACACATCAGCATATAGCTAGAATTTAAAACCTGGGGAATGGAAGAGATCAATTAAAGAAATTACAGACAGAGGAAATGAAGTGAGGATCCAAGGCCAAGGGCTGGGGCACTTAGTACCTACACGTAGAACTGAAGAGGAGAAGCCAGCACAGGACCAAGAAGCAACAATCAGCAAGGCAGGAAGAAAACCAGAAACACGTACTGTCCTGGAAACCAAGAGAAGCAAGTGGTTCTTGATAGAGAGAGAAATGAGTTATGCCTAACGTCGGGAGGCTGAGTATGAGAGGGAAAGGGGTGAGCGCAGAATTGGCACCTGGAGTCACTTGGACACAAGTTTCAGTGGAGTGGGAGGACTGAGGCCTATGTGGAACAGGCAGAGGAAAAATGGAACGTGGTGGGGTGACAGCGTTTAATTTGGACAACTCTCCTGAGAAGTTTTTCTGTGAAGGGTAACAGAGAGATGGGCGGTAACTAACGGGGGAAAAGAGGCCAAAGCAGGAGGTTTTAACGGAAGAAGATCCTGGAGGGTATCTAACGTGCTGACAGGAATGACCTATCAAGAGGAAGATGCAGGAAAGAATCATCGCCGGAGCGAAGACATGGAGAAGTCAAGAAGAGACAGGATTCAGTGAGCAGGTGGAGGAGCTGGCGTGCTACAGAAGCAGGGCTACTTCACTCGGGAGGAAAGGCAGGGAAGGAGGGCACATGCCAAGTCACGTGGTTGATATGGTGAAAGATAAGGGAATTCCCACCTGTTTCTATTTCGGTCACGGAGTGGGGGGCAAGGTGATCATGAGAAATGGGACGAGGAGTTGTGAAGAGAAATGAAGGTGTCAAGCAGCAATTCCAGGGAGTGGGAGAATAAACAGACGAGGAGGGTGTATGAGGACTGCTCAGTAGTCAGACGTAATGAAAGATACGAACAGGGGAGTGGATGAGTAAGGTGGAGGGAAGTACAAATTGAGCTTCAAAAAGGCGAGGAAATGGGCCCAGGGTCACAGAGCTAATGGGCAGGAAGGCGGCGATTCACACTGAGGCCCAAGTGACTTCACACTCCGTGCTCTTTCCACGCTGCGAGTCCCTCAGGCACAACTGATCGACCCAGTACAAAGACAAAGCTGCAGGTAAAGTGCGTCTACAAAGAAAGATTCCTTGAGCCCCACAAACGTGACTGCTGTGGGACCCTGATTTTGTTATGACCTACAAAGAATCTAGGAGGATGCCTCAGTATTTCACCCTTCCCGATGCCGCCCAGGGATGTCATCCTAACCCTCCCGTTCTCCTTTGGATTGCCACCTACAGGCCTGTCGGCTTATTTCCAGTCTCTAGTGCCCTGACTTCCGGACTGCTAAACACGGTCTTTGTGAAATTCGGATTAGTTCTTCCACTGCACAAAATCCTAGCACCACGCACAAGACTCTTCTTCACGATTCGGCCACATTCCCCTGGCCTCCCCCACAGCTCGTGCCGCAGCCCTGTTATTTACCACTCCACAGCCCTGACAGCCCTTTTCATGCTTCTACACCTTTGGGCATGCTGGAGCTTTCCTTGAAACGTCTGTCCTCGGCCCTGGTTCACACGACACACTCCCATTTATCCAGTTCCAGTGTCCCTTCCCCAGAAGAGCTTTCCTTCTCCATCTCTCCTTCATCCTCCTCCACCATTCCCAGACAACCGCTATAGGGGCTTTGGCCGTACTGCATTAAAATTCTCTATTTCTCTCCTCATCCTCCACATCAGAGCACAGCATCTACCTGACTCATACTAGGTGCTCAAATCCTGTGTTGAATGCTGAATGAGAGTGAATTTAGCTGTTCAATACCGAAGATGATGAAATGAGCTGAACTGCTTTTAGTGGGGCTCAGTGTCTCACACCACATTTGTCATGTTCCCAAGGAATGTCAGAGGGATACAGAATCCATCTGCATCCATGGCACCTTTCACAACCTGCTCTGAAACCCAACATTTCGAGGCTGCTTTCAAAGTCAGAGGTTACTGAACAAGCTTACTACATAAATGGTGGATACATTACGCAAATGAAACATAAACAGCCTGACCAGGCCGCTGGAGGACACCGGCCGAGACCGTACAGAAGGAGGTGGGCCGGGGCCCAGCAGGTGTCAGCAGGAGCTGTGATGGCTCGGTCGTCCAGGAACAACCGGTCTGACGTCTTTGGCGACGCCAGGAGCCTGCCAGCTCTCTCCCCAGTCGCGGTACGTGCTACACAGCATCTGTATGTGCTGTGGCCAAAGAGAACTGCTCACTCCTCCACCCGCATGACACAGACGGTACAGATGGGAGCATGCTTCCTCATGACAATGTGCAATTATGCCCAGTTCCTCCAGCTGTAACAATTACCAGGAGAAAACCCGAGGGAAGGAAACAGTCCTGGCCGAGAAGGCTCTTCCACACTGGCACACACCACTAAGTTCTCCCCAGGGTGGCTGCAGGAGCCACGGCCTCCAGCCCCTTTCACGGTCCGTCCCGGAACCCACAGAGGTGAAAAGCATTCGGTGAGATCAGGACATAAGGCAATCATCAAACGGGATATATCTAAGTAAGAAAATACCAAGGCTTTATTATTCTTTTTTTTAATATAAAGATAGCCCTGTTGTCGGCCACATGGAAGGATGTGCACAGTTCCCGTGAGTCAACAAGACATCCCTGCTTCAGACTGCATATACCATAATGCCAAAGAACGGACGCCAAGGGGGAACGGGGTAATGCTCTCATCTTCATAGCAACAAAATGCAAAATAAGACAAAAATTAAATGGACTTAATTAATGCTGGACATTCCCACAGGGAAAAGACCAGAGGATTTTCAATCAATCAGTAGTTGGAGACCATAACAATTCCATTAGGCTGAGCCACCCCTCGCTCCTCTCTCTGGCTCTCCCCATGTGAGGCACCACAGTCTGGAACCAACAAAGCTGGCAGCCAGGAGCTCTTGCTTCAGAGTCCACCGAGATAAGCGGGGGGCAAGGTCTTGGAAGACCAGATAATTGGGCTTTGGTGAGGCACCTACGTGCAGCAGTGTCGCATATGGAAGTTAACAACATACTCAGCATTAGTCCTCTGCACCGAAATAGCAAAAGGCTCAAACGGGTGAAAGGTGAAGGCAACAAGGCGTCGCACTGTGTGGTTGATGGGGCGGCCCAGTAAGCCTGCCTGGATCTCAAACTTGAGCAGACCAGAGTCCCGGGCATAGAACCTGAACAGAACAAGGAGAGAAAGAGAAGATGGTATAGATATTCACCACCATCTGGGAATCTGCACAGCATGAGAATGCAGCAACTCGTTATTTAATCTTACAGTATCTCCTCCTACATCAGCTCCAGGTTACCAGAAATGCAAAACCGCCTTCGTCTGAGCAGCTCATTTTATGCACAGGGGCATTATGAATTTTACTGCGCTGTCCTGAATCACTGGGTCATTTCTCTTTCCCAAGATGACCCTTAGTCACGGCCTTAACTACAGCCTACCCTTTTCCAGAAAAGCTGCCCCGAGACTGTCTAGGCCAGGCTAGAAATGAAATGCAAGCCACGTGTATACTTTTAAATTTCCAGGTAGCCACATTAAAAAAAGTAAAAAGAGAAAGGTGAAATTAATTTTAGTAATATATTTTATTTAACCCAATACTGGTATCTAAACTATTACTGTTTCAACCTATAATCCAGGTAAAAAAAAAAAAAATGAGGTATTTCACATTCGTTTTTTGTGTTAAGCCTTTGAAATCTGATGTGTGACACGTGAGCACGTCTCAATATAGACTGGTCACATTTTAAGCGCTTAACAACCACATGTGGTGAGTGGTTACTATCCTGGACAGCGCAGATCTTGGCCCATATTTGAGTTTTTCATTTTTAAGAACAGATTCTTTCGGAAGGTCCTTCTTTTTCACACACAAAAACAAAATACTAAGTAGTTCTTCATTTTTCATCTAATACTTCCATTCGTCCCCATACTTAAAGACATTTTCCCATACGCAAAATAAGCGTCCTTGGGTATCAGGAACTAGAGATGTTCAGGGGTTGGGGCTGAATTAAGGGAAGTCCTAGAAAATGAAGAGCTCTGAATTACAGAGGTCTATAACTTCCCTTTTGGAAAGCAAACATATGGCAGATATAAAGATATTCATAGCCTCTGGCTCAATAATCCCAGTTCCATGAATTTATATCCTAAGAATTTAATTTAAATGGAGGACAGAGTGATATGGATAAAGACGGCAACTCCAGCACAGCTCCCATGTAAAAATGCAGGAGAATAAAGGCTCAGTGACAGGGGACTAGTTCAGTCAACTGCGGTACATCTAACTGAGGGAATAATATGCTGTCATTAGGACTGTAACTCTGAGGACTATGTAACAACACACACAAAAAAGCAGGCTACAAAGAACGACGCTAACCAGGATTACAACAATGTCCATGTGAACATGCGTACTGACAAAGACTAGAATGGAACATACAATACAGGTGTTCAAGTCATGGCATTTCCTCTTCCAATGCCTTTAGTATCCGCACATTTCTCATTTTAAATTAAAAATAAGTGAAAAATCCCTTTAGTCAGCGGCAATAGGCATTCCCAAATTTGTTACTTAGGTTACTCTTTTCAAACTAGAAAGGCAGGTTAGAAAGGAGAGGAATGTATCTCATGCTACCTTGACAATGTCAAACGAGGCCCGTGATATGCTTTTATGTGTGAAAACCACAGTCACCTTACCCACATAGTCCCCAACACACAAAGGGCTTGTAAGGTAAAGTGGGTTGTTTGAACTTCTAAATCTAACTACCAGCTCATAGGAAATGTGTGAGGATGAGAGAAATCGTAAATACTCCTCCAGGGATGCAGTGAGCAGACTCCAGAATGTGGGCAACACTATAGGACAATTTCACTGCCAGGAACATAAGAGGGAAGCAGAACCTATAGGATAAAATGGACTTAAGGGAGTAGCGACCAAATGCAATGTATGATCCTGATGGGAACAAATGGAACCATAAAAAGGATATTTACAAAACAGTAAAATGTGAAAACTAGGTACTTGGTGGTCATCATAAAGTTTTGGTAATTTTCTTAAGACAGAATAATGGTATGGAGGTTATATTTTTCTAAGTCCTTATTTTTTAGAAATTCATGCCGAAATATCTATAAGTAAAATGTTATAAAATCTGAGATTTGCTTCAGAATAATCAAGGGTGGCAGTTGGGGGGGATGAATGGGAGTGGATGGAAAGAGATGACAACATTAACCATGAGTTGATAACTGTTAAAACTGGATGATGGGTACATGCAGGTTCATTATACTCTTCCACGTTTTATATGTTAAAAAAATTAATTAAATTTATATATTTATAATTTATAAATAAATTCTATAATTAAAAAAAATTAACTGGTTTTTGGAACATGGCTGCAATTTCCCAAAGGAAATACCATGAGCGGTGATTAACTGTTTAGAATGTGTTACACAAGCCTATTTAATACACAATGAAGCTGGATCATGAAACACTACCCACCACTGTTTCCATGTGAAAAAGGCCTTCCACTCTCCAGCTAAGGGTTCCAGGACCACACCTCCCCTGAAATCACCCCATGGGTGGTGGTGGTACAGGTCCTCTCCCTAGGACCTAACACAGCACACAGAACAACACAAGCTCCCAAAACGGAGAGAAGGGGGGGGTCTGTGGAGTGGACATTTGTGAGGGAAGGACTGTTTAGTTTTCAAGGTTCTAGCAATAACACAGTAGTCTACACTCCAAAATTTCTCAAGTGAGGAAGCAGGAGTTTCTCCAAAACCTGCCTGTTCCCCCAAATTATCTCTGCTATCTTTTCTACTAAATAACATGAGGGGATAAAATCATTTGAGTGAAATAAAATTAGAAAGTCTCAACTATAAACACTACTACGAAATGGTGTGTGCTTTCCTACCCTGGATATCTTTAAAAAGGAACAACACTTATCTGAATTGGATGTTTTGACGAGAAGCAAAGAGCAGAGCTACTTAATTTATGAGACTAGTGCCTACATGATCAAAAGCACTCACCACATATAGAAACAGCCTGTCCTTCCAATTCAACCCATGAGTACAAGTGGGCACAGTCACAGTGGAATGAGGTCCAAGGAGAGAGAGAGAGAGAGAAAGCGGGCCATCTTTAGCCCTTAGGCAGTTAGCAGCTGAAGCAGTGATGGTGTACCTGATAGGGTGATCTCCACAAGTCTTGGGTCGCTCCATGACAGACACCCACTTGTCATCGTAGCTGAAGAGAGACAAATCAAGGTAGGGGCTACCGCTGTAAGACTGGGCACTGATGGGGAGCTGGCCCAGCAGCCGGCGCACTGCCTCTGTGTGCCCTCCGTACTTGGCATTTACAATAGTGTCTTTAAACCTAAAAGAAAGCACCAGTGAGGAAGGCTGCGTTAGCAGGCACGCAAAGCTGCCTTGGATTTTAAATTGATAAAACATGTCTAAAAACAACTCATGCTGTAAATAGAAATCTAGATAGTGAAGGAAGTCAGAACTCTCACACATCCCAAATCTGCCTGGCTACAAATATTCTCAGAAAACAGAATTTGAAGTGGGAACATTAAGTTACTTTAGAAAAGTTAACAAAGACTCTCCAAACAAGCTTAAAATGAGTGTAACTATTCTATGACAACACTTCTGATACTCAAATCTACTTCCCCCAAATAACAGCCTCAGCATTAGAAAGGAGTTACAGAGCACAGAGAATCCCGTGGAGAAGAGCAGCCTCTCTCTGACTCTTCTTGGGATCAGTTATAAGCCAACTTTCATCAAAACTTTCGATAAATTCCTTATCCCTCGTTTCAAGTCTCGGAGCTAGCTGCCTGTACTCCCACAGAAACATCGGTATCTAAAGACCAGGAACATGGACACAGAGTCACGTATCTCACTTACTTTTAGTAATAATAACAAGAGAGCAATTTTTTCTCACAACTGTCATGAATACTAAATTTAATACCCTTTGACCAAGTATTTCTACTCTTCCAGAAATTTACCCAAAGGAAGCAATCCCACATGCAGAAAAATCTCTGTGCACATTCAATACAGCACTGTTTATGATAATGATAAATATATGGAAAATTAAAAACCTACTGGAAAACTGTAATTTTCAAAGATTACACAGTTACAGAGAAAATGTTTATCATAATGGTAAGTAAAAGAAACAGGCTACATTCTGTCTACACAGTATGATTAAAAAACAAAGAAAAAGGGGTGCCTGGGTGGCTCAGTTGGTTAAGCGTCTGCCTTCAGCTCAGGGGATGATCCCAGGGTCCTAGGATACAGCCTTGCATCGAGCTCCCTGCTCAGCAGGGAACCTGCTTCTCCCTCTCCCTCTGCCTCTGCCGCTCCCCCAGTTTGTGCTCTCTGGCTCGCTGTCAAATAAATAAAATCTTTAAAAAAAAAAAAAAAATTCAGGCCTAAAAAAAGACAAAGAAATATATCAAAATGATAATTGTGTTTGTGTAATCACATTTGATTTTAATCTTTTCACTTTCCCATAGCTTCTTAGAAAGAATGTCAAATATCAGTAATATATTTTTAAAAATCTCTGTATCAAAGCATATCGTATGGTTTAAAATTCAAGGGGAAAATAGTTATTTTTAATCCAGGGAGAAAATATAACATTTCATCCCTGAAATTAATGGAATGAAAACTAATGAAATAAATTTAAAAACCTGGGGCACCTGGGTGGCTCAGTTGGTTAAGCGACTGCCTTCAGCTCAGGTCATGATCCTGGAGTCCCGGGATCGAGTCCCGCATCGGGCTCCCTGCTCAGCAGGGAGTCTGCTTCTCCCTCTGACCCTCCTCCCTCTCATGCTCTATGTCTCTCATTCTCTCTCTCGCAAATAAATAAAATCTTAAAAAAAAAAAAATTTAAAAACTTGAACGTTCCCAACTTTGTGGAGACTAGAAAGCTTGATGAGATGGGTTCTGATTTTTGTCTTCACCATTAACCTGTGATATTGGACGGAAATCAACAGTTCTCAGTTTCCCCCAAAGAAAGCCTAGCTCTCAGTACTGCTTTTCTATTACTCCTCTTGACAGTAATTTTCACAGCCTCAGTGTAAATCATAAAATTAAATCTTGGGCCAAAGGGAACTTCTTTCTTTCCCTTTGGATGAGCTGGAATCAAAGACTGTGGGCTCTGGTTTTCAGCTCCTTTTCAGCCACGATCTAGTACTACCTCTCATAATCCACACTCTGCCTTGCCTAGCTCACTGACTTCAAATGATGGGGGCTGGCCCACGGCTGCATGATGATCCTAAGTCACAGCCTCCACAACAATCTCTAAGTTGAAGCAGTTCATCTTCCCCAGAGGCACTACCAGCTCCACTCTCCGTGCTCCTCACTGACAAAAACATGAAGCAGTTATCCCTGGGACGTCCTCTGGCGTTTAACTCCTGGCTCACTGTCACTCTGCCCAGTTATGCCTCTCTTCAATTCATGGGCACTCCTAAATTCATAGAGATTATCCTTCCAGCACCTCCAGTACTAGGTCCCACAACCTCTCCTACACTTAATCAATTCCTCCCCACCTTTTCCTAAGCCATCAGCTTCCCCCCAACTACATAGTTTCAGACTATTTCCTGTACCATGCTTTTGTGGTTTATTTTCCAGAGGCTTCCTTAGAAAAGGTATAGGAGAGGTAATTTTTTGAGAACTTTCACGTCTGAAAAGGTCTTTGTTCCACCCTATTGGATATAAAATTCTAGACTGGAAATCATTTTTTCCACAGAATCCTGAAGGCATGATTTTATTGGCTTCAAGCTATCTGATGGCTTATTTTTTAACATGTGAAATGTTTGTTCTTTATACAAGTTTTTACAATTTTCTTTCTCCCCACTGTTCCAAAACTTCATTTTTAAAAGATTTATTTATTTTAGAGAGAGAGAGATAGACCATGGGGGGAAAGGGGCAAAGAGAGGGAGAAAAAGAATCCTAAAGAGGTTCCACATGGCGCCCAACATGGGGCTTGATCCCATGACCCTGAGACCATGACCTGAGCCAAAATCAAGAGTCGAACACCCAATCCACTGAGCCACCCAGGTGCCCCCTCAATGTTCCAAAATTTCATGATGATATGCTTCAGTATGGGTCTTTTTTTCATTAGGTAGTTGATGGAGCTAATAAAGATTTAATAATTATTTATCTGGGGGCAAAAGCCATGATTTGCAGCACTTGCCACTTTCTGTGCTGTAAATCCTACTGCTATGGCCAATTTCAAGGTACCAATGTGACATCGCTGAATGTGGGGCTACTGAAAGATGAGCAGTAGTGCTTAACTAGATAGTATTTTCACCATACAGATAAAATAGATACAAATGCACTCAAAAGCATAAACAACAGTAAAGTAACTACAAAATAATTTTTTTAATTAAGGACATGATTTTTTTTTAAAGATTTTAATTATTTGAGAGAGAGAGAAAGACAGAACACGAGCAGGGGAGGAGTAGAGGGAGAGGGAGAAGCAGAGTCCCCACTGAGCTGGGAGCCCAACGTGGGGCTCAATCTCAGGACTCTAGGATGATGACCTGAGCCAAAGGCACACACTTAACCAACTGAACCACCCAGGCGCCCCCGAAATAATTCATTTTGAACAACGACCGCATTTAGCAATAGCTTGCAAAGATCCCTGAAAGCTTAATAAACTGGCTCTCATGAGCCAGTAGGAGTCAGTGGTAACACACCACTGAAAGGTCCTGCCAATCTCGAAATTCATGTTCTTCGCGACCGGAAAATTATTCACATTATTTCCTCCCCGTCATTTTCTCTACTGCGCCTTGTGGAAATAACCAGATGTTGGACATCCTGGGCAAATTCTCCAATTTCTTTTCATCTTTTCTCTCCCATTCTCCTACTTTTATCTGTTTATTCTATTTTCTTGGAAAATTCCTCAACTGTACCTAACAAAGTTTAAATTTCTCTTCTAGGAATGTTTTTTTTTTATAGCTTAAATTATTTCAGTGATTGCAGTGTTGTTCCTTTATTCTTTCTACTGTTTGTTTTATTTTGGTCTCTTTCAAAATAAAGATTTTCCTTAAGTAACTCATGATCCTTGGTGTCCCCCTTCTTTTTTTCTTGAACATTTAGTCTAACCTATAATGGATCACTTTCACTTATTTTTACTAAAAGATTAGTAAAATTGCACATTTTAGAGCCATGTGCTCACAAGAAATAAAAAATAATTCCAATTTATATATACACTGTATTTTCAATGCAGCAAAGCATGAAAAGCATGACAAGATGGTTAATGAAATGTTACATTACGATACAGTTCTGTGGGGGAGATAAAATAGATATACGAATTCAAACATAAACAATGTAAAATTTCAAATAGTATTGGCACAATCTGCTCTCTCCTTTATTTTTTGTTTGTTTACTTATTTGACAGAGAAAGAGACATCGAGAGAGAACACAAGCAGGGGGAGTGATGCTGAGCAGGAAGCGCTCTCCTTTTTATATCAAATACTGAATACCAAATTCCTATGGCATCTAGATTCCCCAGGGTTATGTTTTAAAGTGTTGAGTTGGGGCACCTGGGTGGCTCAGTTGGTTAAGCGTCTGCCTTCGGTTCAGGTCATGATCCCAGGGTCCTGGGATTGAGCCCCAAATCAGGCTCCTTACTCAGCAGGGAGTATGCTTCTCCATCTCCCTCTGCCTCCCACTCCTCCTGCTTGTGCTTGCTCTCTCTCTGTCAAATAAATAAGTAAAATCTGGGGCGTTTGGGTGGCTCAGTCGTTAAGCGTCTGCCTTCGGCTCAGGTCATGATCCCAGGGTCCTGGGATGGAGCCCCACATCGGGTTCCCTGCTCAGTGGGAAGCCTGCTTCTCACTCTCCCACTCCCCCTGCTTGTGTTCCCTCTCTCGCTGTGTCTCTCTCTGTCAAATAAATAAAATCTTTAAAAATAAATAAATAATATCTTTAATAAATAAATAAATAAATAATAAAAAATAAAAATTTTGGGTTATACACCATAAACGTATACAATGTTATATGCCAATTATTTCTCAATAAAGCTGGGGGAAAAAGGCTTGAATAATTTTATTTTTAAAAATCAGTATTAAAGGGGGCGCCTGGGTGGCTCAGTTGGTTAAGCCACTGCCTTCGGCTCAGGTCATGATCCTGGAGTCCCGGGATCGAGTCCCGCATCGGGCTCCCTGCTCGGTGGGGAGTCTGCTTCTCCCTCTGACCCTCCCCCCTCTCATGTGCTTTCTCTCTCTCAAATAAATAAATAAAATCTTTAAAAAAAAAAATCAGTATTAAATACACACTGAAATTGCATTTTCTGCAATTATTCAAATTTAACAGCAAAAAAATTTTAAGATCAACGTAAAAATTAATGTATGAGGATATCTACAGTTGATCAAAATCTTTTGGTGGTATGATACAAAATTCTGAGGATCACAAAGCTGGAACTCCACCTTTCTTCTCAACCTTTATCTTCTCCTCCTGAGTTCCTACAATTTCACGTAATTCCAGATGCATTCTGAAATAACTCTCAAAAAACAGCTTCTTCTAATTACTGGGTGATTTTATTCATTTAACAAACACATAATGAGCTGCTCCCACATGAAAGACACTGGCCTAGGTGCTATGGGTACAGCAGTGAATATAATAGACTAGAATCTCTGCCCTCATGGGAGTTTACTTCTAGTGACTTGATATTTTGTCTCAGCCAGCTGTACCCAGCTTTGTAACTAGTTGATAATGATCTGCCTGATTTTAAAGCTATCTTAAAAGAAGAAAATTCAGGGGCGCCTGGGTGGCTCAGTCAGTTAAGCATCTGCCTTCAGCTCAGGTCATGATCTCAGGGTCCTGGGATCGAGTCTCATGTCGGGCTCCTTGCTCGGTGGGGAGCCTGCTTCTCCCTCTGCCTGCCGCTCCCCCTGCTTGTGCTCTCTGACAAATAAATAAAATCTTACAAAAAAAAAAAGAAGAAGAAGAAGAAAATTCAGGGGCACCTGGGTGGCACAGTTGGTTAGGTGTCCAACTCTTGGTTTCGGCTCAGGTCCTGATCTCAGGGTTGTGGGATCCAGCCCCTCACTGGGCTCTGCACTCAGTGCAAAGTCTGCTTAAGAGTCTCTCTCTCCCTCTCCCTTTGCCCCTCCCCCTACTCTCAAAATAAATAAATCTTTAAAAAAAAAAATAAAAAGAAGAAAATTCATTCCAAAATGAAAAAAGCAAGTTCTGATCCATGTTCTGCCTCCAAAAATCCTTCTATACCGAACAGAAATGCTTATAAGGCAGAAAATTTATGTGAACCAGAGAAAAAGGAAAAGGCAAGTAACTTGTCTGAAAACCAATATCCATCTATTTCTAACTGAGTACTATGCTTTTATATAAAGATGATGCCACTACATTAATGTATCTGCAGTTCATTTTTTCCAGTGGCAGTGATGCTCATTCTGAGTCATCTGTTCACTCTGGTCTGACCTATCTTGAAATTTAAAGCAGGTATTTTCCCTAACTGGCTAGAGTTGGCGGAGCAATTTAGTTTGTGGCGTCCAATAAGGCACTGACTGACTAGAGTAGGATTCAGCTTGGGCCAATGGCCCAAAGTAACCATTCGTTTCACAATAATATACTCAGATAATTACATCTGAAACTCTGGTTCATAGGAAGACCTGGCTGATGGGGGGTATTAATTTAGAGTGACCCAGCTGTTTGTGGAGGGACTCCAAGTATGAACATCTGAAGGTCTCTTCTTTGGGTTGGTCAATTTCCCTAAGGAAAAATCTCTAACCTCCTCCGGGAGGAGCATAAGCCTGGCTGCCAAATCTGATACAGGGGACAGGAATCTTACTTTCAGTTTGTTGGTTTTCACTTAATTCTTGTTTTTAGCATGACAAATCTCATCCCTACCTCAGCTGTTCCTCATGAACGTGAAACCAGAGCCTACATGGTTCAGTTTCTCCAGAGACTAAACCTCCAGCCTTCTGAGGAAAAGACAGTCACTTGGCAGAGTAGCTTAGAGAAGGGGGCTAGAGGGCCTGATTAGTCCTTTCCAGACCTTCACCCAATCCTCCTGTTTAAGACTACATCTTAGGTATCTTCAGAGGTACCTAGGGCCTCCAATTCTCCAACTCTTTCCAGAGTTCTCCAGAGCAAGGCAACTTGTTTCTTGATGACTAAGCTCTGCAGTCTTAAGTTTTTGTTCTCTGAAGTGTGCCAAGTTGGTTGCCGATGATCAGGTAGCTTCTCAGCTCCCAACACCGATTCAGAGCTCTCTTCTGTCGCCAATCATCTCCTGTCTCCAATGTCTCTCCTCTCCCATTCTCTTTGCTCTTGTTATATTTACACCTCTTACTCCTTTATTGTCATTTTAGTGGGGTTTGGGGGTGGAGCAGAAACAAACACATGTGTTCAACACATCATGTTTAACCAAAAGTTCTAAAATTATTTCCTTAGTCATTCACTCAAAAAATACTTAAATGCTTGATAGGACATCATGAACATACAGCAATAAATAATAAAGACACGGTCTCTATCTTTCTACAGGTCTTAGAGCTCTCCTTCCTCTAGGACGAATCACAGATAATGCACAAGTAATTCCACAGGTGCTGAGAGACAGAAAGAGGTTCAGGATGACCCAAGGGGTTACAACAGGCAGACCAAACCAAAGCGAGGTGGGCAGAGAGAATACAGAAAGGGTTTTTTGGAGGACATGGATTGTCTAAAGAAAAATTAAGTTTAGCCCAGTGGAAGAGCTTACCGGCGCTGGATCTGCCTTGCAAAATTGTTACTGGAAGCTGAGCAGGGAAACTGGACTTCACTGTGTAGGGTAGCATTACGGAAGAGGTCACAGAAGTTCTCAAAGAGTTCTAGAAGCTCATCTGATGTATTCTCAAACACGGCAATCACCTCTGTTGTCACCATATTGTATACCACAAAGAAAGATGCCTGCAGAAGAACAGAGAGAGCTATGAGACAGCTAGGTATACTGCCATGCCTTGGAAACTTACCACTTGGTTAAGAATTCAAACAAGTGAAACAAGCAAACACTTCTGCTCCCACACTAGCATAAAAACATGGCTCCAGGTGGTTCTGGGAGAGGAGGAAGCCTCGGTGCACTTTATCATTCAAGGGCCATCAGTCATGGCCAGTACTGCTGGATTTACCACCATATCTGTGCTGCTAGAATTACTGAGCTAGCCTGCGTATATGTGTAGAAAGGGTTCCAATCTTTCATTTCTGACTCTGCAAATTCAACATTTTTCCTTCCTAGTATTTATTTCCTACTTGCTCCTCAACCCAGCCTGAAATAAAAAGCACTTTTTTAAAATGCCAGATTTAATTTTCCCCTGCTGAGAAAGTGATTGGTCGCCTGTGGCTGCCTGTTGGCAAATTATTTTCTCTTGTATATGTACAGTTGAAAGTTCAATTTAGGGACATTTATTTTCCCTCTTAAGATTTCTAACATGCAGAGAGACACCTGAAGTACACTGTGTCCTAAAACTGCCCAGGCAAGTTGTAACCAAGCAGGGAACTGCTGCTGAACAAATGAAAAATCAGGGAGGCATTTTCCTTTCTTTCTTCATAAATGTTCTTTCAGCCAGGAGCATTTGGAAGATACACTTGAGATTTGTAGCAATTAAGATCAAAGGGAGAACCTGAAAAGCATTCAAATGCCATAGGTGGCAGAGTTACTACCTTCCCTGAATGGGCCCCTGGGTGACTAGCCCTCTAAACCATCAGTGCTCTGCTCTGCCTAACAGGGAAGCTCCAGGAACCCCTGGGTTTTGTCCCAATGAATGTGGCAATGTGAATCAATCTGCAAGCTTTCAACAGGACTCTAGAAGTTTTCAGAACGTTAAGATTAGTACTCCCCCTCCTACGATGGGAGTTTAAGTCTCCATCATCAATTCCTGGACCCACATGGCCCACCTGTTTTACTAGTCATTAGTCATTCCCAGAGCTTTCATTACATGACTTCTGCAGTCACCTGGAAATTAAATATGGCTGTAAATTAAAGAGGCTGGAGAGTAACCTGAGAATAATACCCATAATATTAGCAGGGCTTTGTGTGTAGATGTACTTTTTCTCATTAACCTTATTGGAACCTATCAAATTAAACTGGGGAAGGGGGTAGGAGGATAACTAGGGCAAATTGGGTTTAAAGTTACAAGCTCTGTAAGCAAAACACTGAGCACTAGTACTGAGCCTAGCCAAAATTTATTAGAGCTACCAGAAATAAGTGGGTCATGTTTTAGCAAAGGGAATAAGGATAATCTCAAATGCGGCTATCAGAGACAACTTATTCCCTCCAAATGACAAAGGTAATTATAGCTCAAACCTAAATAAAAGATTGACTCATGTCCTTTCTATAGACCTGGACAACACTTTAACCCTCTCAGGGCTCCACCAAGATCCATCATAAACATGTGAATATAAAATTACACATACCTTACTAGCCTTCCCTCCAGGGCAGACTGGGAAATACAGAAGGGGACAGAAGTCAAGGGTGTCACTACCAATCTCCCATGACACATAAGATGGACCAGACGCTCATTTGTGATGGTTCAATGGGCAACTTCATCATTAATAGGGAAGAAAAGAATCCAGAAAAACTAATCTCCAACCGTATTACTCCCCACCACCCACCTTTTTTTAGAATATGCAAGCTATGATTCAAAAGAAAAATACTGGAAAGCATTTTACCATGGATGGCTGGTAAGGTCTTAGGAAATAGTGTCCTCCACAGTCTCCTATGACAGAACCAACTGCAAGTCAGTGGAAGATACGAGGCTCAGCCCTCTTTGTGGCTGACTGGTTTGCTCTCTATTCTGAATCCCCAAACTTGTTATCTAAGGAGACATTCTGTAAACAGGAGAATAGGGAGCAAAAGTACAGAAAGGTAGGTCTCTTTCTCAACCAACACTAAAGTGGAGAGCTTCTCAAAGAGAAATGCCCCAATAGCCTGAATTACAACACAGTGTTTCAACCCAAGAGTCTTGGAAGGTTTCTGTGCCCTTAACACCACTTGATTCCCATTTGAGAAACAGCTCTCTCCCCTCCAAGATCTTTCATCCAAACTGAAATACCCTAGGACCTACAGTCCTGATGATTCACTTGGGGGATCAGAAGTTTCAGCTTCCTTTTAATCTTTTCACTGCTCTACAGCTTATGGTCCAGTACATGGGCAAGGTCAGGGTAAAGTCATAAAACTTAACTGCCAGATTAACTTACCTATTAGTTACCTCCTAAGGATTTTATGAAGAAGTACACTGACATTAACCACTTAAGCAGGAAAGGCCAAATTTTTAGAAAAATTTTTCGGTATGGTGGGCTCATTCTCACTCCTAGATCTAAAGCAGTCAGACCAACAAGCACAGTCTCACAAAGTCAAGGCAGGATTATCCACCGGTAGTCCAAACTTTGACCCTGCAGCACTTGGGCTTCTTTCTCAAGGGAACTGAAAATGCTCTGCAGAAGAATTAGGGTAATAATCACCGAGCTGACCACCTCACATATCAATGACTTGAGTTTTAGCTTCCATTTGTCCAAATAAGTACACGTGGCCGAGAAAAATGGAGCTATTTTAAGTTTGAGGCCCAAGATAACAAAAATTCAAGAGCATGGAAAACGCGAATTCTGAGAGGCTGGCTATAGGCAAAGAGAAACTTTCCCATTTTACCAAGGGGATGGGAGGAGAGCACTTCATACCTGTGATGGATCTGTGACCCGCAGGGTTACCACGTCCTCACTGGTGTACTTGATAAACAGATGGTTTTCGTCCAGAAGCTGCATTTTCCACATGCGCAGCTGCCGCAGCTGGTCAAAATACTGGAAGAAGCGCCTCTTGGCCATCGCACTACCATCCTGCTCTGCCCGGCGCCACAAGTACACGAGCAGTCGGTGTTTCAGGGAGTTGATGAAGGGGTCTCTGAAAGGGTTGGCCATGCCCGTCTGACTGTCCCGCTGCACCTCCGGGCAAACGGCTGACACGGTGAGGAGGTCATCCTCATAGCAGAAGCGGCCGATGGTCCTCACATCAATGAAAGTGCCTTCAGGGGTCACCTGGAAGACGTGGATCGTCTGCTGCTGCACCGACAAGATGGCCAGGATGTTTTTGTACAAGTACAGCCCTTGGTTGTGCGACAGGACCACTTTATCACACTTGAAGGTGCGGGTATCACATAAGCGGCCAGTGTGAAGGTCAATGATGTGAAGGGAATAGTCCTCCAGAGGGGACCGTGGGTTGGGGGTCACAGATTCACTGTTCCGATACACCTCGTAAAAAGGCGGGTGCGGCTCATCCGGGAGGTAGGCAGCTGAGCCCACAATGACACACCGGCAGTCGTCGGTGAAGAGGCTACACTCCCGGTTCAGGTGCTCCCCGTTGGCAGCTACGTTGGTAATATGCAGCAGGACAAAAAAGCGTTCAAAGAGCCGGCCGCGGATGTTGACTGACCGCTGGTCATTGCCATTGGACAGGATCTCCCCCTCATAGCCCTGCAGTAAGTCCTCAGCTGCCTGGCAGCCCTGGTATTCATAGATTTCAAGAGAGGTCTGGTCTGAAGAGAAAGCAATAAAGTAGCGCCCATCAGGCGAGAATTTACGCAAGAAACAAGGAGGCTTTTCAACATTGACGACTGTGAAGTTGGGGAAGACATTCTGGTGGAATACTCGGACCTGATGCCAGTGGGTACCTGCCTTGCCTGAGCTGATTCGTCGCTGTTCCAAGCGGTGAATGACATTTTGGTTCTGGATTCTTCGAGGTTTGATGGTGGAAACATGATGATCCATTATCACATCTCTGCGTGGAAAAGTGAAGTCAAGAAAGCAAAACAAAATTGACCAAAACATAAATATACACAAGTCAAAGAGATTTTCCTCCTTATACCCCGGACCTAAGAACTCGCAGGGTGACAGTGATCAGCATTTCTCCTTCCTAGATTTAGTCAGAAAATGGTCCTGACATATCTGATTCTAAAAACAGGTTTGAGGGAAGGACCTAATTCACTACGAAGCACTCTTAGCTGTTGGGAATATCCAACAGAATAAACATAGAATTACATCAAATTTGTTCAGTGTAAGAGTAACATTTAGTGCACGTTCATTAAAGAAATGTATTTACTGGCTGTTAGGATGTCCATACTACCCTGGGTGGCTCAGTCAGTTAAGTGGCTGCCTTTGGCTCAGGTCATGATCTCGGGGTCCTGGGGTCAAGCCCCGCATCATGCTCTCTGATCAGTCAGCAGTGAGTCTGCTTCTCCCTCTCCCTCTGTGATCTCTCTCTCAAATAAATAAAATCTTAAAAAAAAAAAAAAAGTCCATACTACCCAAAGCAATCTATAAACTCAATGCAATCCCTAACAAAACCCCAATGGTGTTTTTTGAAAAAACAGAAAAATTCATCCTGAAATGCACATGTAATCTCAAGGAACCCCAAACAGCCAAAACAATTTTGTAAAAGTACAAAGTTGGAAGACTCAGACTTCCTGATTTCAAAACATATTACAAAGCGAAAGTAATTAAAAAAAAAAAAAAGTGTGGTACTGGCATAAAAACAAATATAACAATGGAATAGAATAGAAAATCCAGAAACAATCCCTCACAGATGTTAACTCAAGATTCAGGAAGTTCAGAGAACCCCAAATGTGATAAACCCAAAGAAATCCATGCCCAGACACATTACAGTCAAACTTAAAAACTAAAACACAAAGTAGAAATCTTATAAGCAACCAGGTAGATGATATATTACCTGGAGGGGAACAATTCAAATGTCTGTGGATTTCTTGAGAAACTGTGGAGACCAAAAGGAAGCAGAACGTTTTTGAATTGCTCTTCTGGGTAAAGAGTCAAATCTCAGCTAAAAAAGCAACTCTTCAGATTTTTCCCTACCTTCCCATCCATATCAACCCTCATTCTACCCTATTTTATTTTCTTCAGCCCTCGTCCCATTTTGAAATTATCTTGTTTACTTTGTAGTATCTGTCACCACACACCGACCCCAGGGACCCTGCCCAATTCTAGGTGAATCCCATCACCTAGAGCAGTACCTGAAGCACAGTAAGTGCTCATGAACATGTTGAATGAATGAATGGAGCAACATTCCAACATGGGCCTTGCAGGATCAAGAATTCACTAGGCAAAGTAAAAGAGGAACATTTCAGAAAGAAGGAAGCCTAAAAAATACACTTGGAAGGAGTGTGGCACGATACATTTGGGAAACAGAGTAATCCCAAGTGGTCAGAGCCCAGGGAGCACAGAGTGAGTGGTAAGAGAGAAACCCAGAAAAGTAGACTGGGGCCAGGCTGGAAAACACCTTACAGGCCCCTCCACGCCACACCAGCTATTATACATTTTAAGCAAGGGAGTAACTGAGCCAATCTATATTTTAGAAATAAAAACATAACACACAATGTGGTATTTGTATATTGTTTCCTTCTAAAAGGAATCTGAAATGCTTTATGTAAGTATAGATGCTATCTAGTCAAGTTAAAGATGTGCATACCTCTATGACTGACCAAACTAAATTTATCAAACTGCTAGTCACAACTCATTAATGAGGCCTTGAAATCAATTTAGTGGATACAGTTGACATTTTAAAAAGTGGAATAAAATAAAAAATACCACACTGTATCACACATAGTAAGGGCAAATACTATTTCACGAAACTTGTTTCAATTGCATATATGAATTCTATGCACTGGGTGAGGATATAAAATATATTTCCTACTGATCTAGACTACAGCAAGAGAGTGCGTACTGTCTGACCTCAGGCCAAATCTTGTCTGTCTGCTTGTTTTTTGTAAATAAATTTTTATTGGAACACAGCCATTCCCATTCATTTACACGTTACCTATGGCTGCTTTTGTCCTACAAAGGCACAGATGATTAGTTGAGACCAAAGACCACGTGGCCCACAAATCTGAAATAATTACTGTCTTGCCCCTTGCAGAAAAAGTTTGCCAACAGCTGATCTTGAGCACTGGTTCCTAACTGGGGCAATTTTGTAACATCTGGAGACAGTTTGGTTGTCCTAACTTGGGAAGGAGGGATGTTATGAGTGTCCAGCAAAGAGAAGCCAGGAGTGTTGCCAAACATCCTACAGTAGACAGGACAGCCTTCCACATTTAGACCAAGATGTCAATTGTGCTAAGGATGAAAAACCCTGATCTAGAGAAATGTCTGCACATGAGTAACATGAATGTCTGCAGCAGGATTGTTAGCAACAGCAAAAACTGACCACACTCCAAATGCCCATGAACAGAAGACTAGATCAATTCTTCCAGGCATACTCATGCAGTGGAATCTTATGAAGCAATGAATCAACGCACTACAATTATATATAACAACCTAAATGAATCTCAGAACACAACAATGACTGAAGGAAGCAAGCAGCAGAATATTTTTATGTGATTCTCTTTATATAAGCTCCAAACGATTTCTAGTTTAAGGCTATCAATATATATGGTATACAATTACAGAAAGCAAAGGAATTTATACACGTAAAATTCAGAACAGTGGTTACCTGTGAGAAGTAAGAAATGGGATGGGGATTGGGACACACTGGCAGCTCTGAGGTTGCATTTTTTTCTTGAATCAGCATTCACTGTACTGTCATTCTTTAAAGATTACATATACTTTTAAAGTATTATTTGTACTTACTCAAAAAAAAATTTTTTTTTAAAGATTTTATTTATTTGACAGAAAGACAACGAGAGAGGGAACACAAGCAGGGGGAGTGGGAGAGGGAGAAGCAGGCTTCCCGCAGAGCAGCGAGCCCGATGCAGGGCTCGATCCCAGGACCCTGGGATCACGACCCGAGCCGAAGGCAGATGCTAAACGACTGAGCCACCCAGGCGCCCCTCAAATTTTTTTTTAATTAGAAAACAGTCATCGTGAAGAGAACACTAAGGTAGGACAGTAAGATGAAGCCAGATGTACAGAGAAACGCATACCAGGTGGACCTGCAGAACTGCCAAGCTTCTAATTTGGCCCTGATTTTTCTCAGCAGACAAAGAAAAAGGAAAAAACAGTTACAGAATCTGCACAGCCAATAAGATAGAAAATAGATGCTTGGAAGAAGCACAGCTCTTCCCGCCACTGTTAAAAGCAATCTCTCTCATAAGTTTTCTCAGAGGACCTTGGCTTGATAAAGTGAGCAATATCCTCCATATCTGAACAACAAATATACTGAATTTCACACAGCTACTCCTTGTAACAGTGACACTGTTGCTGTGGCTATTCTGATACAGCCTAAAAAAACACACTTTTAAGATTTAAGCATTTCAAGATACCAAATAACATACAAAACTGCTTCACTCAATCCCTGCCCAGGGCAACCCTGCCAACCTAAGATGGGGGCTAGAGTCAGAGAGGGTGACCAGAATGGGAAGACAAAGGCAGATAAGGCCCAGGAATGGGAGGACTAGGCATGAAATACCATCTAGCAGACAAATTGCTGAGTGGGATCAAGTATACTACAGTGGTTCAACTTAGAAAGAGCCACTGATCATATTAAGCAAAACAGATGCTTAATTCTAAGAAAACTGATGTACACTTTGTATAGACCCATCTTAAATTCTCTGATTTGTCTTCTTAAGGGAAAGACACCAGTAACTGGGGTGAAAGGTGTGAGGGTGTAGGGTAAGCAGAGCTGAGGACCTGTTAGCTTCAGCTCCAAATTGTACAGAAAATCCTCACTGAATTTCCTAACACCTCCTTCAGCATGCATGCTCTCTCTCCCTCTCCCTACACACACACACACACACACACTATTTTATATCACACAATTGTGATTTTTAGAGACATGGTGGAGTTATTTAAGACTTTTTCAACTTGTTCTCTTATTGATCTGATTATAAAAATAATACATGCTCATAAAAACTCAAACACTACGGAAAAAGTATGAAATGAAAGTCCCTTTGGGGCGCCTGGGTGGCTCAGTCAAGTCAAGCAGTTGCCTTCAGCTCAGGGCATGATCCCGGGGTCCTGGGATCGAGCCCCGAATTGGGCTCCCTGCTCAGCGGGGAGTCTGCTTCCACCTCTGCCTCTCCACCTTGCTTGTGCTCTCTCTCTTGTTCACTCACTCTCTCTCTCTAATAAATAAAATCTTTCCTGAAAGAAAAAGAAAGAAAGAGCCTTCTAGTCACTGTGAGAATTATTATGAAAAAAAGAGTCAGAATAACATGATATTTTCCCAAAAGCTGGCCCTCTCCCAGCTCCCCTAGTCCAGTGAATGGCCCAGCTACTCTCCTCCTATCAGGAACCAGAAACCTGAGAGTCTTCCTCGATACCTTTCCCTCCGCCCCCTGATCGGTCAACAAACTCTGGAGGTTTTCTCTCCTACGAAAGAGCCCTCTAATCTTCCACTTATCTCTATCACAACCTGCCGGTACCCTTATCCAAACTTTTATAATTTCATGTCTGCGATACTATACCAGTTTCCTACCTAAACCCACTCCTTGCAACAGCCAATCATCTTTTCAAGATGCTTTTGTGACCACGTCCTTTCCCCCTACTGGTTAAAACAGGATGGTATCTTCCCACTGCTGTTTATGATCAGAATCAAAATCCTTAACATGCCAATCAGAGACTCAAAGGTCTCAGCTCTGCCTCTCCAACCCCATTTTTTCCCATTAACGTTAACCATTTCTTCAGCAGGGATCCTACCTCCTGCCTCAGAAGCTTGGCACTTGCTGTTCAGTGAAATCTAAAAAAGCTCTTCTCCTCCCTTTGCTAACTCCAATTTCAGACATCAACCTAATGGTCTCTTCCTCAGAGAAGTCTTCTTTCACCTCCCCCTTAGCTAAAACACCAACCCAAGAGCCGTATCTTGCCTTCACAACACCTGTCACGCTTGCAACTTTGTCTCTGCATTTTACTCCCACCTGTGGCACTAGATGGTGAGCTCCTGACCAGTACACATATTCTGCCCGCCCCATCACCGTACTGGCAACATCTTGAACCTCATTTCCTGTACGTCGGGCCTGCCTCACTCCAAGTTCTTTGCCAACTGAGGTATCCACAGGGGCTGTTCCCTCTGCTTAGGGCATCTTTCCCCGGGCCGTTGCGTAGTTTCTCAAGTTGCAGCCTAAGTGTCATCTCCCCCAGGAAGTCTTCCCTGATCACTCTCTCCAAAGCAGGCCTCCCCATTACTTTCTCTGTCTTCTTCATAGTAACTGCCACAATGTGCATACCTACTTTTCCTTGCATGGCTGTGTTTAATGATGGGAGTCCCCCACTACACCGTACTCCCTAGACAGGAAGCAACCATGTCCACTTCGGTCACCACAGTTTTCTCAGAGCCTAGCAATGGGGCTGGCCCCTCGCATGCGTTCGCTACGTTATTTATGAATGAAAGAAGAAAGCCCGGCTGAAAGGGGCCACAGGCTTGTCGTGTGGCCCTAAGCAAGTCCTTTCCCCCTTGCTGCGTCTCAGCTTCCCCACGACGGTCGGCGCACACACCCCTCAGTAAGTTGTGACGCCTTCCAGAGCGGTAGGGGGATACCGAGGGGCGGGCATACACACCCGAGCGGGCGCCCCCGGAAAGAGAAGCCCGGGGCGGGGCCTCAATGGGAAGGGAACGCTCAGGGAGGGCGGGGGCCGCGGGGCCTCGGCGTCTCGCGCGGAGGAGTCGGGAACCCGGGGAGGCCTCGAGGAAAGCCTGACGAGCTTGGAGGCTGGCCCGAGAAAGGAGAAGTCCTCACCTGTACGGTCCTGGTTCAGAGGGCCGGGGAGAGGGAGCCCCCGGCCTGCTCGGCGCGAGCCTCCCCCAGCCCCGCCCCCGCCATGCCTCCGGCCCCGGCGCCCGCGGCTGCAAGTCCCCGCTTCCGCTTGCCACCGGAAGTGCGGCGCAACGAGAAGAAAAGGGGAAGAGAGCGCGGCGGCGTCAGCGGACGCTGAGAGTATTACAGCGCTCCCTGGTGCCCGGAGGGGGGAATCGAAGCCACCGGGGCCCAGCAGCTGCGAAGGAAAAAACCGAAAGCCCTAACCTGGGCATGTCAGTGATCTCTGAAGGTAATGTTTCGGGGCCTGCTGGACACGTCTGCAAAAACATGGATAAAGATTAATGTTTCACCTCTTGATTAGATGCGCGCTTTCATCGGCGGAGGAACGATCCGCTCTGTGATGTCCGCTCCTGCGCGGTGAGTGCTTGGACCACCAGGACTGTATCCTCCTCTGAACATTCTGCCCAATACAGTTGCTGGCTCAGAGTGGAAGGACAGAAAAACTTCTTGCGTTAACCTAGTCCCATAACCTTTACTTGGACAGCCGGCCCCCAAATTTCCCACCGTCGGCCTGCTCCGGATCATTCCGTTCTCAGCGCCGTGACTGCTTCCGATTGCTCTCATTCCACGGCCACTTCATGCTATTTTTTGTGGTTTTGGTTTTTTTTAATTTTATCTATCTACTTGTCAAAGAGAGCGAGACAGAGCACAAGCAGGGGGAGCAGCCGGTAGAGGGAGAAGCAGGCTCCCTGCTGAGCAGGGCGTCCAACGGGGGACTCGATTCCAGGCCCCTGGGATCCTGGGATCCTGGGATCCTGACCCCAGCCGAAAGCAGGCAGACGCTTAACCGACTGAGCCCCCCAGGCGTCCCTCAACGCTATTTTTTGTTAGCACTCATCACTATCGTGAGGGCAGGGATTTGTCTTATCTTCTATCCTCGCCTACTACAGGGTTTGACGTCTTGCAGGGCTCCATAAGGATTCAGTCCATGAATGAGTGGCTCCGCCCACATTGTTCACAACAATCCTAGGAGGAAGGAATACTAATTAGCCTTTACTGATGAGGACACAGACTCAAAAAGCATACGTGGCTAAGAGGAAACAGGCTGGGTTCTTGGCCCAGTCTTGACATTTCTAGGCTGAGTGGTCTCAGGTACTGACTGCAGAGTCTTCATTTTTGCTTCTGGGAAATGAAGATTTACCTGCCTAGTGATGTTATTTAAAAAATTAGAGGTGCTATATTTGAAGTGCCTGGCACAGCCTGGAATGTCCTAGATGCTCAGTAAAGTTTTATTGCAGTTACCCAAGATCAACTCCCTTGCCCACCCATGATGAAATTGAGACCCCTAGAGGGACATGCCTTGTACAAGTTCATACGAACACAGGCGGCAGAACTGAGACCGTGACCCAGGACTTCCATCTCCCCTTTTCCAGGGTTCTCTCCCACAGTATCAGATTCTGACTCTGCCATTTGGGTTCCTACATGATGTTAGGCAACTCACTTACCCTCTGCCAGTCTGTTTTCTTATATCTAAAATTGGGTAATTATCTGACTTGAGTACTGGAGAGATCACATAAGAGAATGTTGTTTAAACTATCAAATGCTACCCCAATGGAAATGTTTGGGGCCTGCTACCTCTGTGCTGAGCCTGGTAATTAAAATCAGGAGTTTTACTGGTACCAGAAGAATAGCTGAAAAGAAACTCTACCCCAGTCTCACACCATATACAAAAATCAATTCAAAATAGACTGGGGGCACCTGAGTGGCCCAGTTGGTTAAGTGTCCAACTCTTGGGGCCCCTGGGTTAAACATCTGCCTTCAGCTCAGGTCATGATCCCAGGGTCCTGGGATCGAGCCCCACATCGGGCTCCCTGCTCGGCTGGAAGCCTGCTTCTCCCTCTCCCACTCCCCCTGCTTGTGTTCTCTCTCTCGCTGTGTCTCTCTCTGTCAAATAAATAAATAAAATCTTAAAAAAAAAAAGTGTCCAACTCTTAATCTTGGCTCAGGTCATAATCTCAGGGGTGTGCTACTGAGACCTACCTCAGGCTCCATAATGGGCGTGGAGCCTGCTTAAGTTTCTCTCTCTCTCTCTCTCCCTCTGTTCCTCCCCCCTCTAAAAAAAATAGGCCAAGGACCTAAATGTAAAGGCCAACCTATGAAACTCTTAGAAAGAAACATAAGCATAATTCTTTATGACCTTGGATTAGGCAACAGTTTCTTAGATATGACACCAAAAGCACAAGCAACCAAAGGAAAAAAATAGATTAAATTGAACTTCGTTAAAATTTAAAAATGTTAGGGCGCCTGGGTGGCTCAGTCAGTTAAGCGTCTGCCTTTGGCTCAGGTCATGATCTCAGGGTCCTGGGATCAAGCTCCGAGTTGGGCTCCCCACTCAGCAGGGAGTCTGCTTCTCCCTCTCCCTCTGCTCCTCCCCACTGTGCTCTCTCTTGGGCTCTCTCTCAAATAAATAAATAAATAATGTTTGTGCTTCGAAAGACACAAGAAAATGAAAAGACAACCCACAGAATGGGAAAAAAATATTTGCAATTCGTATATCTGATAAGGGTCTAGTATCAAGAATTTTTTTTTTAACTCTTGTAACTCAACAACAAAAAGACAAACCAACTGAAAAATAGGCAAAGGGTTATATATACAAATGGTCAATAAACACACAAAAAGGTGCTCAGCATCATTAGTCATCAGGAAAACAAACTCAAAAGCATTGTGAGATACCATTTCACAACCACTAGGACAGCTATGATTTTTAAAAAGGAAAATAATAGGGGCACCTGGGTGGCTCAGTCGTTAGGCGTCTGCCTTCGACTCAGGTCATGATCCCAGGGTCCTGGGGTCGAGCCCCATGTCAGGCTCTCTGCTCAGCTGGAAACCTGCTTCTCCCTCTCCCACTCCCCCTGCTTGTGTTCCCTCCATCAAAATAAATAAATAAAATCTTGGAAAAAAAAGGAAAATAATAAATATTAGTGAAGATGTAGAGAATGGGGATTCTCCTACATTGCTGGTGGACATGGTACGGTCATTGTGGAAAATAGTTTAGCAGGTTTTGTTTATTTGTTTGTTTTAGAGGGAGGAGGGAGGGGCGGAGGGAGGGGCAGAGGGAGAGAGAGAGAGAGAATCTTAACCAGGCTCTACAC
The DNA here is from genome assembly GCF_011800145.1 of Mirounga leonina. NCBI lineage: Eukaryota > Metazoa > Chordata > Mammalia > Carnivora > Phocidae > Mirounga > Mirounga leonina. The sequence continues at coordinate 22,011,071 of NW_023270464.1, forward strand.
CCCGGGCAGAGACCGATGCAGGGTCTCAATCTCATGACCCTGAGATCAAGACCTGAGATGAGATCAAGGGTTGAAGGCTTAACTGACTGAGCCACCCAGGCGCCCCTGTAATGTTTAACTTCTATTTAACTTTTACTTATAAGAATGTCTTTAAAATCCTCTGACTTCCCACAATTGTTCTTGCTATTTGTCGATTTAATGCAGAGTCCAACATGGGGAGCCTGTCACACTGTGTCACACTGTGCTTACTGGAAAATCTGCTAGTAGTGGAGGAGGCCTGAGGTTGTCTTTCCTTCTGGCCTTTTCCAGGAAGTGGATTTCACTTCATTGCTCTCAGAGTTGGAAGTTACAGAGGCAACCAGAGGCAAGACAATGACTGCCTAGGAGGTCTTTGCAAGAACTTTGCCTTCAATTCAGAATCAAATAAGGAGCCACAGGAAGGCTCTGAGCAGACGAATAGCATAAGCAGGGTTATGTTTTAGAAGGTTCACTCTGGCTGTCACAGGGAGAGGGAACTCTTGAGAGTCCAGCCAGGAGGCTACGGCAATAGTCCAGGCAAGAGGTAATGGTCACCTGGATTTGAGTGATAAAGGTGAAGGTGGTAAGAAGTGGTCGGATTTGAAATATACATTAAAGGTATATTGCCAATGGCTTGCATAAGCAGTGTGAGACAGAGAAATAGAAGAGACAAACATGTTCCAAAGTATTTGGCCTAAGTAACTATGAATGCTTTTACTCAGAGAGTAATAGTATCTTGAATTGGGCAACGTTTAAAGCAGCTACTTCCGTTTTGCAGCTACTGATCCCCGATGCCTAACACAGTGCCAGGCACAAAGGCACGCAATAAAGATTTGCTGAGTGCTGATACCAGTCTTCTGTAGATGCAGGGCTGTGCCTCAGATGACACATGTGATTCCGCAGCTCTTCAGCCTGCCTCTCCCAGATGTTCCAACTTCTAATTGCCCACCACCCCCTCCCACTGTGCTCCCAGCCCGGGAAGAACATTGAGTCCTGAGCCCCCACCTCAGCCCGTGCTCCTCTGTCCTTCTCAGGAGTCCCAGGGCACACCCGGTCCCCAAGCGAGTGGGCTGGTGGAGTGACATGGAGGGGGGCCTGGAGGCCCTGAGAGCTTTCTCTCCTCTCACTCTGTCCTCCTGTGGCTCTTCTGCCAAGGCTTTTAGCAACTCTGCTCGGTATGTGCATTAGCCACGAGAAGAGGAGATGGGAACAAAAGCAGGATGAGAGGCTCTTGTTCTTTCTCCCATTCTAGAAGAGGCTGGCTGAGGTCTTTTCACCTCTATATTCAGTGGCAGACATTTCTTACCCTAAGTAATACACCACCGCCGCCCCATCATCCCCATCATCCCCAGCACCAACATCATCATCCCCATCATCACCAACACCATCACTATCACCATCATCACCATCATCATCATCAATCCTTTTGTGAAAATCATCACAATCACCATTTAGTACATATTTACTGTACACCAGACCCCGTGCCAATCATTTCACCTGCATTATGTCATTTAATCCCCCATGAGTTTGGTATTGTTATCCCCATTTTACAGATGCAGAAACTGAGGCTCAGTTTCACTTGACCCTCATTTAGGTCCCCCTACTCTATTCTCATTCTGCAAGGCTCATTTCCTTATAATAAGTCCTGTATTGTTGGGGCACCTGGGTGGCTCAGTTGGTTAAGCGGTTGCCTTCCGCTCAGGTCATGATCCCAGGAGGGTTCTGGGATCGAGTCCCACGTCCGTCCGGCTCCCTGCTCAGGGGAAAGCCTGCTTCTCCCTCTCCCTCTGCCTGCCACTCTGCCTACTTGTGCTCTCTATTTATTTGTCAAATAAATAAATAAAATCTTAAAAAAAAAAAAAAGTCCTGTATTGTGTATTGCAGGAAATGCTCAGTTTCTGCTTGTAGTTCCTCAGCTTTCAGATTCCGAATCCAAATTCTTATCAACTGTTTGAAGACGTACCTTCCCTCCGTGCTCTGGGCTAAATGCTTCCTGCCCCCGCAGTGGTTTTTCTTTGTCTTCGGGGATCCTGCAGCCCTTAGTCTTTCTTGCACAATCTTCCCACTGCCTCAGGTACCTATGCTTAGGCAACAGGATGAGGTTTGCTCTTGGTAAAAAAAAAAAAAAAAAAAAAAAAAATGCGTGCGCACGCGCGCACACACGCGAGCGTTTTCTTTTGACTTGGAAATGTTTAGGGAGAGTTGCTCCTGTTCACATGGCAGAGAAAAAGAGTATGGGCTTCAGAATGAGGACTGACCTGATTTGAACAGGGCATCCCTTGCTGTGTCTGAGCTGGGATGCCCGGGCAGCAAGCATGCGGCTGAAATCTGGTCGTTGCTGGCTCGCCAAACTGGGACCCTGGCTCAGTGCTGCATCAGCCAGGGAAGGAGTGTCTTTTTCTCACTGGTCCACACAGAAGACTTGCTTTTTTTGCAGTCGATCCACTCATAGAGGGAGCTTTGACCTAATTCACACAAAGGTGCTTTATGGTAGCAGCAACTACGGTTCCAATCTCATTTTTGCCCTATGCCCTCAGTGTACCTTTAGACAAGTGACTTCACCTGTTATTTTCTGCCAATTTTTTTTAGAATGCTGGCTCTGCGCCGGACTCTGTGCTGGGTGCGCAGGACAAAGGTGAATAAGTCATGATTCCTGCCTCTGAGAAGCCTGCCATCTAGTTGGAAAGACACTCAGGAACAGCTAATTTCTGCATGATGTGGTGAGCACTCGATTCGAGGTCTGGGCAAGGTGGGTAGATGGGCACCCAGCTCAGCACTCTGAGAACAAACGCTACAGAAGATGCCGAAGGGAAGGTAGGGATGCTGTTCCAGGCAGTAGGGACCCCACGGGCCGAGGTATGAAATGCAAAGCAGCGGAGTGTCCACAGAGAGCAAAGTGCAGTCTGGCATTACTAAATCACAAAGGGTAAAGTAGGCAGGGACAGCACAGAGGGCTAACGGCTCTGAGGTTTGCTTACCTCCTCTTTAAAACAGGAATAACAGTATTACCTCAAACAGTGCTGGATCCGATTAGGTATCCAATCAACGATCACTTCTATGCCCAGGCAGATTTGAAACTTCTCAAAGGCAGTTACCATGTCTTAAAATTATGTCTATGGCCACACCTCATAAATCTGCATTAAATAAGTAGTTTTTGGTTGTCTAGTGCCTAGTACTTATTAGAGGCCTAAGAAGGATTTGTTAGAATAGTGAATGATTGAATGAATGAATGGGTTAAGCCAAACCTGAAGTCTCCTCCTTCTAGAGGTGCCTGAGATCTGGGTCAGAAGAAGGTGTCTGGGGGAAAAAGAGAAGCAGGAAACCATAAGAACCTTCTGTCCTGTGGCAGAAGCTGTATCAGCTATAGAGTGGGACCCCATGGAGGGTGTCCCTTAAACTGGGGGTCCCGGAGGTACCCGAGGGCCATCCTGTTCCACCCTCCTCTCTCAGGGCCAGGACGAGGGAGAAGAGCTGAGGTGTGAGTGGCTGGGGTAGGGGAGCAGGCAGAGCTCCAGGGGAAAGGATTGCTCATGTTGCTTGCTGGAAATGAAGAGAAGAGGCTGGGGGCCGAGGAGGCCAAGTCCAGAGAACATGAAAAATCTTAGCTGCAGGGAAAAGCACTCTTCTTCCCATGAAGGCAATGCAATTACAGGTAATTGTGAGCCACAGAGATTCGATAAAAACCTAGGGAGGCTATCAGGTGAGGGGACAGGCCTGGCTGGGGAGATGGAACAGCTGGTCCTCCCCTCCAGCGCCGGTAATCGCCCCTCTGTTATGAAGACTGAACAAACAGTCCTTCCTGACCCCTGTCATGGGCACAGCTGGGATGGCTGGAAGAGCGGGGGTGGCCCGGCCTCCTCCCAACCACCACCCAGCTCCGGGGGTCTGGCCGCCCAAGCGCTGTGGAGCGGGGACCTGTTCTGAGGGCAGGAGTGACAGTGACAGGGGTGGCTGAGCTACAGTGGATCTCCTGTCTACCTCCAAGCCACGGGCCACCAGAGGGCCGTCTGTGGGAGAGGGACCAGGCGTTCCTTTTTTCCCTCCCCCTCCCCCCAACCTCTGTGGTCCTCCCTGTCGTCCACAGAGGATCCAGTGGTGAGCAACTCCCACTATAAAACAGAATGGGTGTGGAACATGCTGGTGACAGAGCACAAGGCTGTGTGGACACACACAGAGGATGACAGCTAGCCCAGGTGCTCCTTCGTTAGGGAAGGTCTTCAAGAAGTAACCTCTAACTAGGTCTGGTGTACAGCGGTCGGGAGAGGAAGCCACAGAAGGGGAGAGTAGGTGAGAAAGTACACAGTGAGAGACACCTTCTAGAACACATATTGCACTCGGAGAGGCAGGTTTTGAAGGAGGTGACTGAAGCAATAGAACTAGTGATAAGCCTCTGGGAGGAGAGCACCATCCCTCTGACCAGGAATTCTAATTACAGTTCTTAGGGGAGTAGAAATATCCACGCCAGACTGTTCATTACAACCAGAATGTCCCCCAGCAGGGCAACGACTGAGAAACCGTACAGCCCCTCAAGGACTAGAAAGCAGCTTCCAAAGCCGACAGTAAGGACAACTGACTCATAATATTGTATAAGTTTATGGTGAAGTAAGTGTCAGGATAGGACCCAAACTGCATATATGCCAAGTCTAAACTGTGTTAACAAAACCATATGGGAAGAGCAATACTGGGAAGTAACTATGGCAAGATGGTTGGGCTTGGATGAGAGACAGGGTGCTATTTCTTTTCTTCCCTTTTTTTTTTTTAAAGATTTTATTTATTTTTTGACAGAGAGAGAGACAGTGAGAGAGGGAACACAAGCAGGGGGAGTGGAAGAGGGAGAAGCAGGCCTCCCGCGGAGCAGGGAGCCCGATGCGGGGCTCGATCCCAGGACCCTGAGATCATGACCTGAGCCGAAGGCAGACGCTTAACGACTGAGCCACCCAGGCGCCCCGTTCCCATTTTTTTCATGAGTTATTTCTATAATTTACTTTTTCACAAACGAAAAATGTTCCAGCGCGAGTTGGGAACGATGTAGCCATCTATCAAGAGGGGACTCTGGTTCAACAAATGGAGGTAGAATATGAGCCAGTATGGACTGGAGACCACAGTCATGCCTATGGTTCATGGAGAAAGCGGTGTGTGGAGTGTGGACCCACTTGAGGGGGAGAAAAGTTTCCAAGGGTAATAAAAAATCAGCAAGTTTAAACATTGATCTGTTGAAAATGGCTATCCCTGGGAAGGGTCACGGAGAGATTCACTTTCTACTTCATACATTTCTCAGTTTTTTGTGTTTTTTTTTTTCATTTGTAATGAACATGTTTTATTTTAATGATTGGCAACATCAGTACAAATATTTATACTGAAAGTTTTCAAAATATAACACCAATACCAACATAAAATGGTAGGTTGCAAGAAATTCTGAGTTTTCAAGCTGCTTATAATCCCCCTTTTGCCCTCAGAATAAGCTATCCATGGCCAGAGCAGCTCAGCAAGGACAAATTAGGTTTCCTTCATTCTACAGCCCAGAGACACTGCGCTTCGCCAAGCTCAGTTCAGCAAAACCAGCCTTTTATGTGAGCACCTCTTATACATAGATCACCTGGCTAGGCACTGGGGATGGTAAGGGGATGCAAGAAGACTAAGGTGGGCCCTCCATTTGACCAGAGTATAGGGCCAGGGGAGGAAATTCAGCTAGAAGGAAAAGCATGGGGATCTTCTGGAGAGTCTCCACAGCCTGGACTTGGTCTGCAGTGGAGGGCAGGGGTGTGACAGGATTGTGATCCTGGGGACATCTAGCCTCCCTAGTCTCCAAAGGCTGAATATAGGAAAAGGACATCATTTTAGGTATCATCATAAAGAACTGGGCCCTGTCCCAAGATGGTGGGGGTGGGCATTTGCAATTGGAAATGGACATTTTTGATATGGGACCAATAACCACAGTATCTGGGATGTGAAGTTTGGCCACTTCTTCCAGGTATGAGGTCACCCAGAGTTCCTCTCTTCTCTCCTGCACCCCACTGACAAAAACTAAAGGCTGTAAGCCCAGGGCTCAGTGCAGGAGGGCAGAGCAGTTGGGATGTGGGCGTCTGGGGATGCCAAAACCCTCCACATGACCATAGTAGGGTAAGTCACCTTCCACTCCAACAGGAATCTTGGGTGTGATTTGCCACATTTGCCAGTCCACGATTAGTGAGTTTGGGAGACAGCCAAGGTCCTTCTAGGGACCTGGCCAGCAGCCTCTGCCAGGGATCTGGTACAAGGGGGACAGAGTGACAGTGAGCAGCTAAGAGCCACTGGATGGCCTTCTGACCAACATGGGACAGGTACAAGAGAAGGGAAGAGGGAAGGAAGGAGTGGGGACACCTTTCCCTGCTGCCTTCACAAAACGTTTCTGTCTGCTGAGGGCTGGGCCCCTCGGGGCATCTGATAAGGTTGTTAAGTCAGCTGGAACACCTGGACAGCCATCTGGCACTTTCATCCTCCAGACAGGGCCACCCAGGCCTCCTTGCTCACCCCCTCAAAACCAGGGGGCTGCAGGGGTCCCCCACACCTGCTAGGGAGAATGAAACCCCCCAAGCCCCAAGGGCTATAAGGCAGTGTTCTGGCTTCCCACGTGACACTTGAGAAATTCCTCTTTGACTTTGCCAAGAGATGGGTTTCTATCAATGACCTGCCTTCTCTAAGGCTCCCAGTGGCTTAAACACGGGTTAATTCTGACCTCGCTGAGATAACAGAGAAGCATGGTTGGGGCGGGGGAGGAGGGAGGAGGCCTGGAACAGGGAGAATTTAAACAAGGCTGCCCTCTCTCCATATCAGACTGAAAAAGAGCTGCAGCCCAGGGACCATTAATCATCTCAAATGCTGGGCTTCAGGATCTTATCTGCTGTACAATCACCTCATCCCCTCCTCTTCTGGGCTCTGGAAACCATAGCATTTGCAGAGAAAACACAGTACCTATGTTAGCAAATCTTGTTAGGCCCTATCTAGTGGCACATGACCCATTAATGTATATATTTAGCTGTTCCAATAGAGTCCTGATTTGTGTTAAGAAAAACACCGGGGCTGCTGGGAATGTTCTGTATCCTGGCCTGGGTGATGATTGAACGGGCGCATGCATTTGTAAAACGTCACCCAGCTGTATGCCTAAGTGCCCTTTATGCACGTACTTGCTCTATGTTATCCCTCTACTTATACATTTAAAAAGAAAAATCTATTAAGAAAAAAAAAAAGGAATGCACAACTGAGTGATGCTAAATTTTCAGGGGTAACACCTCCACCATCAAGGGACCCAGGCTGTGTGTGCACAACTCTCGCCTTGTGCCTGGATCCTTGCCCACTGTGGGGTGGGGGAGTGGGGGGCAGCAGCAAGGCTGAAAGAGGTCGAATTTGAAGAAGACACATCTGTATTTGACCCTTGACTCTGCCGTTTCCTAAGTCACTCAGGGCAAGTCCCTTGGCCGCTCTGTGCTTCAGTTTCCTCACCTGTAAAATGGGGATAATATTCCCTGCCTTACCAATTGTTGATGATTAAAAACAATTAAATGGAAAGCACCTGGCTCATCCCAGACACACCACATGGCAGTGCCTGTCCCTGTGTAATAGCTGGTCCCTCGAGAGCCTGCTTCTCCTGCTTCCTTGTCCTTACCTTAGCTTGACACACTCAATGTACGAAACGAGCTTCGACATCACTTGACATCAACTTCTCCCTCTCCCACCTCCTCTCATGCACTCATGATTTTCCCATCCCCCTTCCACCTGCAGAAGTCCCACTTACAACCCTTACCTATCCTCTGCTCACACTGCCACCTGCTTCAACAAGAGTGGGCCAATCCTGGGCGCCTGGGTGGCTCAGTTGATTAAGCGTCTGCCTTTGGCTCAGGTCGTGATCCTAGGGTCCTGGGATCGAGCCCCACATTGGGCTCTCTGCTCAGCAGGGAGTCTGCTTCTCCCTCTTCCTCTCTCTCTCTCTCTCAAATAATTAAATAAAATCTTAAAAAAAAAAAAAAAAAAGAAGAGTGGGCCAATCCTTTCTACCATCCATTCCATGAGACCACCCCACCTCTCACTCTGTGTTCAGCGCCCCTAGCAACAGCCTCGGCTGCAGCAGCTGTGGCCCCAACCTTACCTGTGGATTCAGCAGACCTTGGGCTGAAATGCCCATGGTGTATGAAGAGGATGTCAACAGCATACCCACCACTGGCCAACGGAGACCAGAGGATGGCCAGTTCTCGGAACTCAGGGTACAGGTGGGGGAGACTCAGTGCCCACCACATGGAGCCACCTGTGTCCACTCAGGAATGGAGACCTGTCCAAGATGAGATGTCATAGAGGTGTTAGTGTTCACCCGTGCACACCCTCTCCCCAGCACCCACGCCTGTGCTGCCGGGAATTGGCTGCCTCCCCCAAGACATACCCTCTCCCCTATGGACCACTTACAGTTTTCAAAACCACTCCATCAAATGGGCCTACATATGCTTCCCTCTCGTGCCAGCTAGAACCAGACTAATCCCTTTCCTGCGCTCGCACCTTCCAAATATTTATTTTATTTTAAGATTTTATTTATTTGAGAGCGAGCACGAAGAGGGCGAGGGGCAGAGGGAGAAGTAGACTCCCCTCGGAGCAGGGAGCCCCAGGCGGGACTCGATCCCAGGTCCCTGGGATCATAACCTGAGCTGAAGGCAGACGCTTAACCAACTGGGCCACTCTGGTGCTCCTCAGCTTCCAAATATTTAAGGACTTCCATGTCTCCAGTCCTTGAAAAGAGTCTTCTCCAGATTAAAAATACCCTATTCCTTCACCCGTAGCTCAGACTGGAGCCTAAGCAGTTCCCCCTTGCTAAGTCCTGCCCTGGGTTCCATCCTGGAAGAGGCAGTGAGAGGTAAAATTAGGAAATGGTGGCTATTTTCACATCGGCACCCAAGTGCCCATTCCAGGCCCTGCTCTGAGCTTTTCACACCCTTTTACCATCCCGCACCCCCTCTCCCAACCCCTCCGTGATTGATTCCGGGTTCACACTAATTAGGCTTTGCTTGCACTGTGACAGGAAAGAGAGCTTTGCCATTTTCTTTAAGGAAACCATGTGAGAGGCCGACCTGCTGGTGGTTGCCAGGCAACCTTGATGATCCGGCAGGAGAGACAAACTGGGGAGAGTCGGAGCCGGAGAGCCTAGTTAGCAGCTCTGCTGAGAGGTGCAAGAAAGGCCTGGCCAGCCGGCGCCCCATTGCTCCAGCTGTCTTTTTAAATGGAGTGCGCGAGCTGTGTGTGTGTGTGTGTGTGTGTGTGTGTGTGTTGGGGTGCACATGCAAAGTGAGCTGGGACAGAATGAAGTAGCGTCAGTCTTTAAGGTGGAATCATAATGACAGATACTGTGGTTGGATAATTTATGAAATGTCACACTATCCGTTTACCCTTAAATGTTCCTTCCTGTCTCCTCAACTCTGGGCGCCAAGCAGGACTTGGAATTTCTGAATAGGACAGAAAGCAGACCCAGCCTGTAGGCAAAGGCCTTTCCCCTTTTATAAAATATGAAGCCACAGACCCAGGGATAACGTGAGGAGTCTTGGAAGAGGCAAGGAAAGAGGTATGACATTGGGGAAGGGGGATTTCCTGGGGTCTGGGAAGGAGACAGAAGTCGATGACCCTACTATTCAAGGACCTGACACACTCCTAAGGTGATGGTAAAACTTCGGGTGGGCACCTGCACCTGCACCCCCAACAGGCCTCCTGACAAGAAGGAACCACGCAGGGGCCGCGGGCACAATGCACGGCTCCAGGGAAACCCACAGGAGCCAGGAGCCAATGCCTTCGCATCTCCAACAACCCTGAACCTTCACCCTGACAGAGGGAGAGGAAACGCTGGCTCAGATTGCATTTCCCTCCCTCTGGGGGCGGGGGTGCTCAGAGCACAGTGGGTTTGTTAAAGAGTGATTAAAGCTCTTTAGGTGAAGGAGGGGCCTGACTGGCTGAGTTGGAAGAACAAGTGAATCTTGACCCCTGGGTCGTGAGTTCAAGCCCCATGCTGGGTGTAGAGGTTATTTAATGAATAAATAAACTTAAGAAAAATTTTTTAGGTGAACAACTTGGTAATATCTACCAAACTTTTAAATGTCACAACCAGTAGCTGCACTTGTAACAAGAAGTCACATTTATTGTATCTCTAACACGCTCCCCAGGCCATGCTGTAGGACCTGTCCCTGGGGCACTCTCACCCATGACAGGGGCTCTTGATGGACTGTTACCAATCTTTTTTTTCTTTTTTAAGATTTTATTTATTGGGGTGCCTGGGTGACTCAGTTGTTAAGCGTCTGCCTTTGGCTCAGGTCATGATCCCAGGGTCCTGGGATCGAGCCCCATATCGGGCTCCCTGCTCAGCGGGAAGCCTGCTTCTCCCTCTCCCACTCACCCTGCTTGTGTACCCTCTCTCACTGTGTGTCTCTCTGTCAAATAAATAAATAAAATCTTAAAAAAAAAGATTTTATTTATTTGAGAGAGAGCGAGAGAAAACAATCAGAGGGAGGGGCAGAGGAAGTGGGAGAAGCGGACTCCCCGCTGAGCAGGGAGCCCAATGTGGGGCTCAATCCCAGGACTTCGGAATCATGACCTGAGCCGAAGGCAGATGATTAACCATCTGAGCCCCCCAGGCGCCCAGAAATGTTACCAATATTTTAAAAATGTTGCCGATCTGTTGTTGAGAAAATGGCATCTCGTTGCTTTAATGTAATAACGCTGAGTAGTGATTTTCACCTCGATTTCTGTTTGTTTGCATTTTAACAATGAGACACATTTGTGTATTAACTGGTGGTAAAATTAAAGTAAATAAAAATCACGTTTCCTTATGTTCTTAAGAGCATGGCTTTGGAATATAGAGAGCAACAGTGGATAGAAAAACAAGGCAAAATTGATAAAACCACATGGTGGAAGGCTTGGGCCGCATCCATTAGATATTAGGTAAAAGTAAAAGATTTGATTAAACTTGATCGTATGTAAATGTATATTACATATGTGTATACATACACATAAACACACGAATGCACACAAAATCTAATGAAATTATGCACACATACAACATACAAGGAACAATCTCAAAAAAATGACCCTGCCTTGAGCTACAAAGGAAAACTAGACAAATTCTACAAATCAAAAATCATAAAGGGGCCACAGTCTCTGAACACAGTGTAATAATAATCAAGATTAATAATTTTAAAAGGATAACCAGAATATTATCTGCCTAGAAAAATCATTAAAATATTCTCCTAAATACCCTTAGGTTAAGAAAAAAGAAAAAAGTCAAAATACAATGTATTGAGAAATGAAAGACAACCAATTGGTTTAAAGATTTAAATGTAAACAAAAGCTAGACAAATTATGGGTAATTAAAAATAATCTTGGCATAGGAAAGGCCTTTCTAAATATGGCAACAAGGGCCGCCTGGGTAGTTCAGTTGGTTAAGCCTCTGCCTTTGGCTCCGGTCATGATCCTGGGTCCTGGTATCAAGCCCCATATTGGGCTCCTCACTCAGCAGGAAGCCTGCTTCTTCTCCCTCTCCCTCCCCGCCCTTTGTGCTCGCTCTCTCCCTCTTTCAAATAGAATAAATAAAATCTTTTTTAAAAAAATAAATATGACAACAAGCTTCAGAAACCCCAAAAGACAAATACATTCAACCACCTCAGATTAAAAAAAAAAAATCTATGTGATAAAAACTACAATAGGCAAAATCAAATGATAAACTAGGAAAGAATATTTGCAACTTATATATATCACAAAGGGCTAATTTCCTAATATATAAAGATCTTCCGTAAACCAATAAGAATAAAGACTAATTGGGGCACCTGGGTGGCTCAGTCAGTTAAGCACCTGCCTTCGGCTCAGGTCATGATCCCAGGGTCTGGGGATAGAGTCCTGCATCGGGCTCCCAGCTCAGCGAGAAATCTGCTTCTCCCTCTCCCTCTGCCCCTCCCCCAACTTGTGTTCTCTCTCTCTCTCTCTCAAATAAATAAATAAATAAAATCTTTAAAAATAAATAAATAAATAAAGACTAATAGCCCAAGAGAAAAATGCCCAAAGGATATGAATCAAGAGTTCACAGAAAAAGTAATTTAAGAAATGGCTGTTAAAACATACAACATGATATTCCATTGCACATACAATAAATTTAATTGTAAAATAAGACTACACTGAGATATTGAGTTAAAGAAAAGGACACACTGCATAATGACCTTTACATAAAGTTCAAAAACAGGCAAAACTAATTGAAGGTATTAGAAGGTAGTGGTTGTCTTAAGTGGTAAGGAGCTGGAGATAAGATGGGGGCTGCTGGAATTCTATTTCTTGATCTGGGTGCTATTACACAGATGAATTCACTTTGTGAAAATGAATGGAGCTGTACATTTATGTTTCTACATATGTCTGCATGTATGTTAAATGTCAATAAAATTTACTTTAAAATACTACATTGAATATAATTTTTTACCTATGAGGTTGGCCAAGATCAAATCATTTGATGATGCATTATGTTAATAAGGATGAGGAAAAGGGGGTTCTCTCATGCATTGTTAATGGGAGTACAAACTGACAAAGCTTTGATAGGAAGATGATTTATTAATATCTGTGGAAATTATCAATGCATATGCCCTCTACCTAGCATTTTCACCTCCAGGAATTTACCTTATAAATAATACTAGCATCAGTATGAAGATATAATGCATTGTCACATTACTGAGAGATCAGAAGATTGAAAGCTACCTAAATATCCATCAACAGGGGACTAATTAAATAGTCCTTACAATGGAATCCTTACAATGAAATGCTCTACCATCATTAGCTCTAAGGAGATTTTTTTATGTACCAATATGGAATGATCTCCAAGGTGCATTTTAAGTAAAAATATAAATCAAAGAGCAGAACTGCATCTAAGGTATACTTCATTTGTATAAAAAGGGGAAGGATATAAATATAAATAGTACTCACATACGCATAAATATCCCTAGATAAATAGTCAAGGGACTGATAACATTTGTTGCCTTCAGAAAGAGTGAGGGGTGGCTGAGGAACAGGAATAGTGATGGACATTTTTCTTGATGTACATAGAAAAAGCCTGGACAGACACCATTGAATAGACATTATCTCTGGGCTGGAAGTGGTACTGAGTGGCAAGGGTGAAGAAGGACTTTTAAAGTTATATTCTGTAAACTGAGTATGAGAATATATCCATGTATCACAAGATATATCCATGTAATTTTAAAAAATGTTTTAAGAAATAATTATCTGCAGTAATACTTGTTTCAGACAAGAAGATAGAGGCTAAAATCAGGGGACAAGTTTGAGAAGAAGCAGATATAAGCATCATTTCAGAATAGCTCCCCTAAGATATTTATCAATTACAAAGGGAAAAATAACATTATAGTGGTGAAACCTGGCAGCCACCACTTCATTAACATCATCAGGAATAAGATAACATCATGTACCCTCAGATACAATGCACTGTGAAGGATACAATATCTCTTCTGTAGTATTCTTCCCAGTAATGCATGACCTCAATCCCATCAATGAGAAAACACCACACAAAGTCAACTTGATAGTCTACGAAGTAATTAACCAATGCTCTTCAAAACTGTCAAGGATGTGAAAGTCAAGGAAAAAATGAGGAACTGCTACAGATCAGAGAAGACTAGCGAGCTATGTCAACCCAACACAGTGTGAGATCCTAGAACAAGAAAAAGGGGCATTAGGAGGAAAACTGGTGAAATTCAAATAAAGTCTGTAGTTTCATTGGTAGTATTGTAAAGATTTAATTTTCTGGCCTTGATAATTGCCCTGCAGTTATATAAGTAGTTGACATTAGGGGAAACTGAGTAAGAGATATACATTAATTCTATTATTTTTGCAACTTTTCTGTAAGTCTAAAATTATTTAAAAATAGAAGGAAGGAAGGGAGGGAGAGAGGGAGGAAGGGGAGTGCAACAGAAGGGAGGTTGAGGAAACATAAACAGTGAAGGAAAAGAGCTGGAAAAGCAGAATTTGACAGTGCCTTAGGTATCTGTTGTTTGGTAAGCCATGTTCTAATTTCAGGAAATGACTCAGCCTACTGGGAATTTTATTGGATTATAGAGTTAGAAATAGTTTTTTCAGCAAATGGTGCTGGAACAACTGGAAATTCACATGAATGAATCTAGACACAGACCTTATATGCTGCACAAAAATTAAAGCAAAAGTAGATCATAGACCTAAATGTAAATGCAAAGTTATAAAATGGCTGGAAGATAACACAGGGGAAACCTAGATGGCCTTGGGCATGATGAAAACTTACAACACCAAACGCATGATCCATATGAGAAATAATTGATCCACTGGACTCCATTAAAATTAAAATTTTCTGCTGTGCCACAAACACTGTCAAGAGAAGAAGACAAGCCCCAAGCTGAGAGAAAAGATTTGTAAAAGAAATATCTGACAAATATTTTATAAATGTTTGGTAAATATCTGTATGTATGTCTAAAATATAAATGAACTCTTAAAACTCATAATAAGAAAAGGAAAAACCTGAGCAAACCCCTCACCAAAGAAGATATACAGATGACCAATAAGCATATGGAAATATGTCCACATCATATGCCATTAGGGAAATGCAAATTAAAACAAAAATAAGATACCACTACATACCTCTTTAAAAGGCTAAAATCTGGAACACTGACAACACCAAGTGCTGGTGAGGACATGGAGCAACAGGAACTCTCATTCATGGCTGGTGGGAATGCAAAATGGTGGGCCACTGTTTGAAAATAGTTTGGTACTTGTTTACAAAACTAAACATACTCTTACCATAAGATCTAGCAATCATGCTCCTCGGTATTTACCCAAGTGAGTTGAAAACGTAACCACGCAAAACCTGCCTATAAATGTTTATAGTAACTTTATTCTAGTTGCCAAAACTTGGAAGCAACCGAGATGTCCTTCAGTAAGCGAATGGATAAATAAACTGTAGCACATCCAGACAATGGAATAGTATTATCCCACACTAAAAAGAAACAAGCTATCAAGCCATAAAAAAGACATAGAGGAAATTCAAATGCATATTACTAAGCAAAAGAAGCTAATGTGAAAGGTCTACATACTGTGTGAGTCTAACTACATGACAGTCTAAAGAGATAAAACAGGCTGGTAGAGACAATAAAAAGATTAATGGTTGCCAGGGGTTGGAAGGAGGGAGGAATGAATAGGTAGAGCACAGAGGACTTTCAAGACAGTGAAACTATTCTTTGACAATACTATCATGGTAGATGCCATTATACATTTGTCAAAATGTACAACATAGAATGTGCAACACCAAGAGTGAACTCTAATGTAAACTATGGACTTTGGGTGATAGCAATGTGTCAGTGTAGGTTCATCGGTTGTAACAAATATATCCTCTGGTGGGGAATGTGGGTAGAGGGGAGGCTGTGCATTATGTGTAGGCAGGGGAGATATGGGAACGCTCTGTACTTCCTGCTCAAGTTTGCTATGAACCTAAAACTGCTCTAAAATATGAAATCAACTTAAAAAGAAAAAAAATTTTAATTTAAAAATTAAAAAAAAATTTTTTTTAAGATTTTATTTATTTGAGAGAGAGAGCACAAGATGGGGTAGGGTCAGAGGGAGAAGCAGACTCCCCGCTGAGCAGGGAGCCCGATGCGGGACTCGATCCCGGGACTCCGGGACCATGACCTGAGCCAAAGGCAGTCGCTTAACCAACTGAGCCACCCAGGCACCCTAAATTTTTTTAAAAATTAAAAAAACAAAAAAAGAAAAAAAAGAAAAAATTTTACATTTAACACAAATTCTGATGGCTGGACGGGAGTTTTGACGGTTATGGCAGGAGTCCTCGCTTCATCTTGTACACCAACGAAGAGATTATATGTAAATGTCCTCCAATTCACTCCTGGGCCTCCTGGAGTCAGAAACTCATAAACCTCATTGAGCCCAAGAACCTGGAGCCGCAAGACATTTTTCACCAAGGGGGATTGTTATTTTAGAATGAAATCCTAGCTAAGGTGCCAAAGACTGTGGAACACAAACCCATAAAACCAAGGTCCTCGGAGCATTTGACAAGATTTCCACCTGATGATAGGAAAACAATGATTTCATTGAGATTTGTCCAGGAAACTGGTTTCTCCCAATCTAGCTAAAAGGCTGAGATCATTTTAGTAATAATAATGTGAATCAGAAGTAGTTGGTCAGCTTGCACTGAGTCTCCTATGCATATTAATTAACTCATCAATTTCCTTCCCAAAGGTGGGAGAGATTGAGTGCTCAGAGGCAAGTCTTACAGGCCTTCCTGTCCCAAGAATGCCAAGAATTCACCTGTATCCTCTCTCAGATGATTTGCCTCTGTGACTAACTGATCACTTCTACAAACTGCCTTTGGTTGCTGCCTCTGGCATTTTCCACTAAAAGGCTCCTCTGATGGATAGTCTGGTAGATTTGCCAAAGGAGTGATTTATACTTACAGTTAAGCCCAGGACCTTCTCACCTGCCTCCCTGGGCAAGTGGCCTTTATCTGCACTGCTTAGAACACCCTGGGGAAACATTAAGGGGAAATTGAGTACCTTCTCTTTATCTCTAACCTAATTCAAAATTAGCGTGTGCTCTAACTGTAAATCTCAGACTGAGCCGTTCTTACCTAATTATGTTTTTGCCATTTCATTTTATGTGATAACAATAGTATCAGCATTAAGCAGAATTTATAGTTTTCCAAGTGCTCTCTCAAGCGTGAGCGTATTTGATGCTCACCAAAACCCCATCAGGTAGCAGAAGGGTCGCCATCCTCATCTGAGGAAAGAGAACCCGTGACCCAGAAATCTAACAGCCCCCCAAAGTCAAACGTCAATTTCTACCATCAAACAACCTTGTGCAGGCCTTGTGTCTACTTTTAAAATAAATTGCTAAATATTTCAAAGATATGTAAAATATAGAAAATGCAAAAGATAGCCACGTATCTATCTCCTGGTTTTAACAACTGTTAACACACGTGCCTCAGATGCTTTTTAAACAAGAAATAAAATGATACAGGGACGCCTGGCTGGCTCAATCAGTGGAGCATGAGACTTTTTTTTTTTTTTTTTTTGAGCATGCAACTCATGATCTTAGGGTTGTGAGTTCAAGCCCCATGTCGGGTATAGATGTTGCAGGATTTCTGTCTTTACTGCCCGTGGTTCTTGGTCACACCACTTCAAAGAATGAAGAGGTAGACCAGATGAAGACTGGTGGGCAGCAAAGCAAAGTTTATTGAGCAATAGTATAAAGCTCCTGGAGAGGGAGGGGACCCGAGAGGGTTGCCCTTGGAGTTTCTAAGTTTAGGGGGTTTTGTGGGCTCTTTTGTGGAACTATTTTACAATCAGGGTGTGCTGAGTAGTTCCAATCAGGGTACTACTGACTGAGCCAGCTAGGCACACCCATGTCTTACTCTTCAAACTGTGCTACAGTGACCATTTTTCACATGCTTCCTTGTGACCATGCATGAGAATTTCCCTAGAGTATGTACCTAGAAGGAGGGTTACAGGGCTGAAGGATATACATACCTTCATATTTATTAGGTGTTGCAAAAGTATGGCGATTTATACTTCCAACAAGTGTCTAAAAATTCCTGTTTCACCACATCTTCATCAACACTTGGAATTATTACTCTGGTTAATTTTCCAATTTGATGGGTGTGATTGGTTGTTTTAATTGTTTTCATTGCAATACCCTCATGACTAGCCAGTTTGGGTATCTTTCATAAGTTTATTGGCCATTGGAATGTCCTTTTCTATGAATTGCCTGGTTATATCCTTTATTAAATTTTAAATTTTTTTTGTCTTTTTCTTATTTTACAAGTTCTTAAGGAATTCTAGATATTAATTCCTTATGGTTGATATGCTTTGCAAATATCTTCTCCCAATTTTTAACTTGATTTTAACTTAGTTGCTATCTTTTGTCTCCACTAAAGTTTCAAAGGTAAATGTTATTGAATATTTCTTTTTTTATTTGTGCTTTTTGGGTCTTGTTTAAGAAATCATTCACTGTCATGAAGTCATAAAGATATGCTCCTGTATATTTTTCTATTTTTTTCCTAAAAACTTACCACATTTTTTTAAATTCTAAATGTAAACTACTTTAGGGTATGGTACGAGATTAGAAACTTATTTTGTTTTATTTTCCTTATAAATGTTTTCAGATAGATGTTCCAACTGCCGAACACCCATAGACCAGTCTCCCATATATCCATAGGTCAGTTTCTGGGCTCCCTGTTCTATTCTGTTAGCCTATTTTAACATCTCTATGGTTGTTCAACACTGTACTCATTATTATATTTGGGGGGGGGGTATTTTTAAGTAGTCTCTATACCCAGCATGGAACTCGAACTCACAACCCCAAGATCAAGAGTCCCACACTCCACCGACCCCTACTATAGCTTTATTATAAACCTTGATATTTGATAGGGAAGTCTCCCTCATTAATCCTCATAATTCTCTTGGCTATTCTTGGCCATCTTCATATAAAGTTTAACATCAGTTTGTTAAGTTCACACAAGAAAATCCCTTGGCTTTTTATTAGAATTGCAATAAATTTATAAATTAACTTAGGAAAATTAACATTATAATGTCATTGCCATATCCACAAGTAGGTCATGTTTCTCCATTTACTCAGGTCTTTTTTTATAACCGTCAATAGAATTTTAGAATCTCCTCAATGAGTGCCATCATTATTAGATTTATTCCTTGGTAGCTAAAGGGTTTTCTTGTTACTCTTAATAAGCTCATTATTTAAACTATCTTTTTTAAATTAGGTGTTGCTCAGGAATGCTACTGATATTTTTAAATCAAGAAATTATTCACATACCATTAAAATTTTACCCTTTTAAGGTATACATTTCAGTGGTTTCTAGTATATTTGCAAGGTTGTGCAAACACCACCATCTAATTCCAGAACATCTTTGTCACCTGCAAAAAGAAACCCCATAACATTTAGCATAATGTTTTCAAGGTACACCCACATTGGGTCAGTACTTGGGTCTTTTTTATGATTGAATAATATTCCACTATATGGATCTATCACATTTGTTTATTCATTTATTGGCTGGTGGACAGTGGATTGTTTCCACTTTGGGGCTATTATGAATAACTCTATTATGACCATTTGTTTTGGTTTGGTTTGGGGTTTTTTTTTAATTTCTTTTATTTTTATTTTTAAATATTTTTTATTTATTTATTTTTGAGAGAGAAAGAGAGAGAGAATGAGCCTGGGGAGGGGCAGGGGGAGAAGCAGACTCCCCGCTGAGCAGGGAGCCCAAGGGGGACTCGATCCCAGAACCCTTGGATCATGACCTGAGCTAAAGGCAGATGCTTAACTGACTGAGCCACCCAGGCACCCCTGTTATGACCATTTGTATACAAGTTTTCCTTTGACCATATGTTTTCAGTTATCTCAGGCATATACCTAAGTACGGAATCATTGGGTCATAGGGTAACGTTTGTTATCATTTTGAGGAACCGCCAGACTGTTTTCTAAAGCAGCTGTATCATTTTGCTTTCCCACCAGCAGGAGGGTTCCAATTTCTTCACATCCTCACCCACACTTGTTATTGTCCATTTTTTTAAAGGTTTATTTATTTAAGTAATCTCTACACCCAACATGGGGTTCAAATTCATGACCCCGAGATCAAGGGCTGCATACTCTACCAACAGAGCCAGCCAGGAGTCCCTTTTATTGTCCACTTTAAAAATTATAACCATCCTAGTGGGTCTATCTCATTGTGGTTTCGATTTACATTTCCACAATGACTAATGATGTTGAACATCTTTTCACGTGCTTATTGGCCATTTGTGTCTTCTTTAAAGAAACGTATATTCAAATCTTCTGATTTTTAAATTTGGTTCTCTTTTTATCACTGGGTTGTAAAAGTTCTTTAAAGATCCTAGACCCTTATCAGGTACAATTTGCAAATACTTTCTGTGGGTTGTCTGTTTTCTTGGCAGTGTCCTTTGAAACAAAAAAGTTTTAAATTTTGGTTAAGTCCAATTTATCCATTTATTTCTTTGGTTGCATGTGCTTTAAGTGCCTTATTTTATGTTTTTAAAGATTTCATCTATTTATTTGAGAGAGAGACCACAAGCAGGGGAAGCAGCAGAAGGAGAGGGAGAAACAGACTCCTGGCTGAGCAGGGAGCCTGATTCAGGGCTCCATCCCAGGACCCTGAGATCATGACCTGAGCCAAAGGCAGATGCTTAACTGACTGAGCCACCCAGGCGCCCTTAAGTGTCATTTTTAAAAACCTTTGCCTAACCTAAGTTCACGAAGACTTATACCTATGTTTTCTTCTGAGAGTTTTGTAGTTTTAACTCTTACGTTTAAGACTGATACATTTTGAGTAAATTTTTGTACAAGGTGTGAGGTACAGGTCCAAATTCATTCTTTTGCATATGGATATCCAGTTGTCCCAGCACCATTTATTAAAGAAACTCTTCTTTCCATTGAACTATCTTGAGACCCTTGTTGACGATCATAGACAATAGGTGTATGGATTTATTTCTGGACCCTCAATTTTATTCCGTTGATTCATGTTTATCTTTATACCAGTACCATAACATCTTGATTATGGTAATTTTGCAGTAAGTTTTGAAACTGCAAAGTGTGAGTCCTTCCGACTTTTCTCTTCCTTTTCAAGAGTGTTTTGCTATCGTGGGTCCCTTGTATTTCCATATGAATTAGGATGGGCATGTCATTTTCTCAAAAACAATAACACAAAACGCAGCTGGAATTTTTATAAGGATTGTGTTGCCTCTACAGATCAATTTGTAGAGAATTGTCATTTTAACAATATTAATTATTCTAATCCATAGACATTGGCTATTTTTCTACTTATTTAGATTTTTAAGTTTCTTTCAACAAGGCTTTGTAGTTTTCAATGTACAAGTTGCACACATCATGCATTAAATTTATTCCTATGTATTTTATTCTTTTTGATGTTATTGCAAGTAGAATTGTTTTCTTAACTTCACTTTTGGATTGTTCATGGCTAAAAATAAAACGATTTTGTATATTGACATTTTGCAAACTTGCTAATTTTTTTTATTGGCACTAATATTGGTGTGTGTGTATGTGGATTCCTCAGACTTTTCTATATAAAAGACCATGTGTAATAAAGAAGTTTTACTTCTTCCTTTCTAATCCTTTTATTTCTTTGTCTTGCTGAATAGTCCTGAATAGAAACTTCAGTATAATATTGAATATAAGTGGTGAGAGTGTACATCTTCATTTTGTTCCTGATCTAAGAAGGAAAGATTTCAGTCTTTCACCATTAAATGTGACATTAGCTGTGGGTTTTTTGTAGATGCCTTTTATCAGGTTGAGGAAGTTCCTTTCCATTCTTAGTTTGTTGGGAGTTTTTATCAGGAAATGGTGTGGAATTTTGTCAAAAGCTTTTTCATATCTATTGGGTTGGACTTGGGGGTTTCATCCATTATTCACTCAATATGGACCGTTACATTGATTTCTTGATTTTAAACCAATCTTGCATTCCTGGGATAAATTCCTCTTAATCCTGGTGTTTAATCCTTTTAATATGTTGCTGGACTTGGTTTTCGAGTATTTTATTGATGATTTTTGCATCTATATTCATAAAGGCTGTTGGTCTATAGTTTTTTAATATCTCTGTCTGGTTTTGATGTCAGGTAATACTAGCCTCAGAGAATGAGTGTGGAAACATCCCCTCCTCTTCTCTTTTCTTATTTGGAAGACTTTGCAAAGGATTGCTATTACTTCTTGAAACAATTGGTAGAATTCAACAGTGAAGCCATCCAGTCCTGGGCTTTTCTTTGTGAGAGGTTTTTTGATTATCGGTTTGATCTCTTGTTATGATCCGTTCAGATTTTCTATTTCTTCTTGAGTTAGTTTCAGCAATTTGTGTGTTCCTAGGAATTCTCCACTCTCATTTGGTTTGTCTAATTTGTCAAAATACAGTTGTTCATACTATTGTTTTATATTTTTTAAAAATTTCTGTAAGGCTAATAATAATGTTGCCTCTTTCACTCCTGATTTTAGTAATTTGAATCTCCTCTCTCTTTTTCATAGTCAGCCTAGCTAAAGAACTGTTAATCTTGATCTTTTCAAAGAATCAATTTTCAGTTTCATTGATTTTTCTTAACGTTACATCAAACAATCTTATTAGTTCATAGCATTTGTCTGTAGATTCTCTTACATATTCTAGATTCTCTTACATATTCTCTTACATATTCTGAAATGAGGACAATTTGCTATTTTCATGGTCCAATCCAGTACCATGTTGATTACAAGCAGTCACAATCCTGTCTTCAAAGAGAATGCTTCTCATATTTCAACGTTATCTGTGATGCTAGCTGTGAGTAGATACTCTTTACTAAGGAGTGGCAATTTCCCTTCGTGCTAGGTGGACTAAAAAGTTTCATCTTAAATCAATATTGAATTTTATCAAATGCTTCTAGATTTATTCAGTTGTTCATAAGATTTTTTTCCTTTTAGTCTATTAGAGTTGAATTAATTTACATAAATAGATTTTCCAAATGTTAAAAATTCTTACATTAATAGAATAAACTTTACTTGCTTATTATAGAAATTTGGCTTACTAAAAATTCATTTTCTACACTTATGTTTATAAATTTGTTTGCTCTAGGGCGCCTGGGTGGCTCAGTTGGTTAAGCGACTGCCTTCGGCTCAGGTCATGATCCTGGAGTCCCTGGATCGAGTCCCGCATCGGGCTCCCTGCTGGGCGGGGAGCCTGCGTCTGCCTCTGACCCTCCCCCCTCTCATGTGCTCTCTCTCTCTCATTCTCTCTGTCTCAAATAAATAAATAAATAAATCTTTAAATTTGTTTGCTCTATACATTTATTTCCCCTGTTTCTTGTGATTTGTTGTTTCTTTTTTCTTTCCTCTTTTCTTTCCCTTTCCTCTCCTTTCCTCTCCTTTCCTTTCTTTTTCCCTTTATTTTTTCCTGGTCAGGTTGGTAGAATTTGCATGTATAACCATCTGAATTTGATGTCATATGTTTTAGGGCAGAGCATGGTAGATTTTGTTAAAGATTTACCAGGTCAATTATATCTTCTTGGCCAATTACCTTTTTTATCATTAAAATCATTAAGTCATGCCCCCATTTAATGCTTTTTGCTTTAAATTCTACATTAGTTTTCATACTAGGTTTGCTTTAGTTAACATTGCCTAAATATACTTTTTCCTCAACTCTTGACTTTCAAAGTTTCCATACTCATGTGACTATGTATGTCTTTTATAATTTGGTTATACCTGGATTTCTAAAGCTATCTGAAATTTTCTGTCTTTTAACTGAACACTTGTCTTGTAACTGTACACTTACATTTATTGTGATTAGTTATATATTTTTAAAATATTTAATTTATTTATCTGAGAGAGAATGAGAGCACAAGGGGGGAGGGGGGAAGGGGAGGGGCAGAGGGAGAGGGAGAAGCAGACTCCCCATTGAGCAGTGGGAGTGGGACCATCCCAGAACCCTGAGATCATGACCTGAGCTGATCTGAAGGCAGATGCTTAACCAGTTGAGCCACCCAGGTGCCCCTTTTATGATTAGTAATATTAAGAATATTTCTACTGGGGCACCTGGGTGGCGCAGTCTGTTAAGTGTCTGCCTTCAGCTCAGATCATGATCCTGGGGTTCCTGGGATCAACCATGCAACCAGGCTCCCTGCTCAGTGGAGAGTCTGTTTCTCCCTCTCCCTCTGGCCCTCCCCACCGCTCACTCATGCTTACTCTCTCTCTCTATCTCAAATAAACAAATAAAATCTTTTTTTAAAAAAAATGTATTTCTACCATCTTATTTGTTGTTTTCTGTGTAGCTTGTTTTTTTTTCTTCTTCTTCTTTTTTTCTTTCTAATCTTTCACTTGGTTGATCTGGTTTTCCTCATTCCTCCTCTTTCCTCTGGTGGTCTGGAAGTTAAACTTATAATTTCTATCATGGTAGCTGTTTTTTATTTGACAGAGAAAGACACAGTGAGAGAGGGAACTCAAGCAGGGGGGGGGAGTGGGAGAGGGAGAAGCAGGCTTCCCGCGGAGCAGGGAGCCCGATGCGGGGCTCGATCCCAGAACCCTGGGATCATGACCTGAGCCGAAGGCAGACGCTTAACGACTGAGCCACCCAGGCGCCCTCATGGTAGCTGTTTTTAAAAAATTTATTTATTTAAGCAGGCTCCAGCGTGGAACCCAATGTGGGGCTTGAACCCACGACCCTGAGATCAAGACCTGAGCTGAGATCAAGAGTCCGAGGCTTACCTGACTAACCTGCTAAGCGCCCGTTTATTTCTTTTTTTAAGAACTTACAAAAATGTAAGTATATCTATTTTTAGACTTTACTGCTTGTCCCACTATCTTTGTGTTTGAGGCTGCAGGGTATTGTGTGGCATATACCATGTATTCCATAAATATCTGTTGAACAAATCATTGAAAAAAATGCAGCAGGGGCACCTGGCTCAGGCTCAGTCAGTAGAGTGTGGGACGCTCAGTCTCAGGGTTGTAAATTCAAGCCCCATGTTGAGTATAGAGATTACTTAATAAAATCTTTAAAAAAAGAGAAAAAAAGGGGGGCGCCTGGGTGGCTCAGATGGTTAAGCGTCTGCCTTCAGCTCAGGTCATGATCCCAGGGTCCTGGGATCGAGCTCCACATCGGGTTCCTGGCTTAGCGAGGAGCCTGGTTCTCCCTCTCCTTCTGCCTCTCTCCCTGCTCATGCTTTCTCTCTCTCTCTCTCTCTCAAATGAATAAATAAAACATTAAAAAAAAAAAGAAAAGAAATGTAACAATGCTTAGCATTTGTTCTCCTGAGTCCTATTTTTTTTTTTTTTTGCCTCCAAACAGAACAATTCAAGGTTTGCTAGACATTATAACTATAACCACCTCCTTTAAAAAGTTTTTAATTGTGGGGCGCCTGGGTGGCTCAGTCGTTAAGCGTCTGCCTTCGGCTCAGGTCATGGTCCCGGGGTCCTGGGATCGAGTCCCACATCTGGCTCCCTGCTCAGCGGGAAGCCTGCTTCTCCTTCTCCCACTCCCCCTGCTTGTGTTCCTGCTCTCGCTCTCTCTCTGTCAAATAAATAAATAAAATCTTAAAAAAAAAGTTTTTAATTGTGGTAAAATGCATATAATATGAAATTTACCATCTTACCATTTTAAGTGTACAGTTCAGTGACATGAAACATACTTGCATTGTTGTGCTGCTATAACCACCACCCATCCACAGAACTCTTTCGTCTTGCAAAACTGAAACTCTGCACCCATTAAACAGGAATTCCTCATCCTCCCTCCCCCAGCCCCTGGCAACCACTGTTCTAGTTTCTGTTTCTATGAATTTGACTACTCTGGGTAACTCGTATGAGTAGAACCATCCAGTATTTTTGTCTTTTTGTGACTGGATGGTGATCAATGAAAACGATAAAATTTTAAATGTTTCCAACACTTGCATATTTTAAAATGTGAAAATGGAAGAGGAAATTAAAAAAAAAAACACGCAGCCTTATTTGCAGGAAATATCCTGCCTCCTATGTTGTCTAAATATGGGCGGCACAGATGTGTGTGTGTCAGTCAAAGGTTGGACCTGCAGGGCACCAGGCAGCCAGAAGTGAAGCAAGAATGTCAGCTCGAGTGAAGCCCTTACCAGCTTCCGCTGGACACAGGGCGGCAGAAAACTCACATGATTATGGGGCCTGATAGGTGATACTAAGGAAGTAAGCAAACGAGATGGAGACAAAAATATTTCACTTTCCTCTTTACTATTAAAAAAAGGGGAGGGGGAATGGTTGATGATGATGGCCTTGGTGACACGGACAAAAAGGAGAGGAAGTCCTGGGTTGGAAGGGACCCCAGCCTTTTCCACAGGGGTCAATGCTACTCCACGCCGGCAGAACCCCAGCCCTGCCTCCCAGGGACATGGAATGTCCAGATTTCTATGTGAACATTTTCAATCTTATTGACAAGTACTTCTTTAAAAACAGAAACTCTGGGGGTGCCTGGGTGGCTCAGTCGTTAATCGTCTGCCTTGGGCTCAGGTCATGATCCCAGGATCCTGGGATCGAACCCTGCTTCTCCCTCTCCCACTCCCCCTGCTTGTGTTCCCTCTCTCGCTGTCTCTCTCTCTCTCTCTCTCTGTCAAATAAATAAATAAAAATCTTTTTAAAAAAAGGAAAAAAGAAAATCTGTGAGACCCCCAGTTCACACTTCTGTGCCCCTTGTGGCTCCCTGGCCACCAGCATGGAAACCCTAGATACACACTAGATCCGTGGTGGGTTTGCTCTTCTCTCATCCCTTTGGCTGCTTTCTGAAGCAGGAAAGCCTCGGTTTATCCGCGTACACAAGTGAGGATTCCGGCAGGTGGGTTGGTTCTGTGTGGGCGCACCCAGGCCCGCGGTGGGGGGAGGGGGTGGTTGGTGAAGAGTGGGTGAGAGAGGTGAGCCTTCACATTCTTGAATTCAGGAAGGACAATCTGTGTGTGGTCAGGTGACTCGGGGTCCCAACCTGCCAAGGTGGGGCGGTCGGAGGGAAGGGGAAGGCTACGGAATGTCCCTGTGGAAATGAAGGTTCCTGCGTGATCGCCCTCTGGGAGTCTCCCTGAGGCCAGGCAACACCTCTCCTCCCCAGTTTAGCCAGGACAGAGGAACAAGGGCAAGGACGGAGAGGTGGACCCGGGACTAGCTCTAGCGCTTCGTTCAGCGCGGGTAAGGTTGACTTTGGCACTAAAACCCGACGCCCCCTCCACCTCCCTCCTGCGTTCTACCTCAGCAGAGCGCGGGATCCCGGAGCCCAACCACGCGGCAGGAGAGAGAAAAGGAGGCGAGCTGCTGGGGCGCGGGCCTCCGCGAGCTGTTGCCATGGCCACAGGGGACTTTTGATGTGAAGCTCGGTGACCACCCCCCGCACCACCAACTTCCCTTCTCCACTTGTCCTCTGGATGACGTCATGGACGTCCGTGGCCCTGACAGGCCACCTGTGGGCTGGTCTCGGCTTTAAAGCAGCTGTTCTCCCGTGGCCCCCGCAGCCGTAGCGACGGTGTCTACACCCGGAGCACCACGCGACTCTGGACCTGCCCTCCCGCCCTGGCGGCGGGGCCACCGCTTGGAACAGAACAGATTGCCCGAGAGAGGCAAGTATTCAAGGGGTGCTTCACAAAATACCTTCCTCAAACCCCAACCCCTTCCGCCTCCCCGCGCCCTACATCCCGCCCCTGCTTTGCAGTTCTTGGTGGAGAAGCCCAAGGCGGGGTGGTAAAGGGGGTTTCTTCGAGAAAGAAGTGGAGGCAGCCGTCTTCCTTCCTGGCCGTGGCGACCCGTGCCAGGTAAAACTCCGAGCAGGGTCAGCCGTCCAATCCTCGCCCGCAGGGCAAGGGCTCGGGATTCGAGGAGCAGCCAACTCGAGCTGAGATTCGTGAGACTGCGCCCCGGGCCTCTTCGGAGGGCCGGAGGAGGGGGGCGGTTGGCCTCAGCACCTGCCAAAGGTGCCTTGCCCGCTGACAAATTCACGAGGGGGCGGGAAGGCGGTGAGCAGGCGCCTGGGAAGCGGGAGGCGGCTCCGCAGCCCGGCAGCTGAGCGCTCCTACCGGGTGCTCCGTCCCGCTCGAGTTCTGGGGGCGTTTCGTTCCCACCAGCCCAACCACGAAGACACGGGGCTTGCGGTTTGTCTGGCTGGGTCAGGCGCCCGCTAGGCGATGGGCAGCACCAGCTTCGGGAGTGCGCGCTTTCCGGACCCAGACTCCCCAAGCCCACCACAGCAACCTGGTCTCCGCTCTGCTTGCCCTTCGGAGACCAGGTGCAGCAGACCTGTTGCATGTAGAAAAGCGGCGGGGTTCGGTGTTCCAGGCTTCCCTTCCCAGCCTTGCCCGCCACCAGATCTGTGCGCCAGGAGTCCCGGGATTCTGCCTGCGGACGCCCAGGCAACCCAGCGCCGAAGGAGAAAACGTAGGGGAGTGCCGGGAAGCCACTGGATAATCATCCCAGTGCAAGGGGCTCTTTCTGCCCGCCGCGATTATGGCAAATAATTACACAATTCGGGGAAGGGAAGGGAGAGGCTCAGGGGATTACGCCCCGGAGGGAACCCGGTCTGCCGAAAAAGCACTTCTTTTGCAGACACGTCCTAGCCTCGCCTTTACTCCCGGCAAAGGGCGCCTGCTCTTCGGGTCCGTACCTCGGGGGTCAGAAACCAGCAGCTGGAGGTTCCGAGAGCCCCTCCACAGCAAATCCGAGGCTCCAGCTTCAGCACCAGAGGCTGGACAGCGCCCGGACTCCAGAGCGCCCAGACTCCGCTGGCAATAATTCTTCAGCCCCCACGCGGTGGAGGCCAGGAGGTGAGGCAGGGTTCGCCGAGGTCGGGGGGGGGGGGGAAGGGACTCCTCTTCCCCATTTCTCCAGCAGCGTAGGTGTCGGATTCTAGGAGGGCATTCTATCTCCCCATTCTCTAAGACCAATTGGAATAACTTGGTGCAAAGCGCCCGAGGGTGCGGAAGAGAGAGGAGGCGCGCCTGGAAAAGGTGAGTTTAGGGGCAAGCTGGACAGTGGATCTGCCGGGAGCACCAGGCACTGTTGTGCTGTAAAATATCAACACATCCTAGCCCTGTTCTCTCTCTCGCTCCCGCCACCCCCACTTTTTCCTTCTCCCCCCGCCCCCGCAATCTCCGAACGCCCCAGCGCGGATGAAGGAAGGGAAGGAGGGAGAAGATACGAGGCCGAGGTAAGAAGCACATTTGATCTGGGTCAGAATATCTGGGTGTAGGTGAAATCTGTCCGAAATGAACATCAAGGTCCTCAATTTTAGCCAAGGGAGCCTAGAGTGTGCCCTTCACACGAAGAACAGAATGATTCTTTAGCCAGAGAGGGAAAAAGCCACGGAGGGGAAGACGTTATCACAAAAGGGCTAACGGAGGTGGGGGAGGAGAAGAAGGGACAGGACCCGGGCGCCAGAGTGTGGTTACCAGGCAACCAGCCCCAGCCTCCTGTTGCCTTGGTAACAGTGAGTGGAGGGGTTTTGGCCACTGATTATCCGTGAGCACCTTGATTCTTTAAATTATCTGCTGGGGAGCCCCTGCCTTCCCTGGGCTGGATGGAAGTCACAACCGGTCCTGTCAAATCCCAGGAGCTTAAAAGGGAATCCTGGAAAGTGAATTTTTCTTTTTAAGTCAAGGTTCATGGCAAAGCAGCTACCTTTCCACCACGGCAACGCTTCCCACTCTCCCCCGCCCCCTTCACTGAGGTAATCCTATCCTACTCTGCCCTTTCTCTGGGATTTACCATTAGGGCTTTTTTCTTTTTCTTTTTTTTTTTTTTTCATTTAGTCCCTTAGACAGAGGGGCTAATCTTCTCCCCCTCCCCCTTTTTTTCCCTTTAAATGAGAAAAACATATTTGTTCTTCATGGATGAATGGCAGGAAGCCAGGGAAATTGTCCAAAAGTGTCTCTGGTACAGAGAGTGTTTCTCCTTGGTTTGGCAGTGGTTCGTCCCTCCCTAAACAACACCCGCCATGGGAAGGGGGCTGAATTCTAGATCACCCCCTCTTTTCACCTCTCCCCACAGACCACACAGTACAGGTTGGCAGAAATGTCGCTTCCTTAGCAAATTGCCACAGGCATCACCTGCCTTTGATTCCACCAGAGTCTCCTCTCTTCATTTCCTCTCCAGCCTGCCTGCCTTCATAGCAAATGCAGCACTCAGTGCTTCGAATCCTCTGATCTCCTTCCTTTCCCTTGATTGACAAACACTGACTCCATTTTTCATGTCAGCCTTATCCACCTGTGTTCATTTGTAGTATCTGTGGGAAATCATTTTACCCATCATTTCCCAAAGGCATTTCTAACAGTCTCAGAATGATTTCAAGGGACATCACCAGTAAGTTAATAGGACAGCTTATGTTCTGTGCACTATTTCACCTAGAATACTTTTCCTTAAGAGCCATGAACTTTCCCTTTCCAAAACGAAACCTTGTTTTAAACTGAGCTATGACTTACAACAGGGAAATCTCTGTTTCACGCAGTAACTATCATATCATTATCTGATGCTCTGCATCAGTAAACACATGTTTCATTTTCTCTGCCTCGCCTTTTCCTTCACGCATTGCTAATGTAAAAAAAAAATTAATCATTATAAGTTCAATCTAAGTTGAAGGTCAAAATAACCCTCCATTGACTGGCTAGTTTGGGGGAGATTTACATTAAAATTCTTTTCCCTCACATGATACTATAGAAACTTCTTTTTAATACAGACCAGCAGCTGGTCTGCTTTTTGTACTTTTCTTCCCAAAGAAGTGCCTCCTTTATGAATTCTCTGGGGCAGCTATCATTGATCACATCAATAATGTCCCATAGCCCCATAGCAACAGTGTTTTGTTTTGTTTTTAATTATTATTCCCTTTCTGCTCATTTTCTTTATGGACAAAGGGTCTACTTTGAAGAAGAGAACTGAGATCTTATTGGCCAGAAAAGGAGAAGCATTATTTCATTGGTTAGTTTGTATTGCCTTGTCAACCAATCAGAGGATGCCATTTATGCTTTTCTGACCAGCTGAGCGAACAGGGTGCCCAGAATGTTTGAATCTGCCTTAGTTTCATCCAGTAGCAAAGGATGGAACTCAGAGTTCTAGGACCCAGGAACTTTGACTAATCCAGATTGCATTTGATTTGCAAGAACGAATTTTGCTACCTAGTTATTTGTAGCTTTCTTGAACAAAAAATATTGTTCTATAGATTTTTCTTTTCGTTCAAAAACATATTTTGATCATCTTTCCAAGTCAGTGCAGGTTATTGGTATCAGCATACGAAAGGTCCAGGGACAGGGCACCTGGGTGACTCAGTTGGTTAAGTGTCTGCGTTTGGCTCAAGTCATGATCCCAGGGTCCTGGGATGGAGCACCACATCAAGCCCCACATCAGGCTTCCTGTTCGGTGGGGAGCCTGCTTCTCCCTCTCCCTCTGCTCCCCCTGCTTGTGCTTGCTGTCTCTCTCTCTCTGTCAAATAAATTTTAAAAAGTCTTTAAAAAGAAAAAAAAAAGTCCCAGGGAATCTTTGTGATTTCTCCTAGAAGTTCAGAATTGGTTTCCACCCTTAGGGATTTAGTGAAAACTTTCGGGGGTGAGGAGGGGAAGCTAGAAGACGGAAGAGCTGTGCGTTATCTATGATGAACATGTATTTCAGCTTTTGGATTCATTCTGTCCAACTCTAGTGTCCCTGGTAGTGTTGTTTTTCTACTTTAATTCTTCATAACTACTGCTTTGGCTTGCATTTTCAGTGACAAGTAAAAAATCCGGATGGATGGAGATGATGACCCTCCAGTTCAGTGTGAGAGCAGATACATCATTTCCTAGGAAGGCTTATGGCAGGTAGATGATGGTGATCCCTGACACTGGAGATTATCCCAGCCCCTTGTGGCACTGGAATTGGGCAGGTATGTTTTTTTTTCTTTCTTTCTTTCTTTCTTTCTTTCTTTCTTTCTTTCTTTCTTTCTTTCTTTCTTTCTTTCTTTCTTTCTTTCTTTCTTCTTTCTTTCTTTCTCCCTGCACCGAATAGTCCTATTTGGGGATTGTGCCATTAGCCTACACTTCTGTAAAAGAAAGGGGCATAAAATTCCTCCCTTTCCAAGACAGAAACTCTGACAACAGTTTGGAAGAAGGTTTAATGTGAGCACAGACCCCCGTGGTCAGTCTTTTCTTGGTTCTTGACTGGAGGGAAGGCTTGGAGTGGACAGATGCTTGATCCTGTTGGTGTTCTCAAGGGCCACCTCCCTTAATGGCCCCATCTATGTCCAGGTTTCAGTGGCACCATGATCCCCAGCACTAAACTATAAGCCCTTCAATATTAGGGGCTATATCTTGTACACTTTTGATTCCCTACAACGTAGTCATGCTTAAAATAGGGGCTCAACAAATGTTTGAACTGAATCCTACAGACTAGTATCAAGACAATCCCTTAACTTCCTCTTTATGATAACGGCAGCTCTAGCCCTGGACCCTCCCCCTTCTCTTCCTTCCAAAAGCTTCTATTCCCTAGCTCTCTTCACAAAAGATAAATGAAGGCTCAGTTCATTGTTACCATGGTTACGTGGAGTGGCCACACTGAGGATCCCTATCACCCATTACTGTCAGGAGGAAAAAAAGAGGAGGGGATTGGGGATCATTGTCACGGAGGAAACCATGGAAACCAGCATCGCCAAGGGGATGGCTCTAAATTCAGAGGAAAGAAACTAGAAGTGGGGAGAGGGAGCTGGTGGGCTCAAGGGCAGGTCATGTTTTCAAGTTACTTTTCTCTAAGACTGCAATGGCCTCCTTTGCTATTTGCATCTTTTTTAAATAAAGTATTTATTATTTTTTTATTTTTTTAAGTAAGCTCTAAACTCAAGGTGGGGCGGGAACCCATGATCCAGAGATCAAGAGTTGCATGCTCCACGGATTGAGCCAGCCAGGCACCCCTCTAGTTGCATCTTCGCCCAACCCAGAAAAAGCCTAGAGTTAAAGAATTTAAGAAAACTGGGGCTCATGTCCACTTTTATTGGTCCTGCTAGGAAAAAGCTAATGAAAATGAAGCTATTGTATTCACACCTCATGATCAAACTCTGTCTCTGAATTCTGCCTCTTTGCTAACTAGTTTCATGAGTCAGGCTCTGCGGTAGGCACTGGCATATAATAACGAGCAAAAGAGCCCCTCCTCTCATGGGGAGGGCTAAACAGCTGGAAGGCATTGGGCCTCAGAGCTGGGCACTGCCAGTCTTCTCCATGTCCCCCCTCTGTGGCTCCCAGCAAGCCCTGCCCCACTCTGGATGGAGATAACAAACCGAAGGTTGGAGAGCTGGGCTACAGGGGGAGAGTTCTCAATCAAAAAGAGAAAGAATTAAAAGGAGCATCAGTAGGGAAGGGTAATTATCCTTCAGCTGCTGCAGAAATAAAATTAGGGCCGCGCTCCCTGAGCCACCAGGATATTGTGGCTTTTGCCAATTAAGAAGCAGATATGTCCTGCCAGTGCAATTAGAGGCTGGGCTAGACAGCGGAGGGCCTTGCCTCTCCTCCATCCGTGACCTGGGCTGGGGCAACTCCCTGGGGAGCCCAGCACTGGGCGTCGGGGAAGGGGGACGCTGGGGCTGGGAGGTCATCCTCCCCCTGCTCACAACTGGTTCCCTTTTTCCTCTCCTTTCTATTCTGTTTGCCCCAACACCCTCACCCCCTACTTCATTCTCGGCTGTGTCTCAGCACAGGGAGGATTTTCACCAGGGACCATGACTGTAGAGTTGCAGGGCTTGGGGAGAGGGGAGACCTGGTAGAGAGGGGTCACCATTACCCGGAGTCCTTCCTTTTTCCTCATATCCATGATGGTACGTTGCTTTATGATTAATGAAGAAAGGTAGAGAAATGAGCCGCCCGCCTGCCTCCCTTTAAAAGTAAGATCTCATTATTAGAGAAGTATGTTAATTACAGAAAATGAAGCACTCTGGAGGCAAGAACAAGAAAAGAAGACAACCCCCTCCTTCCCCATTCTGAGCGAAGACTTCGGAGGTCGGGGAGGAGTGCTGGGAGGCGGCGGACTGGGCGGTGGGCGGGGGGAGCCTCGCTGGCCCGGCCAGAGCGCGCGGGCTGACTGCGCGTGCGCCGGGAGTCACCTGCGGGAGAGGCCGGGGGTGTGGGGGGAGAGGCCGGGGGGGGGGGCATGTACCGGCTCGCCCCATCTGGAAGACTAGTGATTTTGTTGTTGTCTCACTGCGTCCAACAACAAGTCCCAGTCTGCCGCATGGTGCCGGCCACCCCAGCGGGGTGTGGGCAGGGCCGCGCCCCCCTTTCTGGCTCTCCTTCCAAGTGTTCTTTTTGTGCTTTCTCTATGTCCGCAAACCACCTCCGGAAACCACCGTGCACACCCCGCAGGCAGCGCACCTCAAGCAGACTCTTCCAGAAACAAGGACAGATTGTAGTGTGAGCTGAGAAGCATTGCGGGGAGGGGTGCGGGGATAGGGGTGTCTGTACTCCGGAGCGCTGGGCTGCTAACACATCACTAAAGGGCACCGAGAGACAATCCCTCTCATTACTCACGAATTCACCCAACCACCGTTGGGTTGTGTTTGGCCGGAGAGAGCCTCAGTGTCTGCAGGCACAAAGGAGCGAGTACTCAGGGCGGAGGCGCCTACCATGCTTAGTGCCCCCGCAGAGAACACGCCGCCCCCGGCTCATCTGGAGCGTTTCCGCTGCCTATCCCAGGGCTGAGAGAGTGGACTCCTGTGTGTGCAACTTCTTAGCCCCAGAATCGGCCTCAGTGCTGCTGGGTCCAGAGGCATCGCCAAGGGAAAAACTGGGGTAGGGTAGCTGTGCTTGCCCCCCCCCCCCACTGTGACAGAAGCAGTTATCATACAAACCATTTCCCAGTCTCTCTGCGGGGCTCTGCATGTGGGGCAACTTGCCCTAAGGTGGTCGCCAAGTCACTGTGTTGAGACCTTCCTTAGGGACACAGTTTTCAAGCAACAGTCCCAAATGCTCTCCTCGGTCCTTTCCAAGTGTATTCCCATCCTTCTTCACCCACACAGCAGGCACAAGGCACCCTGGGACCCTCCAGCCAAAGCAGGGAAGGAGTGGTCAGCAGCCTTGAGGGGCAAAAAGGCTGGAAAAATCTTAACACTAAAGCACCTTACCAACTTAAGTTCGGTTGGGAGTTGGATTCCTTTAGGGAATGCTAAAAATGCAACCATTCGTTGAGCTCACCCTGCTTCTTCCACTTGCCAGTTGTATGACCTTTGGCAAAGAACTTAACCTTTCTGAAGGAATCAGCCCTTCATTCCCACCAGAAGCTGCAGTTGTCACTGCTTCAGCTCTCCATCAGCTCCTCCAAACCGGTCACTTCTCCCCCAGTTCCTGCCTCTTAAATTTCTCCTTATTCCTGACCCTGTCTGAAGCCAGTGGGCAACCGGTCCTATTAGAAATCTCATTCACACTTGAGAAGGCTGCAAATTGGTGTCACTCAGCGGGTGTCTGCCCTTCGTTGGGTCTGGGCTGGGGAACAAGAGAGGAAGGAGGTCAAATCTCTCCCTGACAGCCCTCAGCCTCCAGGCCTGGTGTGGAGACAGAAGGGGGAGAGATCCTGCTTCAGTGAAATGAACATCTGGGGAGGGAAGTGGGGTGCACTCCTGAGTTGAGAGATGGGTCAGAGAGCCCTTGTTGGTATGTAGCAGAATGTAAAACAGAGGGAGCTAGGGAGGGAGGGTGGGAATGGAATTTGGGCTTTGAAGTCAGACACACCAGTTCTAATCCTGGCTCCACCACTTACTGGCTGTGTGACTTTGAGCCAGCCACTTAACATCTCTGAGCCTCAGACTCCTCACTTGTAAAATGGAATTTATCACAACTAACATGCTACGTTGTTAATGATAATTAAGCAAGAGAAGTGTCATAATACATAATGGTATATGTAAATACTCAATAGTAGTCTCTTTGCCTCCTCTTTCATGGTTTTTCTCTTCCCTGACCTGGGGCAGCCACAGGTCCCCTTCCCTGAAGTAGGAACACGTGAGAACTACCATCTCTCTCATATAGTCTCCCCTATCAGATAGGAGTTTTATCCCATTCAGAGGTTTATCTTTTCCCTCCCCGGTATCTTGTATCAGTATCTTGTCCATTTCAGGAGGCTCAATATATACTGAAAGAATGAATATAGGCCATAGATCCCCCCTCTCCCTCCGCGCCACCACCCTATTTAAAAAAAAAAAAAAAAAGTAGAAACCAAGGATCGGAGAGGGTGCGTGACTTACCTCTAGGTCATTCAGCAAAATAGACAGCTTACCACTTCTTAATGTAACTTTCTAGGTGTCTCAGAACACAAAAGCGTTGGTGATCCAAGGGTCAGGACATCTGGGTCCCCTTTCCTTAACTGCATGTACCTGATTTGTGCAACCGGCAGCCGGGTTTCCCACGCGTACATCTGGTTCCCTGGATGAGCAGGGACGCAGCGCCCTCTGCTGGGTCCTGTAGGTAGCTGCGCTTTAGCGGAGATTGCCTTGGCTGCAAACTGGAATCCCGTGGTGAGCTTTTAAAAAAGCGCTGTGAATTGTGTAAGACTGTTGAATCACAGACCTGTACCTCTGAAACAAATAATACATTATATGTTAAAAAAAAAAAAAAAGAAGATAGTAGGAAGGGAAAAATGAAGGGGGGAATCGGAGGAGGAGATGAACCATGAGAGACTATGGGCTCTGAGAAACAAACTGAGGGTTCTAGAGGGGACGGGGGTGGGGGGATGGGTTAGCCCGGTGATGGGTATTGAAGAGCCCACGTACTGAATGGAGCACTGGGTGTTATACACAAACAATGAATCATGGAACACTACATCAAAAACTAATGATGTAATGTATGGTGACTAACATAACATAATAAAATAAAAATTTTTAAAAAGTTATATAAATACTAAAAAAAAAATCTGCATGTTCAGGCCTCACTCTAGAACAGTTAAATTAGAATCTTGGGGTGTGACCAAGCATCATTATTATTATTTTTTTTTATTTGACAGAGAGAGACACAGCGAGAGAGGGAACACAAGCAGGGGGAGTGGGAGAGGGAGAAGCAGGCTTCCCGCAGAGCAGGAAGCCCAATGTGAGGCTCGATCCCAGGACCCTGGGACCATGACCTGAGCCAAAGGCAGACGCTTAACGACTGAGCCACCCAGGTGACCCAAGCATCAGTATTTCTTAAAGCTCTGCAGGCTATTCCAATGTTCAGCCTAGACTGAGGACCACAAATGTAAGGGTTAATTTTTTTTTAAGATTTTATTTATTTATTTGAGAGACAGAGAGAGAGAAGGCGCACACGCAGAGGGGCAGAGGGAGAAAGAGAGGGAGAAGTAGACTCCCCGCTGAGCAGGGAGCCTGATGCGGGGCTCCATCCCGGGACCCTGAGATCATGACCTGAGCCAAAGGCAGACACTTCACCTACTGAGCCACCCAGGCGCCCAAGGGTTAATTTTATATGTGAAGAAATTTCCTAGTCTAGAATGGAACCAGCAACAGTGGAGGATACAATTCCCCTGGATCATTTCCCCTCCCTTTTCCATTAAAAAAAAAAAAAATCAGTCACGTGAGACTTAACCTGCATTTAAGAATCCTGGAAGTTCTCAGAAGTTGAGGGAAGGTGTCTTGGTGACGGGCTGTGTCTGGGTAAGTCCAAAGTCACTGTTGGATCAAGAGTGCTATACAGAGGCAATCTGCTTGAATAAAATTAGTAAATTATTTTCATTTGGCTCCCAGAGTTTTGTCAGTTTCATATGCTCTAAACAAGGACTCTGAAACTTGAACGTGAACACAAAAGCAGTCAGTCAGCTCATTAAAACAGATTGCTGGGCCCCAACCCTCTGGATTTCTGCCTCAGTAGGTCCAACCAATCCCCAGGTGGTGCCTGGGTTGCTGGTCTAGGACCACATTGAGAGAACCACTGGTCTAAAAAATGACCAGACTGACACCCCCTTTCAAGTCTGCACCTGGTCCAGCAGCATGAGAATCCCGTAGCATCCCAAATAGTCCTCAAAACAGGTACACAGGCAGGCAGAATGGTGCTTTGACGTGGCAATGATGATTTGTAAGCACAACGCTGATCAAGTCCTATGTTTCAAATGCTTCGGGATTGGGAGGGTGGAGGGGGTAATGGTGGGGTCCATAGTGACAGGATGGGTTATGGGCTTTCTCCCACCAAGCCCAGTTCAAAGAAGTTCTGCTATATAGAAGCCCCAGCCTCGGGGCTTTTCACTCCTCTGATATTTACATTCCAGGAATGGGAGGGTGGGGTCCCTAGAGGTGGGGCTGGGGATACTGCCATCCACAGTCAAGATGCCGGTATTGGGCCATCTATATTATATACCTGGGGACCTTCAACATTTTTGCTTGATAATATATATATTAAGACTTTTTTTTTTTAAAGTAATCTCTACACCCAACATGGGGCTTGAACTTACAAACCCAACATCAAGAGTCGCACGCTCCACTGACTGAGCCAGCCAGGTGCCCCTGCTTGATAATATATATTTTTAATATTTTATTTACTTATTTTTGAGAGAGAGCGCACAGATGGGGAGGGGCAGAGGGAGAAGGAAAGAGAATCTTGAGCAGGCTCCAGGCCCAGCATGGCTCATCTCACAGCCCTGAAATCATGGCCTGAGTCAAAATCAAGAGTTGATTCTCAACCAACTGAGCCACCCAGGTGCCCCCCTGCTTGATAATATTTTTAATCATAAGTGTACATAGTTATAAAGGATGTATTGTAAATATTGATACCTTTCTTTTTTTTTTAAAGTGTTCTTAAATGAATGCAGTGAAGCCTAAATATCATAGCAATTTGATAATAATGTTATCTATTTTAAAAATAAATGAGAACTCTTACTGACAATGTTGAATTTTACCCAAGCCCTGTGCTCCTGGAAAAAAAGCAATGGTTAAGAAATTCTCGAATCCGGGCACCTGGGTGGCTCAGTCCTTAGGTGTCTGCCTTCAGATCATGGTCCTGGGCTCCCTGCTAGGCAGCGGGAAGGCTGCTTCTCCCTCTCCCACTCCCCCTGCTTGTGTTCCCTCTCTCGCTGTGTCTCTCTCTGTCAAATAAATAAAATCTTAAAGAAAAAAAAATTATTCAAAGAAACAGCCTGTCCCATTTGACTGAGATAAGACTCCTGGCTTCCCTTTAGTTTACCTCTAATTAGGCATGGCGCAGACACTCCAAATGCCCATTCCTTGATTCCTCAGTGGTTAGCTGAACTGCTGGGCACACTCATCAATCAGAACAAAATGCCTGTTAACCAAACTTTGGCTAAGTTTCTATTCTTCCTCTAGGTTCTTCAACTATGGCCCACTCTCAGTCAGAGCCAGTTTACCATTCCTCCTTAATGATCCCTCCAGAGAACAGGCCTCAGGGGAAAACAATCTCCCAACTGCTCTAGGACCTACCATCTGGATATTGGATTAGATCACTCCTGTTCATCCCTCCTCCCCATCCCCATTCTTTCTAGCCTTGTTTACTCCTCCCTATAAAAGAAAACCTTTTTTGCCTAACCTAGCAGAGCCCTCCCCCTATGACTGTAGTTCTCGCCTCCCCCCACCCTGCCCCCAATAATCCTTTCAAATAACGTCTCTCCTTACTAAATCCGTATTTGTTTTTCATTTACCTTATATGCAACGTTCTTTTTCCCTCTTGAACTTCTATTTCCATTCAGCTGCTATGGAGTTAATCCCAGCCATAATATATTTTCATGCTTGGCAGTATTTTCTGGGACAGCCAATCATACCTTTCTGTCACAAAATTATGTACATAAATTTGATCTCGTCAACTCTAAAAAAGTGTTCTGTGACCCACAGAGTTCTAGGTGTTCATTTTTCCCTTCTAAATTGAGATATTGTTGCAAGCGTTTTCAGTATAAGCGATCAAATAGCAAATACATAGCATTTCGTTACAGGTGAGATCCTCTTTAAACATAAAAAGTAAGTTTTCATCAGAAGTGCAATTGAAAATATGTCTCTTAAGGAGGTAGGTTGAGCCAGTTGTTTTTCCAGTAAGTTTGTAGATCCAGGGATGAATATTAATTTTTCCAAGAATGAGACAGAGTTTGAGCCTTTTGTAAGCCCTGATATTGTTCATATAAAAAGAGATAGAAGTGGAAGGAGCTTTATTCTGTCAGTGTCTCTCAGTTCTTTTAATTCCTGATAATTACCTATTCTCAAAAAAATATATTTTAAATGACCTATTAGCTGACAACATGATTAAATCCTCCTTGGATCACAGGGAAAGTAAATCAGAAACTATCTGATTTGCCCACTCCTCAGCAATAACCCATATTTAGGAGTGGGTTTCTTACCCACTCCTTGAGAACTGCCTTATTGTTTTTCCTCCCTGGAGACTATTATTTCCCAGGGTAAAGCAGCAGAGCAAGATTCAGCATGAGTGTGCATGAGACTTTCCTTTGTAAAGCTGGAAACTCATTATAAAAGGGGAGGTTGTTATAAAAGGAGAGCTCATTATAAAAGGGGAGAAGGAGGCTGAACCTCAAGGACCCCAGGCTTGTGCTCAGGTCCAGCCCCATGGGAGTAGAGAATCTGGATATTGAGTCCCTGAAAACCCTCCGTGCCCCCAGAGTCATAGCTCTCACAAAATGTCCATGTCTGAAGACCTTCCATCCTCTTCCCTACCACTCTCTGTCCTATCGCTGTTGCCTCCTAAGAAGCTCTGGAATCTACCAAGCTCTTCATCCTCTCTACCACGCTGGCCCCCAGGATCTTATCTTGCCTGAATGTCCACAATCATCCCTAAACCCTTTCTCCAGACCTAATCCATTTCTCCCTGCACTGCAGCCAGAGGGAGCTTCCCCAAATGCAAATGAACCAGCTCTGGATTAAACTCCTCCTAGCTCCCCAAAGCCATCAGAAGTCTGAGTAGAAGGACTTCATCTCTCTAGTGGCCTTTGTCCTGCTTCCTTCAAATCTATATTGCAGTCGCAAGTAGCAGATTCCTGGACACAGGTATCCCTGGCCTTCTGGGTACCTTAGCAATGCCCTCTGCTTGCAAGAGGGAGCTAGGGAGGAATCAGACTGCTTTGGTAAGGAAGGGTCTTTGTTTGGACCTTGGCTGTTTCCTCTTAATTTCTTTTAATGTCAGTTTCCTTAACTGTAAAGCAGAAACAACAATAGTACATATTGCATGGGGTTCTTGTGCAGATTATATATGTATGTTGCCTGGCACACAGTAGTGCTCACATAATAAATGTGAACTGTTTATTATTGTTCTTGTTATTACTCACGTCGCAGTGAATTATCTATTACCGGGCGAGACCTTGAGCAACTGGAGATTGAAGGATTGTGCTTCTGTGTATCCCAGGGCTGAGCCCACAGTAGAAACTTAATACTTAGGAAGAAAGTATTGCAAAGGGATAAATGAAAGACTAGCGCCGAAGGAGCAAACCGGACTTTAAAAATCTTTCTTCGGTGCCCCTCATGTCTATTATTTCACTGAATCCCCATGACCTAGAGGTAGGGGAGGTAGAGGCTATTAATTCCCATTCTGCAAATGCGGGTGTGCCTTCTGTAAGCCGTTCTGCGTTTAGTGGCACGCAGCTCGGAGGAGGCCACATCCCGACCCAGGCAGCGGGGCGGATTGGGGCTGGGGGACACACATGGGAACGGGACCGGAGACACGCTCCGCTCGGGTTGGTTTACGGTTTCTTGCGGGACGGCCAGGCTCCCGGCACAAGCCACACCCCTTTAGGAATCCCCGCCCCCTCCGCTGCCCTGTACCTATCCGCCGCGAGCCAGACTCCCGGCCAATCAGAAGAAGCGTTGGGCGGGCACTGCGGTTCGGTGAGCCAATGGGCAGGCAGCCGGAGCGGGGCTTGCCCGGGCAGGTGGGAGCTGCGGGCCGCTTGGACACCACGTGCGGGCCGGAGGACACGCGCCGCGCTTCAGGTGATCTCGGGGACCCTGCTTGCGTTGGGGCGCTCGGGCGGGCTGGCGCGGCGTGTCCCCGACCCCGGGGTCCCGCGCGCGGTGTCCGCCCCCGGCCTGCGGTGAGGGACGGCAGGGGCCCGGCCGAGCGGCTCTCGGGGCCCGCGGGTGTGCAGGCCCGCGCGCCGCCTGTGCCGCGTCCCCGCCCTGCCCGGGGGTCTGGGGCCTGCGCGGGGCGGCGCCGGGCGCTGGGGCGCTGGGGCTCCGTCTGGCGGGCTCGGCCCCGCCGCTGCGGCCAGCGAGTGACGACCGCCCGAGTCCCTCCCGGGCTGAGGCCCGGCCTCCCCCGCGGCGCTCCTCGGGGAACGCGGGCGGCCGCGGGAGATCGTGCGGGGCTCCCGGCGTCTCCTTGCCTTGCCCAGAACTTTGAGTAGCGCGGGGGGATCTCAGCGAGCCCGGTTTTCTCAAATTCGGGCGCCGATTAGTACCACGGCTCGGGGATGGGGTCGCGCGCTCTGCAAAATACAGCTTCTCAGATCCCGTTCCCCAAAATGGCAGTTAGGACGGCGTGGGCGGTGGGGGGGGGTAGGCCTGAGGATCGGCGTTTTAAACAGACGTTCTAACTGCTTTGGCGGAAGCCCCAAACCTAGTTCCACCCTCGGTTTTAGTAAACCCTCGTTTTGTGGTCAGGGGAGGGAGACTTGGTCCAGGCCATCTAGCTTTTAGTGCCAGGGCACCAAGGAGCGGGCCTACAACCGCGTGCCGCCTTCCCGATCGGCCAGCAGGTCGGTAGCCCTGCCACCGCGGGCGACTGTGACTTCGTGGTGCCCTTGGGGCCTTTGCTCTGAGGACTCTGCTGCTGGGGTCCTTGCCTTAGGCCACAAGCCCCGCGCCGAAGGCCCGGTGGCTGCTGATGCCCAAGTTCCTGGCTGGAGGGAGATTTGAGTGTGTCCTTACCCGAACTGTTGTGTTTTTTGAGGCAAACTTCCCTCCGACCTCGCTGAGCTCCCACTTGGGGCGCAGGATGGGCGGGGCATGTCCTAGATCATTAATTGTTGGTTCTGACGTGTCAGCAGGGTCAGGGCCTGTAGAAGAGGACTTGTTTTCATCCCTCGAAACACAAGGCCACTTTTTCTCAGGGAACTGAATTTCTGGCTTCTTTGAAACCTTGCCAGCGGGGTCAGGGAGGCCACCAACCCTGCTCCCGGGCTCAGCTCCTGACCTGCAGAGCCCAGATCCCTCTCAAAGAAGGGAAGGGGCCCTGTTCTCTCCATTGCTGGGCTGGGGCAAATTGAGGTTCTGTATTGGTCAGCTCTAATATGTGACCTGTCGAGATGAGGGTGTCGATTATAGTTACATGCACTTTTAAAAGGGAGAAGGCTTCTTGGGGAGTGGATGAGCAAGCCAGGGGGAAGATGAGTCAGGATGGGTCACTGTGCCTCGCCCTGGCGTCACCCAAGTAGCACTCCTCCCCACGCCTCTTCATCTCTGCCACTGCTGTTCAGATTCTTCTCCAGAGCTCTTCCTATAAGGCAGTGGGGATCCTGTTCCCCATCAATCCCTGGATTACACCCAAACTTTCACCCCCCTCCAGAAACAGTGGTCTCTCACTGTTCCCTCCACCCTCTCTTCTCCCCCACGACCTCCTTTTCAGATGTTCCACCAGCCTCCTTGCCCTCTCACAGTGCAGGTGCTTTGCCTCCTGGACTTCGGGTCTGCATTTTCTCTGGATGCCCTTCCCTTTCTGTGCTCCTGGCAGACCTTCCTGAAACCCCTTCAGCATGTCCCTCCACTGCCACCCTTCACTAACCCGGCGTTTCTGTCTGTCCAGTACTCGGACAGGTGAGTCTGTCCTTCGTTCACTGCTCCCATCCTTAGCACACCCTGGTGAGAGTCTGACGGTCTCCTTGCCACATTTCCCTGTCACCTCCAGCTCTGTCTTACCCACCGTCTGGCAGGTAGCAGGCCCGGCTTCAGCTCCCTTCACACACTTCTGGAGAGGACCTGCCCCATGCCAGGTCCGGGGCTGGCTGTTGGGGGAGGGACAAAGACACACACGTCTCTATCCCTGCCTTCAGAGCGCTTTGAGGTAGACGCTATGTAACTGTTGTCTTAAAGTGTGGTAAATTCTATGGTTGTGCTGTCAGGCATGGAGGGGTGAATTTCTTTGCTCCCCAGCTAGACTGTAAATGTCTGGGGTTAGGAAGTCAGTGACTTCCCTCAGTGCTCTGGGATTCCCTCAGTTGATCAGCAGACACCAGTCTGGGGATACCAGCTTAGGGGCTTAGGGTAGGACCACCAGGGTGTGTGGTGGCCTGCCCAGAGTGGGGACAGAAGGTTAAGTGGTAAAAAGGGAAGAGGGACAGTTCCTCCAGCCATGTCCCACCTTGTACTTTGCTCCCCAGTGGCATCAGGCTACTCGTGGGCCCCTCTTCCTCAGCCCTGGGTTCCTTCTCTTTCCGGCTTTTGCCCCTCACATGGCCACCAGTTCAT
This sequence comes from Mirounga leonina, assembly GCF_011800145.1. NCBI lineage: Eukaryota > Metazoa > Chordata > Mammalia > Carnivora > Phocidae > Mirounga > Mirounga leonina. The sequence goes on from NW_023270464.1 coordinate 22,054,989, forward strand.
CTCCCTGTCAGCTGGTGGGTTACTGTTTATTCTTCACCGAGATTTAATCTCTTCCAGCAAGCCTCCCAGAATCATCCTCCAGCCTGTTCTGCTTCCCTAGCCCTTCTGACCCAGCCCTGCACACGCCTTGTACTTTGTTTCTGTCTCTGCGGCGAGGCTAAGCTTCTCGGAGTCCAGGATCCGCCTTTGTTACTCCGTGCTCGGCACCTGGCACAGTTGGGACCTCAGGGAGCCTCAGGGCGTCTCTGCAACCCAGTGGGATGAAGGCTTGTTCTGCAGGCCTTCCTGGAGGGTGTAGAAAGAAGAGGAGGTATGTGAGGGGGAAGAGCAGTAAGGGGAAGGTCTGTGGCTTGGGAGGGGCAGTGAGGCCGGGCCGGGGCAGCTTTGGCCTGGGAAGAGCTGGTTACCAACCTGGGGAGAGTCTTTCCCTCTCTGGGGGAAACGGAGCAGGTAGTTATGAGCCCTGCCTGTATATAATGTATGCGGAGCAAGCACACGTGCATTGTGTCGTCTGGTCTTCAGCAGGAAAGGGGGTAGTAGGGCCATTTCACATGCAAGGAAGCAGAAGCTCAGCACATCAGGTAACTTCCAAAGAGCCGAGTTAAACCCTGCTCTGCCTACTTGAAAGTCCTGGTTTTCTGGTCTGTTAAAAATGTACCAGCTGACTTAGCAAGTGAGTGAAGCTTTCTAAACACGGCCCCTCGCTCTTGGGCAGCGGCTGGCCTTGTTGCGTGGGATTTGCAAACCCACACGAACTTCACACATTTCCAGTGTCCAGTGATGGAGGGACCTGCAGACACTCCCTTTTCTGTTTCTCCTTTTTGTGAGCTGAGCCGGTTTACCAGCATACCCCTGCCTGGAGGCTGTGGCGACTGAGCCACATGCCTGGCTATTGAAAACTGTTGTGATGAGTGAAATAGAAAATCACTTAATAAATCACCTTATTTTGGTGAACACATAACCAAAAATACAGCTGTTGTGAGGGGCTCGTGAATTTTTTTCTCCAGTTTCTGAGGGTCTGTGCTTTCACAACGGATTCTTTGTTTTTTAAAAATCTGGGATGGGGTTGCCTGGCTGGCCCAGTTGGAGGAGCGTGCGACTCTTGGTCTTGGGGTCATGAGTTTGAGCCCCACGCTGGGGGTAGGGATTACTTAAATTTTAAAAATAAAATAAATTAAAAAATTTTTAAATAAATTTAAAAAAATTAAAAAGATTGTGTGTCTGTGTGTATATATATATGTTTCTGTAGCCTTTATTTTCCCATATCTGTACCTCTCTAAAACTTGTTGATGCTGATGCTCGTGGAGGTAAGCAGTGACTCGGAGGCCGAGACCGTAGATTCTGGGTTCACATCAGCTTGTGTGTCTTCCTACCTGAGCAGGTTACTTAACCTCTGTGCTTAGTTTTCTAACCTGTGGTTCAGGTCGTTGGGAATATTTAGTGATTCCATGTAAAGTACTTAGAACAGTGATTTGCACGGGGGCTTGACTGAGTACAAGCAAGGTCCTGGCCTCAGTGTGGGAGCTAAAGCGTAGGGCTCTAGGGCAGCCCTGCTGTGAGCCCTGCAGGCAGGGGCAGGGATGGGGCTGGCCGGGCACACCTCTCACCCAGCCCCTCTGCTCTGTGTGTTCTCTCTGCAGAGTGCCGCCCCCCCGGCAGATCACCGCCCCCCACCCCCCGCAGGCCTCACTTGCCGCGAGCGGTGAGCTGACTGGGATGGTACCCCGGGAAGGCCCTGAGTCTGCGCGGTGCCCGTGCCCTTCCCTGGCTAGCCTGCATGCCAAGGATATGCTCCGGAGGAAGCACAAGAGGAGGAGCCGACAGCACCAGCGATTCATGGCCCGGAAGGCGCTGCTGCAGGAGCAGGGCCTGCTGAGCATGTCCCCAGAGCTGCGATCCTCCCCACTGCCCATGCCGTCGGTGGCCCTGCAGGGCACTGAAGCCGCCAGCAGCGGGATGCAGCGTCCAAGGAATGAATCGGGAGGTGCCTCGTGGAGCAGAAAGCCCACCCCCAGGGAGTCCGCGGGGCCCTGGCCCAGCAAGTGCGTGGCTATCGACTGCGAGATGGTGGGCACGGGACCCCGAGGGCGGGTGAGCGAGCTGGCCCGCTGCTCTGTGGTGAGTTACCATGGCGACGTCCTCTATGACAAGTACATCCGGCCCGAGATGCCCATCGTGGATTACCGCACCCGCTGGAGTGGCGTCACTCGGCAGCACATGCGTAAGGCCATCCCCTTCCAGGTGGCCCAGAAAGAGGTGAGGGCGGAGGTGGGGGCTTGTGTGGGTGGGTGATGGCCAGGGAAGGGCAGCCCTGGGTTTGAGTCACCACTTAGCCACTGGAAACGAGAGACTTTGGGGAAGTTGCTTAAATTTGCTGAACTGTGGCTTCCTTCTCCATAGACAAGGGTGCCTAAAATCCTGACCCATCTCCATGTAAGGATTGTTGGGCTGTCCCATGTGATAATGTTTGTGGACAGACTGTGCCAATTGTAAGGTGTAGAACCGCTCACATGTTACATTTTCTTTTCTTTCTTTTATTTTGAGGGAGAACGAGTGAGAGAGCACAGGCAGGGGGAGCGGCAGAGCAGGGAGCCCAATGAGGGGCTCGATCCCAGGACTCTGGGATCATGACATGAGCCGAAGGCAGACGCTTAACCAACTGAGCCACCCAAGCACCCCTGCATTTTCTTTTCTGTTTTAAAAGTACTATGTATCTGTTTAGAATTTGTAAGGCCCACAATCCTGTCACCTTCAGGCCTTAATGTTTCCATATATTTTCTTAGTTTTTCAGTGTTTTGAAAAAGATAAATTAGTGGTTGGGACTGCACTAATGTGCCAGGAATTCCCAGTTGTGCTTGACCGTAGGAAGCCCCTAAAGCCTTGTTAACAATCTCAGCTCTTTGTCCCCAGATCCTTCCATGGAAATTCTCATCTCATAGCCCTGTGGGCATGGGGACAGCTCTGATGTGTGTGTTCCTGAAAATCATGCTGTGCCAACTTGCACAACGAAAACCTCAGAGCTTATGGGGAACATGGAATTAAGAATACAACACTCAACATGCCTCCTAATAAAATCACCCCCAGGACAAAAAGCTAGAAACCTAATGACAGTGGTAGCCCCCATTTTGCACAGGCTAGATGGTTAAGACATGCGTCAGTAGTAAAGGGGGCACTTTACCTGAAAACATCCTGGTGGCTGCTTGTGAAAGTGGGTGTCAGGAAGGTTGCGGTTTCTGTGCTGGTGGCGAGGGCCCAGGGGTTCCTGGAAATGAGCCTGGTGGCATCAGGTTCAGGTGGTGGTGGCTCATCACACCCATGAACCATGAGCCCCCTGCGGGCTGTCGGAGGCGTGTGCGTTTTCTGCCTTCCCACGTGCCTCAGGTTAGCTGCGTGCAGTTTTCTTTATTCTTTCTTGCCTTTTTTTTTTTTTTTTAAGATTTTATTTATTTGAGAGGTAGAGAGGGAGGGAGAAAGCACAAGCAGGGGGAGCAGCAGACCCCGCTGAGCAGGGAGCCCGACGGGTTTGATCCCAGGACGCTGGGATCATGACCTGAGCCGAAGGCAGACGCTTAACCGACTGAGCCACCCAGGTGCCCCCGGGTGCAGTTTTCTTCGTTCACTTAAATGTTTCTCACGGGCAAAATCATGCATAGGTAAAGGTGAAATTTTGCATTATTCTCAAAGAGTGTCCTAATATAGCAATCATGCTGGAACATGCATTTTCAAAATAAGCATTATAGCAGAACTGCTTAGTGTTTCTGGGTTATTCTTGGGTTTAGGTGAATTTGGGAAATACTGGTACATGTGGTCTGGCGTCCTCCTTTCTCACATGAGATATGGCCTAAGCATGGCCTTCAGAAAGTTTGGAGATGATTTACCGAGCGTGTCGCTCGGGCATATTAGCAACAGGAAGGGAGGCCTGCGGCAAACCCTCTAGCTCCTTGGTGCTTCCTGGCCTGGTTGGTGGGGCTCGAGGAACAGGACCGTTTCTTGTCTGCTCAGACTCAGCCCATGCGGAGTGTGCTTTGTCCCTTCCCACCGCATGCTGGTGGGGCGGTGTGACTGGAGTGTGGTGGCATGTTCCCACCACGGAAGTCTAAATGGCACCCTCTCCATCTGCTGTGAAAGCTGGGTTTAGTGATAAGCCGGACCTGGCCAGCAGAAGTGCGTGGCGGGTGATAAGGAGAGCCGGGCTCAGTGCCGAGGGCTGGGGGGCATTGCAGGCCTGGGGCCCGAGGAGGGCGGAAGACAGGGAAGAGAGGCGCACATTGTGCACATGGCGAGCACTGAGCCAGAGAGCAACGGTTTCCAGGGTGGGAAGTGGAGTCCTGCACGGCCGAGGGGCAGAGGGGCAGAATCCCGAGGAGGGAGGCCGTGTCTGCTGATGCTCACAAAAGTTGCTGCTCGTGGGTTTATCTCCAGGGCCAGGCCCAGGTCTGTGGACGTCAGCCAGCGGGTCTCTCAGTCAGCTCCTGTGTGCTGAGCTTCCACGGAACATCACTCGTCAAGTCAAACACGGTCCCTGGTGTATCAGCTGAGCTGCCATGGAGGGCCGGTGGATAGACTGCCAGCGCTAAAGGCGTACTTAGCAAATGTGGCCAGTCCGCTCCACCACGGGAGAGAACCACAGGGTCCTCACGTTGCCGGGGCAGCGGTGGGGGAGGCCTCCTGACGTGCAAGAGTTGGGTGGGGAGGGGGAGGGTGGTGAGGTCTTCCAGGCTGAGAGGGGAGAGCCTGCGCCAGCAGGACACAGTTGCTTGTGTTGATTCACTGGGAGACTTACTCCACGCGTGACTTCCTCGCACGCGCCCAACCACCGTGGAGAGCGCACTTTTACTGCTTAGAGGGCTGACGTGTGCCCCAGGGCGTGGCAAGTCGAAGGGCCGGGCTTTGGACTTGAGGCAGCGTGGCTGAGTGTGGGGCTCGAGGCTCCCCTCTCCATGCTGCCTCCCTTCGCAGGGATCCACGCCCCGGTGGTCAGGGCGGCAGCATGTGGCCTGCGCCTCCTTGACAGTGGGGCCTTCCCCCCCCCCCCTTTGTCTGCTCACAGATCCTCAAGCTCCTGAAGGGCAAGGTGGTGGTGGGGCACGCGCTCCACAATGACTTCCATGCCCTCAAGTACGTCCACCCTCGGAGCCAGACCCGGGACACCACTTACGTGCCCAGCCTCCTCCACCAGCCTGGCCTCCACACCCGCACCCGGGTCTCGCTGAAGGACCTGGCCCTGCAGCTGCTACACAAGAAGATCCAGGTGCGTGGGACAGGAGCAGGTGGTGCGAGTGACGAGGGGCCCCGGGACAGGGCAGGCGGCTGTGCCTCCGGCTGCTTGTCATTCTTACCCCCCACCCCTCCCTGGGTAAAGCACGGTGTCCCGCACATACGGGCAGCCCTGGGTGTTCTCTTCACCGTCCTTCGTCCCCAGCAGATTGTGACAGCTGGCCACAGGCTTGTGGGCCGGGCTCTTCCAGACCTGTCCCCCACTCAGTTCCGGGCTCTGTCCCTGCACATCACGCAGAACCCACCTGTGGCAGCCCGAGAGGTGGGGCCTCCCTCAGGGGCAGCCAGTAACTCTTGCTTTCCCGAGTAGCACCCAGGCCCCCACCCCATCCCACCCCCGTCCCAAGAGGACGCGGTCGGTGATGAGGGCTGTCGTCGCAGGTCGGCCAGCACGGGCACTCGTCGGTGGAAGACGCCGTGACGGCCATGGAGCTCTACCGGCTGGTGGAGGCGCAGTGGGAGCAGCGGGAGGCCGTCAGCCTCCCGCCCCGCCCCGAGGACCGGGAGCCGGACGGCAGCACGGACATGGAGGAGTACATGGAGGACCAGTACTGGCCCGAGGACCTGGCCCAGGGCGCCCGCGGGGGGACGGGGGAGGCAGGGGATAGAAGGGAGTGAGGCGGGAGAGGCCCCCCGGCGGCCTCCGAGCGGAGGAGTGGGGTGTGGGGGGGCCGGCAGAGCCCTGGGCACGGCACCCCGGGCAGGGCAGGATGCGGCCAGCCGGCTGCTGGCGTCCAGGGAGTTGGGGCCATCTGTCCTCTTGGCTCCCTCCACCCAGGGCTGTTGTGGGCACTTACCCCCGCCCCAGCCCTGTGGTTTACTAATGGCACTTTACAGACCCTATGAAAATGTCAGGGGGGCAAGCTTGGAGGACGCAGCGGGAGGAGGGCGTGTGCCGTGTGCCGGCAGGCCTCCCCCAGCCCCGTGCTGTGCTGTCCGGGCAGGTGATGTCTCCTCCCTGTGGTGTTCGCTCAGCCCCGTGACTTGGGGTAAAGCTCTCCGCTCTTACTTTCCTCTGCCTCCTCCACAGGCGTTGTCAGGTTCAGAATGAACATGTCCCTGAACCTGTAGAGTTGAGGCTACTCTGCGGGACATTCCCTTCCTTTCTGTCTGAACTAGAACTCTGGGTGTTGCCATAGTAGGAACCCAGCTAGGCTGTGACGGACAGCAGAGCGCCCCGGCTCGTGGGGAGGTGGCACCAGGACTCACCAGGCACTGTTCTGAGGGGGGGAGGGCGGATGAGCTTTGGGTGGAGAGGGTGGTGTATTAATTTTGACCCAACTCAGGCACAAGCCTGAGAAACAAGACAGCAGTTTGAGTTCTGGGACCCCTCTGCAAGGCCACCATGTCCGTGGGGCGAGGGCCAGGCCGGGGCAGCCTTGTCCACACTCGGGCTGGTGTCCCCTCGGGCACTTTGACCCACAGTTGCTGTGGTCATTGGGTTTTCTCCAACTTTCTGGATAGGTTCTCTGTCAGGATCTCATCTGCCACCCCTCTTTCCTTCTTTCCCAAGGGGCAGTTTGGGAGTATTGAGGTTAACCAAGAGCTCAGGTCCACACCGACCTTTGAGCCCCATCTTTGCTTGCCACTTAAAAGCTTTGAGACCTCGAGCAAGGTCTCACTCTTGAGCCCGTTTCCTCCTCTGTAAAATGGGGATGATGCTACAGCCTACCTCATAGGGTTGTCCTGGGGGTCAAGTGCTGAGTGCTCAGCACTGTGCCTGGCACGCTGTGTTTTCTTCAAGGATCCGTTTCAGCCTCCTCTGGGTAATATCTGAACCAGGCCCTGGGGTTGAGTGACTGTGACAAGGCTGTCCTCACTTGGCTGCTCCAGTGGGGGCAGGCTGACGACACAGCATGGAGGTGCCCGGTCCTCACTGCGCCCTGCGGCTGGGCGACCTTTGTACACTCAGCGTCTCCCTCTGTGTGCAGGAAATGACAAGGGTTCTTATGTCAGTCTGACCCCAGCAGCAGGGCCAGGAACCGAGAGACACTACTGAAACCACACTACTTCCAAGTTGTTTGTGCCCAGCTCCCTCCCCGTCTGCAGGGCAGGGAGCCGCCTGATGGCCTGGCTCCACACTTTGTTCTCGAGTCCTTCAAAGTGTGTAGTTGGTGCCAAACGCCCAGCCCAGCCCAGCCCAGCCCAGCCATAGTTTCGATTCTTTGGGCTACGGGTTGAAGGAAGATGGAGCTGCTACCAGTGGGAAAATGTACTGGGTTTAAAATCAGCTTTTTTGTAAAACCATTTGTTCTGGAATAAAACTCAATTAGAAAAGTGGGTGAAGGGGCGTTTTCTGAATTCTCAGGCTGGAGTGGGCTGGCTTGGTGGAGGGATTGTGGGGTGCTGGGGCACTGAGTCTTGCTGGGTGCTTTGGCCTTGGAGGTGGGAGCTTTCAAGATGATGCTCTGGGATGTGACAAGAACATTCTAGAGCTACAGAATTTATGTCGTTTATTTTTTAAAATTTTATAACTGCCTTATTGTAGAACACAGAGTTTGTTTCTCCTGAAGCTATGTACTCACTTTTCAAGAAAATGTTTAGTTCTAATTGTGATAAAATACACATATCATGCAAGTTACCATCTTAACCATTTCTAAGTGGTGTTAAGTATATTTACATTGTCGTACCGCCAAATTCCCGAGCTTTTTCATCCTGCGAAACTAAAACTGCTCATTAAACACTAACAGTCCACCCTCTCCTCCCTCCAGCCCCTGGCCACCACCATTCTACTTTCTGTTTCTCTGAATTTGACTAGATACCCCATATAAGTAGAATCATACAGTATGTGTCTTTGTGATTAGCTTATTTCACTTAGCCTACGGCCCGCAAAGATCATTCATGTTGGGTATGTGTCAGAATGTCCTTCCTTTTTAAGGCTAAATAATCATTTGGCTGCATAGACCACAATTTGTTGATCTCAGTGAACACTTGGGTTACTTCGCCTGCTTGGTTGTGAATAATGTTGCTGTGAATGTGGGTGTACAGTATCTTTGGAATTCTGCTTTCGGTTCCCATGGGTGTAGACCCAGAAGTGAGATTGCTGGGTCATATATGGTGGTTCTGTGTTGTAAGCTTTGGAGGAACTGCCATACCGTCTTCCACAGGGGCTGTACTAGTTACTAGTTGGCCTTCCCACCAGCAGCCCATAAGCTTTCCAGTGTCTCCACATCCTCACCCACACTTACTTGTTTTGTTTTGTTTGGTTTGGTTTGGTAGGGTAGGGTATCCTAGTGGGTGTGGAGTGATACCTCATTCTGGTTTTAATTTGCATTTCCCTAACGAGTAGAGATTTTGAACTTCTTTTTGCATGTTTATTGATATATACTTCATTTTTCACTTTTTGTGTCTTTTAAAAAATGTATCCCATTAGCAATTTTGCATGACCCACAGGAAATCACTGACATTTGACTGAGACGCTTCTGCCTGCCATCCAGGATTGAGAAATTCACACATGCACATTTTGGAGCATAGGCCCAGCCGAGACAGATGGCTGGGCAGGAATTCAAAGGTCAGGGTGCCTGTAGGGAGTGGTGTCTGATCCACTGTTAGGAATCATCCACCCAGCCTGTGCCCTGTGCCTGGGGCCATACACTGGCAGCCTCTGTACCTTGTACAGTCACAGGCGGGCCAACTGAGGCAGGACGTGGGTCTCGTAAGGCTGAGAGGTTTGCCCTGAGTGACTCACCTGACCTGGGATTTGCCGGCGTGGTCTGGCCGAAGGGTGACACCAGTTAAACTGGGGAAGCATCCCCTCTAGGAGGAGCCCCTCCCCCACCTGCCCCTCCCCCTGGCTGGGGTCAGGGCTTCCTCCCCTGGGCTTTCACCCTGCCTGTGTCTAACCTCAGTGCACAATACCTGGGAAAACATTCAGTAGGTCCCAGGCAGGGCTCCAGGTGCTGGGGGCCTTGCAGCAAACCAAACAAATGGGAGCCGGAAAAGTAAATGAACAAGATACACGGTTATTTCCGATGGCGCTAATTATTCCTACAGAAGAAATCCAGAAGGGAGAAGAGGTGCAGTTTTTTTTGTTTTGTTTTGTTTTAAATTTTATATTATTATGTTAATCACCATACATTACATCATTCGTTTTTGATGTAGTGTTCCATGATTCATTGTTTGTGTATAACACCCAGTGCTCCATTCAGTACGTGCCCTCTTTATTTTTTTTAAAAGATTTTATTTATTTGAGAGAGCATGAGCAAGAGAGCACAAGCAAGGGGAGCAGCAAAGGGAGAGGGAGAAGCAGACTCTCCGCTGAGCAGGGAGCCTGACATGGGGCTCGATCCCAGGACCCTGGGATCATGACTTGAGCTGAAGGCAGACGCTCAATGACTGAGCCACCCAGTGCTCCATTCAATACGTGCCCTCTTTAATACCCATCCCCAGGCTAACCTATCCCCCCACCACCTCCCCTCTAGAACCCTCAGTTTGTTTCTCAGAGTCCATAGTCTCTTATGTTTCCTCTCCCCCTCCAATTCCCCCCCTTCATTTTTCCCTTCCTACTATCTTCTTCCTCTTTTTTTTTTTTTAAACATATAATGTATTTGTTTCAGGGGTACAGCTCTGTGATTTGTCAGTCTTGCACAATTCACAGCTCTCACCATAGCACATACCCTCCCCAGTGTATCACCCAGCCACCCCATCCCTCCCACCCCCACCACTCCAACAACCCTCAGTTTGTTTCCTGAGATTAAGAATGAGGAGGTACAGTTTTAAATAGAGGCCAGAAAAGGCCTCAGTGGGAGGCCTGGAGGAGAGGGAGCAAACTGGGTAGATAACCTGGAGGCAGAGCTTTTGAGATAGGGTAGCACATGCCCAGGCCCTCTGAAACAGACAAAGCCAGTGCGGTGGAAGGAGGTGAGAAGGGGTGGTGAAGGCGGGCTGGTGAAGGCGTGGAGAGGGGCTGACCTTTGCAGCATGAGTGGAGACCTGATCCTGCCCTCCTGGCCCTAGGACCCAGAATGGGAGGATGGGGGGGTGGGGGGAGGTTTGCCTGGGCGGAGGCATGTGAATACACAAAGACCTCGGGTTTAGGTGTAAACGGTGATGCAAGATGAGATTGGAAAGGCTGGTGGGGCAGGTCACAGGGTCTTGGAAACTGCCCAGGAGTTGAGGTTTGCTTTCTCTTTTGGACAACAGGAAACCACTGTAGGTTCTTGAGCAAAGTGCCATCCCAAACAATGCAAGAGATTAGATGTGGGGCAAGGAAAATCTGTTCGGATTTGAAGGACAGTGTGGAGCAGGGCATGAAGGTGGTGGCAGGAAGACCCGGGAGCTGATGGGCAGGTGGGGACGGGGCAAAGGGGAAATGCGGGCCAAAGAACAGGAGGGCTGGGCATATGTTCTGTCTGAGACCTGAGGAGACCAGCAGGGTGAAGGGATGAGATGCGTGAGGTCCAAGGGGGGTTGTAGAAGCAGAAACCTCACCCACCATTGGATCTTCAGGGGGTTACTTTTTCAATGCACATTCACATCAAGTAACACATTTTGCTTCATCTCCCTAAATCAGGGTCACAATCCTTTATGCATTTGAGAAACAAAAAGTCCCCAAACAGTCTGAATTCAAGCAAAAGTTGCTCATTCAGGATGGGAACCCAAAATAATCTCGTATCTCAAATTCGAACCAATTGAACAACAAACATGAGCAATGCCTTAACATTTAGACATATTTCAGGACTTGATTTTATTTTTGAGGTCTCTTCCCATCAGATGTCACTTGGTGAAAACACCAGGGACCTGGGGGAATTCCTTTCCAAGCCACAAATCTTAGTGACATCTGGGGGCAATCAGATCCCATCGCTCAAAGCTTACTCCTTGTGGACTTGGGGCCAGAGGCAAGAATCTTACTGCAGTCGGTGGTGATGCCTTCCTCATTGAAAGCTGGTTCTGTTTTTGTCCCAGCTGTAACTCATTCCTCTATTCAGTAAGTACTGAGTGCCCTATGTGTCAGGCACCGTCGTAAGAGGTCAGAGTTCTAGCCTGGGAGGGGGTGGTGTAGTCCCTGGGAAGTGTGGCCAGGCTGGTGGGGGCTCCTTCTGGGCTTTCTTGTCCTTGTCCTCCAACAGTATCAGCCCAGCTGGAGGCAGAAGCCATTGAGGGCAGACAGATGGTGGATTCTGTGACACCCCGAAGCCCTGGAGACTCTAGGGGCTCTCTCCCGGCCTCCTCGCCTTCCCTGGGTGGGGGTGGGCTAGCTCCACTCACACCCAGCCTTCTCATGCCCTCCCTATTAATAGCCGCTATGTCCCAAGAGCCAGCCCCCCCCCCGGCCCCCATAAGAGACGTCCCTGAGTGTGTCAGGTTGGTAGTGGCCCCGGAAGTTGTGGGACATTCTGTGGTCTCCGATCCTGGGGATGTTTATTCTCCGGGCAGGCGGAGGGTGAGAAAGGGAAGGAAGGTGTGGCAATCTGCTCAATTCTCATCAGCCACATCATCTGAGAAGGGGAGGGCCCCGAGACCTTGGTGGGGGGGGCGTGCAGGGGTGAAGGTGAGCTGCCAGCACAGGGAGCCTGCGGGCAGCAAGAGGAGCCGGAACGGCCCAGCCCCTGTACCCAGCCTCCCGCCCCTGACTTCGCCTGATAACAAACCAGAAACTGAAACAGGGTCGGGATTCCCGGCGTGAAGTCAGAGATGAGTCACAGCTCAAGAGTGACTGCACTAGCGGAGAAGTGGTACCAGACAGGCAGACGTGAGCCAAGGGCAGCGGAGGCAGGCAGGTGAGTGGGAGCTGGGGCAGTGCAGGGGGTGAGCAGGGAGGGGGCATGGGGGGGCGGCCCTGCCCGTCTCGAGGCCCCGGGACTGCTGGGCTCGGGAAGCCGGGCGGGGTGGCAAGAGGCCAGCTTTGCCTGTTGCTGGGTGGTGTTCGTGACAAACGGGGCAGAGGGCACAGGCTGGTGGGGTGGTGGCCAAGGACACTTGGGGCCGCGGTTGGCCCTTGGGTGATGCCCCCCCCCCACCGCCTCCCCTCTCCAGCGCATCTGAGGGTCCCGCTGAAGCATGGCAAGCAACTTTGAGGTGGTGGCCATGGACTGTGAGATGGTGGGGCTGGGGCCCGGCCGGCAGAGCGGCTTGGCTCGCTGCAGCCTCGTGGACTTCTATGGCACCGTGCTCTACGACAAGTTCATCCGGCCCGAGGGGGAGATCACTGATTACAGGACCCCGGTCAGCGGGATCACGCCTCGGCACATGGAGGCGGCCACGCCGTTCGCCGTGGCCCGGCAGGAGGTGAGTGGAGGGCTGTCCGCCAGTCAGACCAGGGCGGCGGGGAGGCCACGGCCCGCCCCCCACCCCGCCACACATCCACGTGCACACTTCCCTGGCACCTTCCCCAGATGCCAGATCTGTGACCCCAGATGTGGCAGATTCCCCCCACCTCTACATGAGAGTGCACTAGGGCATCCCTGCGAAGGCCTCCTGCCCTCAGACAACCTTAAACTCACACCTGGGGAAATTTCAGGGCATCTGGTCCACCCTGCTGGCCTTGTGATGGGGGAACTGGGTTCCACCTGATGTTCCCCACGGTGAGATTCTTTTCTCTACCCTGGCTGCCCCTGGTCAGCCCCACGAGGAAATGAGGAAACAGGGCTCTCACTGGCTGGGCCCTTGGTAGGGGGCTCCTGGTCTTGGAGAACAGGCTGGAGCCCCTGGACCAAGGGGAGAGCTTGTGCCCAGACCCACGGTAGGCCTTCCATCAGCTTGAGGTCAGTATGTAGTCCCAAGATTTCCCACCCTCCTGGTTCACCTAGTTGTGATAACTTATTCAGGTCCCAGTTTCTGTTTCTGTTTCTCTGAATCACTAGATGGAAAGCAAACTCAACCTCTCTTGCACAAGCTTTAGTCACTTCTGGGAAGGTTAGAAGGGCAAGTAAATTCACCAGTTTCTAGGCTGCTGGGGCTTAGGGGAAGTCTCAGAGGAACACAGAGGACCAAGGTTTGTCCCAGGTGCACATGCCACACGCCCAAGATAAACACAAAACATAAGCAACCATAGCTCCTGTTTCCCAAGCACTGGTGGTCTGGAGCTTGCTCACACCTCACGGGACAGCCGCCAGGAGGGTTCTCAGGAGCTGTAAACCCAGAGTTAAGAGGGCCAGTGTTGAATCCTGGCTGGTGACCTAGCAGCTGAGTTACCTTGGGCAAGTTACTTGGGCAGCCTCTCTGTGTACCCAGTTTCCCGCACCTGAAACAGAAACTGGGTGTAATAATAGTAGCAATTTCATAGGATTATCGTTGAGGATTGAGAAAGTGCCTAGAGAGAGTGCCTCTATAAGGACTCGATAGCTGTTACGATCGTCTGTTATCCCCATATTACAGATGCGCAAACTGAGGCCTGATTGAACTAAGTGTATTGGTTTGCTGGGGCCACCGTAGCGAAGTGCCACAGACTGGGGGCTCAAACAACAGAAATTTATTGTCCCACGGTCGTGAGGCTGGACGTCCGAGCTCAGGGTGTCGGCAGGCTTACTTCCTTCTGCGGCTGTGTGGGAGAGTCCACGCTGCGTCTCTCTCCCAGCATCTGGGGGTCGGCCGCCAGTCCTGGGTGTGTCTTGGCTTGTAGAAGCATCAGCTTAATCTCTGCCTTCATGTTCACCTGTGTTCTCCTTGTGTGCGTGTTTTGTGCCCCTGTTGCTCGTTTATAAGGACAGCAGTCCTGTTGTATTAGGTCCCTGATGGCCTCCACAAATTACATCTGCAATGACCCTATTTCCGAATAAGTCACATTTTGAGGTACTGGGGGTTAGGATTTCAACGTATGAATTCAACCCATAACACTAAGTGACTCGCCAAGGTTCACATAATGGAAGGTGGTCAGGACTCAGAGCTTAGGCTCAGACCTCTAGGGCTGTGTGTCCAGTAGGGGGCCGCCGAGCCACATGTGGCTATGAGCGCCCCAAAAGCGACTGGTCTGAACCGTGATGTGCTGTAAATGTAACATGCACATGGGATTGCAAAGACTTTTATTAAAAAATTCATAAAATACCTCAATACTTTTTTATATCACTTACGTGTTAAAATGATAGTATTTTGGAATATTAGGTTCAATGAAACATACTAAAACTAAGTTTCCCTATTTTTACCTTTTTAAATATGGCCATTAGATGATTTAAAATTACACATGTGGCTCACACTATGTGTCTACTGGACAGCACTGTCCTATAGGTACTAAGAGGAGGCCAGGGAACCCTGAGCTGGGGATGCGGTACATCCGCATGGCTCTGGAAAGACTCCGTGAGGCTGGTGGTATTCACAAGGGGTTTTCGGAGCCTGTGTCTGCAACCCAGTGGGCCACAGAGAGCCGTGGAAGATTCTTGAGCAAGAGCATGGCAGGCTCAAACCCAAGTTTCGAGAAGACTAGAATGGGGGGTGCTGTGGAGGATAGATGGTAGTGAGCAAAGAGATGTCGATAGGGGGTGAGTCAGAGTCTCTGGGAAGGCATCAGCAGACAGAGGACTGGGAAGAAAAAAAATGTCAGGATGGAGGTGGCCAAAGGGGAGTCACCAAGCAGGGGAGGGCAGCATAAGGAAGAGGTGGGTTGGATGTTCAGGGGTCAACGGGAGGCCCAGGGACACGGCAGGAGCTCCCCACACTCAGATCCCCACTGAGCAGTCAGGTGGACTACGTGTCTCCATCCTTCGTCGTCGTCCTCCTCTCCCCAGCCCCCCACCACCTCGCTGGCAGAGCGGCAGGAAGGCCGGAGAGCCCAGAGCCTGGGGGAGAGGAGGCAGCAGGGAAATGCTGCTCACGTTCCCTGCTCTCGACATGCAACCAAGTCGCTGTGTGCCTTGGAGCACTGGCCTGGGCGTCGGGCTGCCTAGGTCCCCGTCCACATTCGGCGCAGAATGCTTCGAATCTCAGCTGGAGATTGGGCCAGGCCCGAGGCTTCCCGTGTAGCTTGGAGCCCTGCCCAGAGAGGGAGCCAAGAATCTAGAGACCAGGCAGACCTTTGAACCACATCTGGGGTTTACATTTCCTGCTCCATCACTCACTGCTTGGTGTGACCTTTGGCAAGTTCTCGAACCTTTCTGAACCTGTTTGCTCATCAGAGACAGGGGCTGCTAATGCCTCCTCCCTGGCCTCGAGTAGGTTGCATGCAGTGCTGTGGCCTGTAGCCCAAAGCACAATGCCGGGCCCGCAGCTGATGGTCACTGACTGTGCCCATGGAGAAAGAAGGGCAGACACCCACATGATAGGTCTGAGCCCCCTTTCTGACTTCCCTTGAGAACCGTGATCTTAGATTCTGGCTCTCATTTTCTGCCTGAACAGCAGGGATGCTGTGCCAGAGAAACTTTCCCAGGCCTGGCTCAGATCACAGCCTCCCCATACCACTGTTCAGATACCTCCCATGGCTCCCCATTGCCCAAGGTCCCCCAGCACAACACTCATGGACCTCCAAACCCTACCGACTTGCCTGTCCCACCTTCCTTCCTAGCTCAGCTACCATCCAGCCACACCCCTACTCTCCCCCAGCCCCCAGCCCTGCCCCGGGTCAGCTACCACGCTGGCAGGCTCAGGCCAGAGGAGTCCTTCGTGATGCCCTCCCCCACCCTGTCCACCATCCCCACCTCCCCGCGTGGGGCCTCTAGTTCTCCTTGCCGTGGCCCCTGTACTTTAAAGCTTGCCTGTCCACACACCTGGTCTGCCTAGTTCCACACGGCTGCGATGTGTTTTATTCTGCCCCCAGACTGGATGGTGTGCTTTGCGCACAGAAGGTACCCTGAGAATGTTTGTGGGATTGGAGTCGAATTGATTTTCACAAAATACAGGAGTTCTGGCAGCTGTGTGGAACAAAATTGCCTCTGCCCTCATGCCGGCCTTGGCTGCCAGGAGGCAGGGATGCACACCCAGCCTGGGGCCGGAGGGCAAGCACACTGTCCTTAGACGTGCGTGGACGTGGGTCTGTGGCCTCTGGCTTGTTGCTAAACTTCTCTGTGCCCTTTGGTAGGAGCATCTGTGCCGCAGGGTGGGTGAAGCAGCGCAGGGGAGTCCAGCACCATGTCCTGGCTCTGTTCTAAGCGCTTTCCACACACCACTGCCTTTGCTCCCCGCAAGAGTCCTGGGAAGTCGTTAACCAGCACCGCTACCCCATTTTACAGATGAGCAAACAGAGGAGCAAGGCTGAGCAAGCTGTCCAAGGAAGGCATAGAGCAGAGACCCAAATTCTGGCTCCAGAATTTGCTCTGGGATATTCAATCCCATGATGGACGTGTATAAATGTGCTCTCGGAATGCTATGTCCAGTGTATGTAAGGGACGGTGTCAGGCCCAGCCTGGGCATGAAGATGTGGGACAACGCAACCGCGGTCGTTCGTTTCCATGAACAAGGACACAGAGGCAGCTCGAGCCCACTCTATCACCCATATGTTCTAATCCCAAAGTCAGAGTCGGGGCTCACGGGTCCCAAGATGTGCTGGGGTGGGGGGATCCCAAAGGGAAGAAGCCTATCAGCCATTTATCAGACCCCCACAGGGCTGGGTGACACCTCTCAGGTGAGTCTAGGGCTCGCCAGGCCTTGGTTTCACGCAGGCAACTTTCAAACGCTGCTCACCAGCCTGTCTCTTCCTCCGACGGGAGCGCAAGTGGGCCCCGCTCCTGGTGAGCCATAGACCAGCCCAGGCAGCCAGCAGGGCTCTGGGGAGCCACGAAGCCCCACCCAGCCCACCCAGGAGGGTTGTGCCCGGGATCCTGCTACTCCCTTCTCTCTTTATTTTTATCTTTTTGAAATGTGGTCACATTACTTTTATAGTGGAAAGTTACTGCCTGTTATCTTCTGAAACCTCTAGGTCTGCCCATCATCTAGAGCGGTGATTCCCAGTGTGGAATGATTTTGCCCCCCAAGGGACGTTTAGCAGTATCTGGAGACATTTCTGGTTGTCATAGTGGGGCAGGGGGTCTGCTACTGATATCCAGTGGGGAGAGGACAGGGATGGTGCTAAGCCATCCTATAATGCACAGGACAGCCCCTCCCCTGGCCACACAGACGCCAAAGAAGTATCGACAGTGCCCAAGTTGAGAACCTGCTCTAGAGAGCCCCACAAATCAGGCTGTCAGCGCAGGAGAGAACCCATGAGGAGACAGGTCCAGAGAGGGGCAGTGACTTGCTTAAGGACACACAGCAAGCTGTGACACAACTCGATGTTCAGATTCAGGGCTCTCACCTGGTGGGTTCATGCTGCTGTTGTTGTTGTTGTTTTTCTAACAGTAATTTTTAATCGGTTATAGTTTATTTTTTGTAAGTTAATGCTCTCTTAATGTTAACCCAGTCTGTTGAATAGCATCTACCCATGACTGGGATCGGGGAGGGATAATTACATTTTTAGCTGGCAAACAAACCAGCTGAATCCCATGAAGCCTCCCGGCTTAGGAGGGAAATGCAGCAGAAGGGAGACCTCTGACAGCTGTTTCCAGTATAGCTGCCCTTGCCTGGGCCAAGTGCACTGCTGGGGCCCCGCCCCTGGGCCGGTATCTCTGGGGCCTGGCCAGATGGAGGAGGATGACTTCACCATCCAGGTTTCCCCCAGCAGAAGCAGCCTTGTGGGATGCGGGCACAAGCTGGGGTGGGCACACCTGCAGAGCCGGCCAGGGGACCGGAGGACGGAGGGGACCGGGGCCACTCCGGAAGGTGACCGAAGGGCCTGGCCCTCTGGATTGTTAACAAGGGCCCCAGGTGATTTTTCTGATCAGGCACATCTGGGAAATACTTGGAACGAGAGTGGGAATGCAGTGGCATCAGGCTGTCATCCCCCTTCCGTGTGACACCAGCACACGCCGCTGTGTCCCCCTGTCCCCGTCAGTAAGATGGCATGATGATTCCAGCCGCACAGGGGCCCCATTCCTGCTTCAGGAAGTCCTCAGAGAGCGGACACAGGTCCAACATCGCTCTCCCCTCTGACATCACTACCGCTGAACTAGGTTCTCAGCAGGTGGTGACAAGGACAAGTGTAAGGATAGGGACGGGTCAGGCAGATCCGGATACCTCGCTGCAGCTCTCAGGTCACCAGCTGTGTCCCCTGGGCAAGCCTCTCCACCTCTCTGGCCCCCAGTGCCCTCCCCTGTGGCAGGGAAATGGGAATCCTCGTGCTGAGAGGTGCCCGGGTGAGG
The DNA here is from genome assembly GCF_011800145.1 of Mirounga leonina. NCBI lineage: Eukaryota > Metazoa > Chordata > Mammalia > Carnivora > Phocidae > Mirounga > Mirounga leonina. Next base: position 22,073,366 of record NW_023270464.1, read on the forward strand.
TGAGGAAAGTCCCTGGCCCAGGGCCAGCGACGAGAGCACATGGGTGAATGGCCCTCCTCCAACCCAGTGGGCTCTCTCCAGGAATTTGAGCGATTCCTGGGTCTGACACACCCGCCTCCTGACGCTGACTCAGGGCAGGTCCCGCAGCCAAAGCAGGTCACACAGCCCTGAGGTCCCGCCCCCGGGCTCCAGCGGCCCCCCCCACCCCGCTTCCCTCCCCAGCCCTGCCTCAGGAAGTCGGTGGAGCCCTGGCTGCGAAGGGGCCGCTGGAGCCTCACCTCTCCCGGCCTTCACCTTGCACCCGGGGAGCCGAAGCCCAGACGCGGTCTGACCTCTGAGAGCACATAGCGAGGACCTGCAGTCTCTCCCTGCCCAGCGCCCAGCATCCTTGGCCTGCACGGTGGCGGGCATCTCTCTGCCAAACAGATTCTTCTCTTTTCCTGGCTTCCTCTTCCTTCTGCTTGTCCTCTCCTGGTATTTTATCTGTCTCATCTTGAGTCCCGTGGTGCTGACCGTAGCCACCACCCCCTTCCCCCAGCCCCGAGACCCTCGGGCTCCGGAAGTGATTAAGTTCCCAGGAATCCACCTCCCAGGGACTCGGTCCTCTTGTGGCTGCCTTTCTGGGATGGCAGACAGTCCCTCGGGGCTCTGTGTGAACTGGGCCCTGAGCCAGCTCGTCATTGGGGGAAAACAGGCCACATTGTTTGGGAAAGTTAAAGGATGTCCCTACGAGAAAGGGCGCGTGACCCCCGGCCGCCCAGCGCGGCCTAGTGCTGGCCACTGCGCTCTCCTCCACACGCAGGCCTCGAGCTGCTGCTGAGGCCGTGTGCCCTCGCCACTCGCGTGAGCCCTGGATCAGCAGCGGCGGCGCCAGCTGTCGAAATGCGAAATCGGAATCCCGGATGTCTGGGCCTTCACCGGGTGACGCCTCAGCCCAAGCGTGAGCAGCCCTGGTGTCCATGCGACCGGCCCAGCTCCATTCCTCAAGCGAGCCTCCCCAGTCCCTAGGCTGACTGTGGGCTCTGTGCAGCGGTGGTCCCGACAAACCGACAAAACCACGGGAACGGGGAGGGGGTGATGGGCAGGCTGGTGACACTGCCTGCTGACAGGAGATGGACAGACCCCATGGACAAGTCGCCTCGTGTCTCTGAGCCTTGGCTTCCCCTTCTGTAGAGTGGCCACAGGGATCCTGTGGTGGCCAAGGGAGAGCGTGCAATGCCCCACGTGATGTCCCAGGAGGCCAGTAGAAGCAGAAGCGGGGCATGGGAGGGTGTCAGCCCTGTGAGAAGTCTCCCCCAGGCCCAGAAGACAGGGCAGAAGCTATTGGAGAGCTGTCCAAAGGGGGGCCTGAGCCCCAAGCTGCCCCTCCAGCTCCGCCCGAGATCCCCCCTCCCGTCCTCTCTGATGGCAGCCAGCGTAAAGAGAGGGGAGTGGCCCATGTGGCTCGAGGTAGGAGGTTGTCCACGGGGCCACCATGGGAAAGGAGTCAGGATAGAGGCAAGACGACAGGCTTGGGCACGTGTGAGGGTACTTCAGGGGTTGCTCCCCAAAGCTCAGCTGTGTGGCTGGTGGGGGCCTGGAGCAGCCTCTTTGGGAGTGTGGTGGAGACAAGCAGCTGCTGGCTCTGAAGGCTGGCTCTAGCACTGAGTCCCTAACTGGCTATGTGACTGTCCCAGTGATCTAACGGTGCTTCGCAAATCACCTCCAAACCGAGTGGCTCGAACAAGGTCAATATTTACTTCGCTCGTGCATCTGCAATCTGGACAGGGCTTGGCCGATGGGGCCAGCTGGGAGGCTCAGGCGTCCCACAGGCCCGGAGCCGGAGTCATCGGGAGGTTTGCTTGCCCACCCATCTGGTGGCTGGCGCCGGGGCCCCTCGGGCATGGCTCTCCGCCTCCCTGTGGTCACTCCAGCAGGTGGCTTCGGGGTAGCTCGGGGCTGCTGGGGGACTGGCCCCCAGAGAAGTCAGAGGTCACACAGGCTGGCCCATATTCGTTCCAGGCAAGGGGGATTGAGCTCCATCTTTGGAGAGCAGAGGTGCCAAGGGATCCGCAAACTTGCTTTAAAATCCGCAGAGTAACCTGGGGCCAATGATTTCCCTTTCTTGGTGCTTCAGTTGTTCTCCTCTGCAAAATGTCAGTCAAATACAGGCCTCTCTCATCGCTGTGTTAGCTTTTTGTGGTTCTGCTGTAACAAAGCAAAAGCTGAGTGGCATGTGTTAGCTCGCCGTTCCACAGTTCAGAAGTCTGGCACGGGTCTCAACGGCCGAAATCGGGGTGTGGGCAGGGCTGCGTTCCTTTCTGGAAGCTCTGCGGGAGGGTGCGTTTCCTTGCCTTTTCCAGCTTCTAGAGGCCGCTGTGTCCTTGACGCCTGGCCCCTTCCTCCCTCGGCAAGACCAGCAGCTGCATGCCAAGTCCTCAGGACAAATCACTGACGTCTACATATAGGGGCCCTTGCGATTATGTTGGGCCATGCGGGTAATCCAGGCGATCTCCCTTATCGGGAGGTCGTCTTCTACCTGAGCCCATCCGCAACTTTAACTCCCTTCTGCCAGGCAACGCGTCTGCATCTTTGGGAGGTCATTATTCTGCCTGCCACAGTAGGGCTGTTGAAAGGATTAGATGACATACTTAGCCTGGCACGTGGGCCATATTCAGCACCGGCCACTGCTGTGGAAGCCACTGAAGGAGTCGGGGACACGCCTTTGGCATGGACCTCAACCACTGAGCATGAGGAGGGGCCCGGTCCAGTCTCCTCATTTTATAGAGGATAGGTTGGAAGCCCAGAGAGGGGGGGACAGTTTGCTCACAGTCACACAGCAAGCCGAGGAGGGGCTGCTTCCTACCAGTTGCCCCAGATCCACGCAGAGGACCCTGCGTGAGGCGTGGGCTGCCTGTCTTCCCGGCCAGATCCTGCAGCTTCTGAGAGGCAAGCTGGTGGTGGGTCACGACCTGAAGCACGACTTTCAGGCGCTGAGAGAGAACATGAGCAACTACTCCATCTACGACACGTCCACCGACAGGCTGCTGCAGCGAGAAGCCAAACTGCTGTCCTGCAAGCGGGTCTCCCTCCGGGTGCTCAGCGAGCGTCTCCTCGGGCGGCACATCCAGGTGAGCACCCCCCTGCCTTCCCGGGCCCCGGGGCCCCCCTCCCCCCTGCAGGGCTCTCACATCCCCCAGGGGCTCCAGAACCCCCACATTTGGCCCCAAAGATGCTCTGCCCACCACCCGCTCCCCGCCCAGTCCTGAGCAGCTGTGGGCACGCGAGTAAGGAGGGGCGCTGGCTTCGGGCTTCCCCGGCCCCCGGCCCCAAACAAGCACCAGAGTGCGGGAGGTTTATTCAAGAGGTGACCCCAGGACGCATTGGGAGAGTGAGGATGTGAGGCAGGGAAGGGAAGGCACCCAACAAAGGTTTTGTTCGTGTGCTTTTAAACTCAAGCCAGTTGCCCCGGGATAACTGAAGCTTAACCCCACTGCGGGCCTCTGGGAAATCCCACAGACCTCAGATTTATGCAGGGAGCGGAGGTATTGACAGCTCCCATCAGGCACAGCTACTGCTGCTCCCGGGGCCCCCCATCCTCAGCACCTCCAGGCGAAGGCGCCCGGGTGCTGGTGCTTGGGAGGTCACCGAGCTGGCAGGGCCGAGGGCGGTGGACCAGACACTAGCAGTCGCAGCTCCACGTGGGGGTCCTCCCAGTCAACAGCTATTTATCAGCACCTACTCTGGGCCAGGCTGGACGGGGGGCTGGAGACGCACGGCTCGGCAGGGCTCCATGGACCCTGTGCTTGAGCAACTCTTGGTGGAAGGGAGGGTGGCCCATTAGCCCGAAGGGATGAAGGACGGGTGGGCGGGGAGGAGGGCAGGTGTGCAGCGGTCCGAAGGGTGAGTCTTCGTGGAGGGGGGCGGGGAGGGGCGAGCAGGAGCCCCAGCCGGAGGTGTGAGGCACCGCTTGGCCAGGCGACTGGGGACTGTGTAGGTCGCAGGGAAGGGACCTGAATTTGGGCCCCTCTGTTAGCCTTGTGGCACACGGGACCAAGGACAGAGTGGTCAGCACACGGATTCACTGAGGTAGCGCTTTAGAAACATCGTTTTTTTTTAAAGATTTTATTTTTTATTTGACAGAGAGAGACACAGTGAGAGAGGAGCACAGGCAGGGGGAGTGGAGGGGGGAGAGGCAGGCTTCCCGCCGAGCGGGGAGCCCGATGCGGGGCTCGATCCCAGAACGCTGGGATCATGACCTGAGCCGAAGGCAGGCGCTTAATGACTGAGCCACCCAGGCGCCCCTAGAAACATCGTTTTGACCTATTTTTCTATATGGGCCCGGTGCCCTGGAGCTCCCTAAGTGTCTGACAGCAATCTGCAGCACCCCCTCCCCCCACCGGCTGATGAGCACCTGGAGGGCACAGCCCGGCTCTCCGGATGGATGCCGGAAGCAGTGCCTGGCCACACCTGGGCCTAGGGCCCCAGCTCCGGGGCTGACAGCTGAAGCCAGGCCTGCTCCAGCCACCTGCTGAGTCCAGGGTGTCAGAAACCTGCAGAGACTCACCCACTGACCCACATGGGGGCCCTGGAACCTGGGGTGTGAGCGGGGAAGGCCCGGGTCACACGGGGTCTCTGCCTTCACCCCCAGCCCACGCCCCTGCCTGTGTCTACAGAACAGCTGCTTTGGACACAGCTCGGTGGAGGACGCCAGGGCAGCCATGGAGCTCTACCGGATCTCCCGGCGCATTCGAGCCCGCTGAGGGCCTGCCCGGTGGAGCGGGACTGGAGCTCCGCCTTCATCCCAAAGTCTTCGTCTCTTCAAGACAGCAACCCCCTTGCTTTTGGAAAATGTGTCTTTAGCAGTAAAATAGCTCTATATTTTTTCTACTCCATCATTGGATACTCCTCTGGCCTTTTTCTGAGCTGGGTAAGGGTGATGGGCCCCAGTCCGTGTGATGCTTAGAGGACCATCAAGACACTGAGCTAGAACGGGGGTGGGGTGCGCGGCTGGCGGGGGCGTCAGTTTCCTGAATAATCTTGAATCCTGTGTATCCAAGAAGCAGCTGGAGGAATCTAGGTGGCATGTAACTAAAGCCTTGCCCCTGCCTCCCTTTTCCTGTTGCATTTACGTCCAGGGCGGTGGCACCCGGCTCCGAGGTCCATTCGTGCCATCTTGAAATGGGTGCCATGGCTGTGGCACGGAGGTACGGAGAATGTGGCAACCTTCAGCAAGTCATCCCTCTTGTAAAATGAGGAAGCAAAGGTAGTGGATTTTGAAGTCAGAACTAAGTTGGAGTCTTGGTTCTGCCATTTAGTAGCTAGAGTTGAGTTACTTAACTTCCCCAAGCCTCAGTTTCTCCATGTGTAAAATGGGAAATTCTTTTCTTTTTAAAGATTTTATTTATTTGACAGAGAGAGCACAAGCAGGGGGAGCACCAGAGGGAGAGGGAGAAGCAGGCTTCCCACCCAGCAGGGAGCCCGATGTGGGGCTCCATCGCAGGACCCTGGGATCATGACCTGAGCCGAAGGCAGACGCTTAACCGACCGAGCCACCCAGGCATCCCCTAAAATGGGGAATTCTAACAATTGATAGGTTCTTTTTTTTTTTTAAGATTTTATTTATTTATTTGAGAGAGAGAGAATGAGAGAGAGCACATGAGAGGGGGGAGGGTCAGAGGGAGAAGCAGACTCCCCGCTGAGCAGGGAGCCCGATGTGGGACTCGATCCTGGGACTCCAGGATCATGACCTGAGCCGAAGGCAGTCGCTTAACCGACTGAGCCACCCAGGCGCCCCACAATTGATAGGGTTCTTGTGTGATGTCGCACACAAAGCTCCTGGCACCACGCCTGTCAGAGCTTACACACCCAGCAAACGTCAGTAACGACTGGTTACTGTCTGCATCACTCTGATCTAGGAGACCCCGGGGAGAGCAGCTACACCCTGCCGCGGGGGCTGGACCTCTGAGAAGAGTCCACATCAGAAGACTGCTCATTGGGGTCAGCTGTAGTCATTATTTTAATCCATGCCCAGGTGCCTCTAAACCAGAATGACTCGTGTGTGTGTGTGTGTGTGTGTGTGTGTGTCGGGGGGGAGTGGGGGGGCAGCTGATTCTGATCAGGACCTCCACAGGCGATTCCGATGCCCAGGACGTTTGAATCACCTGAGATGCTTTTTAGGCAACCCCAGTACCTAAGCACAGTGTTCTCACACTGGACGGAGCATCAACATCACCTGGAGGGTGCTGGACCCCAACCCCAGAATTGCCAACTCAGCAGGTCTGGGGTGGAGCCCCAGAATCTGCATTTCTCACGAGTTGCCCGTTGATTCTGCCGCATGCTTTGAGAGGCACAGCGGAGCATCAGCTGACTGTCATGTGCGGCCACAGTTGAGAGCCGTCAGCTTGGGGTCCGAGTACCACCAGGGTAGACTCCTGCTGCCGGCCCAGCCTTGCCCCCTGCCGTCTCCCCCAGCCACCTGCTCATGCAGAGAGGTCCACAGCCCTGAAAAATGTGTGCTAAATAGCCCCACTACGTAGATGAGGGACTCGAGGTGAGGTTAAGGACCCAAGGGATTCAAATCCAGGCCCCCCCGACCCCGAACTCGAGAGCTGTTCCCTCAGAGTGCATCCCAGTGGCAGTGCCTCCCGTTTGCACGCTGACCTCTGGGAACCCGGGGGGCTCCCTCCCTCGCACGTCTGCGAGAGCGGGGAGGGGCAGCTTGCTCCCTCACGGTTCTCTCCGGTTCTCTCCGGCCCCAGGGCCCCACCGACTTCAGGGCTGTGACCGGGCCCTCTGCGGCTGCCTTGCCTGGCTAAGACTGGCCACCAGGCGGTGCCCTTGGGCCGTCTGCGGTCCCGGGGGCCTCCAAGGCCGAAGCAGCCAGGAACACTTAGGAGGCATGAGGTGTGAGGGGCTGTGTCTTTAAAAATGGCTAGGGGGCTGCAGCAGGGACCCTGTAGGCCACCCTCCCTCAGCCACTGAGCTAGAGTGAGTTACAGCCGGGCCTGGAAGGTGAGCCCCAGCTCTGTAGGACTCCCAGGCCAAGGTCTTTTCCACCTTGAAAGGAGGGGTGAACCGGGGCTCCCCAAGGAAGTCTCTAACCCAGCTTCCCGCTTCCGGCTGTGGTGCTTGGATGCCCCCAGTGGGGAGGCGCCCACCCCACCTCCCAGGGGGGCACTGAGTGAGGGTCAGGACCTGGGGGGGCGTGTGCCATGGGCCCTGGCCCCACTCGCGAGACCCCCCACCTTCTGTACAGCCAGTAGAGAGCACCAGCTTCAGAGTCAGGCTGACTTGGCTTGCGTGTCTCAGCTCTGAGAGAGCAGGTGCCCCATCCATCAGGTGGGGGGAGAAGAGGCTGGAGGTCTCATACGCACGGTGCCCAGCCCCAGCTGGTGGGGGGTAGGGACCCACGAACGGCCCCCGGCACCACTGATCATAATCAAAATAAAGGCCTGCCTCTGGGCTGTGCCGCGGGACTCCCGACCCCCCTGGGTCCCAGCACACCCGGAGTCGTGGCCTGCAAGTGGTGGTGTCATTGGCTGAGGGTGTAAAGCGCAGAGGAGAGGAAGGTCATGTTTGCTGGGACGGACGAATCCTATCGTCCGCAGCAGATCCACTCCCAGCAGCCCAAACCTGGTGAATGCCCAGGAGCCCCGCTCCTACCCAGGGGCTAGACTCGGCCTTGCACAACTTCCACCTCAGTCTCCTCATCTGTAAAATGGGACTATTAGTCCCAATTCCCACAGCTCTCAGGGGAGCAGATGGGGCCAGGGAAGCGAAATCGCCCTGCAATCTGCCCCAGCCTAGACCGGCTGCAGGTGGAATCTCCTTGCCCAGGGAGCACACCCCCTCCTGTTCTCCGCCCTCAGTCCTGGCAAGGGCAGGTCGGGCTCCACCCCAGGCACACGGGGAGAGGGCCGAGCTGGGCTCTGCATCACCTTGCCTTCTGCTCTCTCCTTCCCGAGCCCTTAGCTTCCCCACTTTGCTCCCCCGGTTAGTTTCTAATCCCCCATCCCCCCAACCCTGCCCCACCTTCCTGCAGACCCACTCCTGCTGGCATTGTCCCCTGCACCGCCCTCCTGGACCAGGGGCCAGGGGGTGCGCTTCCTCACTTGGTCCCCTCTACCTCAGTTCACAGTGCACCTGCTCTGGGTGCCCTTCCCAGACCCTAAATACCTGGGGGGACTATCTCTGCTCCAGGGCAGAAAGGCCAGGAGAGTAACTCTGCTGTCCTGGTGGGGGAAGACCCAGTCCCTGAGACCATGATGGGTCCCTGCATGATGGCAGCTCGAGGAGAGCAGAGGACGTGTCTCTGTGTATAGCCAGTAGAGAGCACCAGCTTCAGAGTCAGGTGGTGGTTTCTAGCAGCCGAAAGCTCTATCTGGCTCATGGCATGTGGTCTCACCTGAGCCCATGGGAAGGTCCTGCTGCAGGTGGGCCTACAGGGTGAGCCTAGAGAAGAAGAAGGCCCCCCCTGGGCAGGGCCTCCTCTAAGGGGCCAGTGCAGGAAATAAAGGAGTGACTGGGGCCTGATGTGCCGTGCAGAACTGGGAATGCGTGCCCAGCTGGACGGGGCAGGGGCCACTCAGCCTCAGCCGATTGTGGCCGTGCAGAAATGCTGCCCAGTGGAAACCCCTTCAGGCCTGTGTCCGGCCCGTAGGCCACCAGTTTGAGACCTGAGCTCTAGTCCACCTCCCACCTGACTCCTTTCAACCAGGGGCCTGCATATGTCCCAAGACAGAGACTTCACTGTCTCGAAAGCACTCCTCAGTGGGGTGGGGCCCCTGATTTAGAGGTGCAGGGCTTGCCCCACTGAGGCTCCTACCCAGGATAAATGCAATTCCACTTGTATGTCGTGACCTGTCACCCACCTTTAGATCATTTTCATGTCTCTCTCCCCTACCCTGAGTCTTTGACTTTCCAGGTTAGATGCCCCCAATTTCTTCAACAGTTTCCCCTCCTGTGGAGCCCCTCCCATTTCTCCTCTGTCTGCTCCCCACCCCCGGCCCACCCACCACCTGGCATGTCTATCCCTTCTCGGCCCACTCCCCTCAGCCCCATTCTCAGCGGATTCTTAGATGGCAAAAAGGTGGGAAGGAAACCAGGACTCCATTGGGACAAGGGAATTAGTGGCATCCTCCAGCCCAGAGCTGGCTTTGGAAAGATCCGGCAGAACGAATGGAGGCACTGAGGATGGGGTCACTTTTTGCCACTTAACTCTGAGGCATGGAGGAGAATTTGGAGGTGGCTGGGAAGGGCCGTCTTGGAATGGCCCCGCTTCACTGAGCGTACCTGAGTCACCTCTGACTCAGGCCCATTTGCTGCTGGAGTGAGGGGATTGGAAGCTCTCTAGCCCCCCTCAAACCCCTTGGCCTCCCCGCCCTCCTTCGCCCAGCCCAGCCTGGCCTGAGTGGAGGAAAGTGCTTCTATTCAGGGAATGAGTTCTCTGGCCTGGCCGGCTAACTGTCTTCGGGCACTTGCCCAGGCCCTGCTCCCCACCAAAGGCCCCGTCCAAAGGCCCGCTGTCTTGGAGGGTCAGGAGCCAGCCCGGGTCTGGTTCCAAGAGCGGTAAGAAGGCTGCCCGCTTCCTGCCCGGCGTGCTGTGGGCTAGGCCGGGCTCCGTCGCCAAGAGGCTTACTCACTTGTGGAACAATTTCTCCTCTATATGGAAAGAACATATGCTTTTCCTGCTGCGGGAAGAGAGGGTTTGGAGTAGCTTTGCTGAGACGTGTAGGAAAAGGCAAATGTTGGCCCAGCCCCAACACCCTGATTTCGAGCCATGTGCTGTGTTTGGTGGCAGAGCCCATTGGCCTCTGTCCCCAGGTGCAAGGGAAGGAGGCCCAGGGGATGCTGGTCAGGACCTCAGTTTTAGGACACTGAGCTAGTCCCTTGCTCAGGGCTGGATGTCCTCATCTCTTCATTTTTCCTGTTCTGTCCTCCAGGGTTTAGGGCTCAGACAGAGGGAGAGGGACATAGCCTCAGCTCAGCCAGCCAGTCCCAGCTCAGCAACCCCTCCCCCCACCCCCCACCGCTGTGTCCTCCAACGGGGTCTGCAGCAGCTCTGCTTGGCTGCCCCCCACCCAGGACCCTCAGTCTGAAAGAAGAGCTCGGGCCATGGGGGAGCAGGTAGGACCTGGCTATTCAGATCTCACCGCACACAGGACCAGCTGGAGTCTAAAGAAAGGAGGGGCAGATTTAAAATAAAATTCTTTCGATGTGAGCTAGCATCTTCCCTCTAAGGGACAGGAAAAGGATAGAAGCGCCAGACCAAGGCTGGCTCTCTTCAGCAGAGAGACGGAAGGGCAGGACCTGGCTGGCAGCAGGCTGAAGGCCAGCCCTGGCTCGCTTGCTTCCGGCCTGGGTGCTCCTGAGCAGTAGCCTGTCCCAGGTTCTTGTTCCCGATCTGCAGATACAATCCCCACCTGGTGCAAGGGTCAGAGGCAAGGATGCCAAGGGCTGGGCACAGACAGGTGCTCCGTGAAAGATTGCCTCGAACAAAGATGCATCAGGGCTCTGAGTGCGGGTGGGGTGCTGGCAAGGGTTGGGGGGCCCAGACAAGCTGTTTCTGGTCCTCTGAGGAGGCACCTTTTGTCCAGCCCTGGGGGGTCTGCTCCTTAAGCTATGAAACACTCCAACGAAATCAATGGAGCCTCCCGTGGTCCTGCCAGGGTCTTAGCAGTCTGGGCTAATAGCAGAATACCAAAGATCGGGGGGCTTAAACAACAGACTTTTATATCTCACAGTTCTTCAGGCTGGGAAGTCCAAGCTCCAGGTGGCAGCAGATCTGACGTCTGGTGAGGGCTCTCTTCCTAGTTTGCAGACAGCCATCTTCTTGTCGTGTCCTCACCTGGGAGAGACAGAGGACACCTCTCTGGTGTCTCTTCTAAGGACACAGATTCCCTTCCTGAGGCTCCACCCTCATGACCTGACTCCCTCCTAGAGGCCCCACCACCAACACCGTGGCACTGGGGATGAGGTGAAGGGCGCTGACAAGCAAGCCGTTGGCCAGAGTCACTCAGCGGTGCAGGGGTAGATTCGGGACTTGAATTCATCTCTGGGGAAAAGATGCTTGGGGTTCGTCACCCGTGGAGGAGAACGATAAGCCCGATCTCCTCTCCTTCTAGAGCAGCACAAACCCCACGCTGATGTGGAGAGGAAAGTGTCCCAGGCCAAGGGGAGAGTGGGGTCAGGCCTCAGGGGTCCTGGCCTTCAGCACAGGACACTGGAAAATGGAACTGAACCAATATTGTTTGCACGTGTATTTGCAAGGCTTGCTGTAGCATCTCCCAGTTTAAAAGCCAACAAAAGAAAACCCTTGCTCCTCCACCTTCCCAGCTATTGTCCTAGGCACACTTTCTGCCCCAAGCGTCTGAACACCATCTACACCCCACCCCCTCTTTCCTTTTTCTCACCTCTCATTTGCTCTAAACCCCAACTCTGCCTTCTCTTCCCACCTCTCCATGGAAACTGTGCTCATCAGATCACCAGCGAACCCCATATTGGCAACTTCAAGATATCTTTAGGTTCTCCTCTTATTAGATCTCTCCACATAATTCAACTTCTCTAGAGTGAGTTTCCCTCCTCCTCTGCAGTTCCTCAGGACGTGGGCCTTGACCATCTCTTCTCTTTGCACCTTCTCTCTCTCATCCAGTCTGATGGCCCTAAGACTCCTTTCAGTCAACAAATACGTATTACGTACCTGGTATGTGCCGGGCACTGTTCTAGGCACTGGAGAGAAGATAGAACAAAATATTTGGTTCCTGCCCTCATGGAGCTTACATTCTAGTACAGGAAATGGATAAAATACAAATAAATATATAATATCATGTCAGCTGGCATTAACTAGACTTACATAAATTGTTAAAGAGATGAGGAGGAGCAGATTAATAACATGGAGAGGCTTTAGGTTTCAGACAAGATGGCGGCCTCGCATGGGCCGAGAGAGGACTTTTTAGCCGTGTCTTCTTTCTCTCACACATCTGAGGCAGAGTATTGCTCATCCCATCATTGTTCGAGGGCAGGAAAACAGAACAAGCCCGGGGTACCATCCCAACCCCAGCTGGGGAGGGACTTTCTATGAAAGAGGGTGGTTGCCTCTCACTGGGTAGAAACTTCACTGTAAGGGCTCAGGGTTGCCGGGAGGTGGGTAGACACAAGGGGACAGGGGGTAATGAGCCCAGCACTGCTAGAGGCTCCATTCTGAGGTGGGCCCCCTCCTGGCTTACCTGAAGGAGTGTGTGCGGGGGACTGGTGTCCTGTCCCCAGAAAGACAGAGCCAGCCGGGGCAGCTGATTGCTCCCAAGAAGGTCAACGATGAGCTTGCAGGAAAGAACACTGAGATATCTGTGGAACTTAACTCCTATGCCAAAGGCTGCAAAACTGAACTAATGGGAAAAGACCAAATAGGAACTTTAATCATAATAAAGATCTACCAGAGGCAAAGAATAACAACACACGTATCAAAGGACTTGTATCTAGAATATATAAAGAACATTTGCAACTCAAGAAGAATGTTTTTTTTTTTAAAGATTTTATTTTTTAAGTCATCTCTACACCCAACATGGGGCTTGAACTCACAATCCCAAGATCAAGAGTTGCACACTCCATCGACTGAGCCAGCCAGGCACCCCAGAATTTTATTCTTATTAAAAGCGCAATTTTAACGGGCAAGACTTGAATGAATGCTTCCTCCCTTCCCCCACCAAAAATACAAAAATGGCCAATGAGACCATGAAACATACAATGTTATCAGTCAGCAGGGACATGCAAATTAAAAACACAGGATACCATGACACAGCCATTAAAATGCCTGAGATGTGGAAGTCTGACTGCCCCAAGTGTTGGAGAGGATACAACACAACTGGAAGAGTCTCATACTCTACTGGTGGGAAAATCAAGTGGTACGACCACTTGAGGAAAACAGTCTGGCAATTTCTTTGAAAGTTGCACATCTGCCATTTGACCCAGCCATTCCCCTTTTAGGGGTTTGCCTGGGAGAAATGAAAGCCTTTGTCCGTATAAAGACTTGAATGCAGGGGCGCCTGGGTGGCTCCATCGGTTAAGCATCTGCCTTCAGCTCAGGTCATGATCCCGGGGTCCTGGGATCGAGTCCTGCATCGGGCTCCTTGCTCAGTGAGGGTCTGCTTATCCTTCTCCCTCTGCCTGCTGCTCCCCCTGCTTGTGCTCTCTCTCTCTCTCTCTCAAATACATAAAATCTTTAAAAGAAAAAATAAAGACCTGTATGCAAACATTCATAGCAACTTTATTTGTAACAGCCCCAATCTGGAAACAGTGTCCATCAATGTGTGAGTAGATAAATAACTTATGATATACAGCTACAATAAACATGAATGAACTATGAGGACACATAATAGAAAGAGATCTCAGAATGATTATGTTGAATAGATTAAGTCAGATGAGGAAAGAGTCCACACTGTGTCCATGGAGTGGCTTGTAAACAACAGAAATTTATTTCTCATGGTTCTGAAGGCTGGGAAGTCCAAGATGAAGATGCCAGCAGATTCAGGGTCTGGTTCGGAGACAACAGTCTTCTCATTGTGTCCTAACACGGTGGAAGGGGTGAGCCAGCTCTCTGTGGCCTGTTTTATAAGGGCATTAACCCCATTCCGGTGGGTTCCCCATTCATGTCCTAATCACCTCCCAAAAAGCCCCACCTCCAAATACCGTCATACCGGGGGTTTCCACCCAGGAATTTTGGGGAGACACATTCAGTCCATAGTAATAGATATGCCCAACTTGATCAAATCGCACCCTTTATGCCAAAGTTTGTTGTATACCCCAATAGAGCTGTTAGGGAAAAATGAGAACAAGAGTAGAGAAGTAATGGGCAGGAGTGAACAGTAGGTTGCAAACAGGAGGGTAGGTTGGAAATGTGAATATGGAGCAGTTAAATTCCTAGCACCCGTCCAAGGCACTCACCCTGGTGGAAAGCGAGGCACTCATCCTGGTGGACTGGGAGCATTCTGAATAGTGACACCTCTCACATTTGTCCACCTTCCCATACTCTACCCCCAAAATGCTTTCAGTCAGGATTTCTCTCTGAGGAAACCGACCAAGCTAACGGCAAAGACCTACAGATATTGCCATGGGGGCTCCCAGTGAACCAGCTGGACTCCTGCTTCGTTACCCTACAGTGTGGCCCACAGTCAACAAACAAGCGCTTCCCACTCAATAGAAAGCTCTCCCAATGAGGATTTTAGTGCCTCACTCAGCAATCTGAGGAGCCCGCAACGGATGGATCACTAGGCCTTTGAAGAAAGTATGTCTACCTGAAAGTTACCCAAATGAACAGAAGCTGAGAACCAAGAAAGAATAAACCACAACACAAGGAGGGGCGCCTGGCTGGCTCAGTGGGTTAAGCGCCTGCCTTAGGCTCTGGTCATGATCCCAGGGTCCTGGAATCGAGCCCCACATCGGGCTCCCTGCTCAGTGGGGAGTCTGCTTCTCCCTCTGCCCTTCCCCCGGCTTGTGTTCTCTCTCTCACTTGCTCTCTCAAATAAATAAGTAAAATCTTAAAAAAAAAAAAAGACTTAAAAAAAAAAAAAAACCCACTGGAAGAATGAGGAGGAGAAACCAATCCAGCAATGGTAATAGTTGGAAATATGAATGTACTCCTCTCAGAAATGGGCTGATGAAGCCACAGAGAGTGGCAGGTGGTCATAAGACCCTTTACCATTTTTGTCTTTATTTCCTGTTTTGAGTCCCCCCAAAGTTGGACTGTTTTCACTGTTTGATAACAAATAGACATATTCTCCTATGCTCATAACTGATGTCATCCACTATCATCATGATTCATGTTTTGGGTGTTAAAAACCACTTCTCCCCTTTGGAACTCAGGGTCAATATTCGGATGATCTGCTGGAATGAAGGTAAGACGTAGTAAAGGGCCCCCTGCACGCTCATCATCTATGGTCCCTTGACCCTGGGCTCCTTTCCAGCTACTACCACACCTCTCCTTCCCTCCCAGCCAGTACTTGCCCCCGGAGAAACATGTATTTACCAAGAGTCTCCTCCTTCTCCCTCTCCAATGCATCGGCTTCTGTCCTAAGGACTTTGCTGGAAGAGCTCTAACCAGCTCTCTCAATGCCTTCAAATGGTCAAATCCAATGGATTGATTGATTTTCAGGGCTTATCCCCTGAGACTCCTCTGCAGCATTTGACCATGTTGGCTATCTGGTCCTGGAACTGTGTTTTTTTTAGGACACGAGCCTCTCCTGATTCTTTCCAGCTTGTTACCTACTTCTCTGCAGATTCTTTCTCTGCCCACCCCTTCAAGAGCAGTGTTTCCTTCAGCTCTTCCTCCTCAGCCATGCCCCCTTCTCACTCTGCCTAGTCTCCTGGGCGATTTTACTTATGTCCATAACTTCAATTGTCCCTTTAGGTGATGACTCACTAGCCTCTTTCTTAAATTCTAAAACTGTCCAATGGGACTCTCCATGGGCACTTCAAACCCAGCAGGTCCCCAAATTCTGCAGAGTGTCATCATTCCCTTTTACCTTTCTCATGTATTTTTATCTTGCTTGCATGATTCCAACCATCTGTCCGTCCATCCATCCATCCATCGATCCATCCAGTCACGTAAGCCAGAAACCCGGGTTTACCTCAGCCCCTCCTCTCTTCCACTTCAGGTCCAAACATTCTCCAAATCCTAAAGATTCCATCTTCCAAATATCTCCTGCATTCACTGGTATCCTCATTGCCTTAGCTCATGACCACACCATCACTCCCCTGGGCTATGTGAATTTTCCTCCACTGGGCCCTTACCTACAGTCTCGCTTAGCTTCACTCCTTATTTCTTTCTATTTTTTTAAAAAGATTTTATTTATTTATTTGAGAGAGGGAGAGCGAGAGCATGAGTAGAGGGGAGGGGCAGAGGGAGAGGGACGAGCAGACTCCCTGCTGAGCGGAGAGCCCAATGCGGGGCTCGATCCCAGGACTCTGAGATCATGACCTGAGCCGAGGCGGACCCCTAACCAATGAGCCACCCAGGCGTGCCTCTCCAGAAGCTTTGAATCTCGGGTGGCTTGATTCAGGGCTACAGGAATACTGCTTGCAGATTCCATCAGTAGTCACAACAGTAGCAGTCTGACAAACCAGAAGCTCGCTCTACCCAGACTCTTGGCACCTCCTAGTCCCTGTTCTTTTCCAGACCTAATTCATGAGCCTTTTTCTTTTTTCTTTTTTTCTTTCTTTCAGGTCTGTGAGTTACCAGATATTCTTCGAATGAGTCCCTTTTCTGTTAAAATTAGCCCAAATCTATTTGTTACTTGTAACTGGGAAGATGGCTCTAAAATCCAGACTCATTAATAAGGCAGTGAGTGGCCTCCACCTTCCCCTGCACCTCCTTCTGTCACGACCCCCCTGAACCATTCACTGCAGCCTGCAGGGTAACTCGCCATACCCCGAACACACCACACCTAGAAAATTCCTCCTCTTCCTTCCCCTTTGAGTCTCAACTTGTGCCACTTCTTCCGTGAAGCCTCCCTTGCTGCTCCCAGGCACTCCACCTTCCGGGGGGTGGGGCCCTGGTACCCCCCCATCACATTTTACTGAAACTGCCCCCTTACGTGTCTAACCCTCCAAAGTGGGACTAAGTACAGCCTGGCACACAGTAGTACTATGCTCAGTCAAAGCCCCCCTAAGCCTGGCTCATCCCCAAAATGGGGATAATGACACCAAGTTTCTTTTTTTTTTTAAGATTTTATTCATTTATTTGAGAGAGAGAAAGCACAAGGGTGGGGAGGGGCAGGGGTAAAGCGAGAGAGAGAAGCAGACTCCCCGCTGAGCAAGAAGCCCGACGTGGGACTCGATCCCAGGACCCCGAGATCATGACCTGAGCTGAAGGCAGATGCTTAACTGACTGAGCCACCCAGGCGCCCTGACACCAAGGTTCTTACTTACAACCTGCAGACAACATTTCTTTTTTTTTTTTTAAGATTTTATTTATTTATTTGAGACAGAGAGAATGAGAGAGAGAGAGCATGAGAGGGGGGAGCGGGAGAGGGAGAAGCAGACTCCCTGCCGAGCAGGGAGCCCGATGCGGGACTCGATCCCGGGACTCCAGGATCATGACCTGAGCCGAAGGCAGTTGCTTAACCAACTGAGCCACCCAGGCGCCCTGCAGACAACATTTCTTAAGCATAGATGCTAGAAGGATGCTGCGTAACTTGGAGAATTGCCAGGGAAGGACCAGGCTCAGCTCGGGCTCCGACCAGGAAGGAGGGGCAGCCAGGGCACAGCCAAGGGCAGGCTGGTCCAGGCACCGTGGCACTGGCTCATGCTGGTCCCAGCAGGGGGACCTCTGGTCTGATCTTGTATCTGGACCTACTGCTTAGGTGTGTGTCCAGTCCCACTTGTGGGGGCAGGTCAAACATTTACCTGGCTTTTTCAGCTTCTGATTGAGAGGGAGGCCCTGTCTCCCACCAAGACTCACACAACGGGGACATCCTCAAATATGGGGGGGACAGTTCAGGTGCTCAAGGTTTTCCCCTCAGTGACAATGCCCCTTGCGCAAAGCCAGAGGGTTGTAAGGAGGATTAAATGAGATAATGCCTGACCCAGTGATTCTCACATATTTCCTCTAAAGGCAGAAAGGATAGAAGGCATCCCTGTCAGGAGGTCCAGCCCAGAGCCTCAGGCTGCATGCTTGTGTTATATTCATTCAACAAGCACTTGCCGTGGGCCGGGGAACACATCACTGAACAGAAGAGACAAAATCCCTACTTGGTGGATCTATATTCTAGTGTTTATCTTTAAAGCCTCATGTCTTACTTGAAAGTGAGTGCAGACTTTTGCATCCTGTTTCCTAATGGGACCATAATAACGCACCCGTAACATCCAGGGCTTGTTTCAATACAGAAGTAAGGGCTTCCTACCAGTGGGCTGGTGGCCGCCCTGCTATTTGCTTGAAGATACAGAGAACCGTGTCTTTATGTGTCCATGTTTGGGCAAGTTCTGGATGACACCAAGAACAAAACTTAACCAAGTCTGGGGTGGGGGAGGGAAGGGAAGCTGGGGAGCCCAGGCCCCTGTGGGAGTGGGGCAGAGGGTGAGAGAGATGCCGGAGGGATCTGGGGCCTCGCCAACCTCTGCCAGGGTCCAGGAACCATCTGAAAGCCCCTCCGACCGCCTGAGGCACCAGAAAGAACCACATTTTCTTGTGTGGGGGTTCACGTAAAGAACAGTCCCAGTTCTTTGGCAACGAGAGTGCTCTTGTGGGCCAGTGGTTCGGGGCGGACGGGCAGCTGGTCCCTGGATCAGCGTGGACTTGGACCACTGCGGTCATCAAGCGGCCTTGGGGGATGGTGAGCTGTGGGCAGCACTGGGCAGCCGGGAGCCCGAGGGGCGGGCAGGCTACAGCCAGGATAAGGGGAGTGACCTTCTTTGGCAGCTGTGCTAAGAGGGTGGCGGTGGCCCTAAGGTTTGTCAGGGCCAGATGTAGGGTGGGAAGGAGGCCCAGAGGGACCCGCCCACCCCATGAGCAGCCTGGTTGCCCAAAGGGGTGGTTTTGGAGGGCTTTGTGGCCTAAGGAAACTCACTGTCTTTCCCAGGCAAACCACTGGAGGGATTTATGAAAAACAGATGGTGGTTGGCGTGGAGTGAGGGGATTGGGGTTGAACTGAGCTTTTCCTCCCCTCCCACCCCGGATCAGTAGCAGACCCGGGAAAGACCACCTGGGGTAAACTCTCCCCAGCCCAGCCTGGCTCCAGGAGAGACCCTCAGATTAGAGCTCCCATGTTTGGTCAGCTAAAACAGGGTCCCCACAGACTTGCTGTGGTGGGGCAGTTGTGGACAAAACAGCGACAAGAGGTAACACGTACGGTGCTCACTGCATGCCAGGCACTGCTCGGAATTCACTGTTCCTCCTCACCGTCCTCTGGACGGTGTAAGCATTGTCCCCATTTTCACAGGCACAGAGAGATTAAGCAACTGGCCCAAGATCACAGAGCTAGTAAGTGGGCAGAGTTGGGATTTGAACCCAAGCAGTTGGGTTCAGGATCTTAAACCTTGCCTGGCATTGGCCTTGCACTTTGTACTCAAGAGGGGGAGGGTGGCCAATATTTTTTTCAGTACCGACTGACTAGGTGATTTATTATCCCATTCATTTTGTCTTCAGGGATATCACTACTGTCATCCCCATTTTATAGATGATGAAACTGAGGCTCCCCGACAAATTAATGGATCTGAATACAAGTCTGTCTCACTGCAAATCTCAGCACATAATAGCACCTCAATAAACGCTGAGCCCCTCCCCTCTTCTCTGAGTCCAGAGTCTGTCCTGGACTCATGTCTGTCCCAGTCTCGCTGCAGTGCCCCACCCAGGGGTCCTGCCCAGCGTCCCCATCTCAGCCAGACCACTTCCTGTTGGTGAGCCAGCCAGAAAAAGCCAGAATGAACGCAGACCCTAGACAGGGGCTGATTGGAGCCTCTGCCGCCCCCGCTCAGCCCACCCGCCTCCTTACAGGGACCTTCGGACAGGAGCCAGGCGCGGACAAGGGCCGCATGGATCAGCAGCCGGCGGCTGGCCCCCGGGGCGGGCAGCCAGGTGCCTACGGCCGCAGGAGAGAAGGGCCCCTCTTCTCGCCACTCAAAGGTGGATTGAGGAAGGCTGGCTCCGTGATTTTTCCAAGAAGCTTGTCCAGAGCCAGAGAATGGGAACATCTGTGCCCTGAGCTCTGTTCTGGATGCGGCTCAGGCCACAGTCTGGGGCTGACGTCTGCTGGAGACAGCCCTGCGTGGAGGAGGTTCTGGCTTGCTGGCCGGTGTGGGGGTGCAGGGGGGTGCCGGTCTGGCTGGCCAGCTGATGAGGGCAGCCGCTGGCCTCCACCCCAGGAGACAGGGAGCCCAGGCCAGGCAGGCGAGCAAGGATGGGGCGGGAGGCTTGGGCGTCAGGGGCCTTCTCCATTGACTGTGCAAAAGCTCTGGGGAGACAGTGGCATTCGAGCAGGTGGACCTGGGGCCACGGCTCCTCTTCCCCAGGCCTCGAGACCCAAGGCCCCTTCCTTTCCTTTTTGCCTTTCGAGATAGGCATTTGTGTGCACCTCTTAGCTCTTCCATCCGCCTAACTTCTCGCCAGCTGAGTCTCCCTCTAACTCCTGGTTTCCCATTTGGTATATTTTTAAAATTTAAATTATATTTTCTTGAAAATGTAATATATCAAAGTCAAGATGCTATAAAAAGCTATACAGATCTTCCCCGACTCCCAGTGGAGTTACATCCTGATAAACCCCATTGTAAATTGAAAATATCATATAATGAAAATGCATTTAATACACCTAACCCACTGAACACCATAAGCTTAGCATCGCCTACCTTACGCATGCTCAGAACGCTTACATTATTAGCCTACAGTTAGGCCAAGTCGTTTAACACAAAGCCTATTTTATAATAAAGTGTTGACTATCTCATGCAATTTATCGAGCACTGTCCTGAGAGTGAAAACCAGCATGCTGTGTGGGCACAGAAGGGCTCTCAGTGCATCAGCTGCTCACCCTAGTGGTTTGCGTGGCTGGCTGGGAGCTGTGACTTCACTGCTCCTGTCTGGCATCGGGAGACAGGATCGTACCCGTGCTTTAAGAACATCACTTCTCCGGGCATCTGTGGGGCTCAGTCGTTTAAGTGTCCGACTCTTGATTTCTGCTCGGGTCACAATCTCAGGGTCGTGAGAGCGAGCCCCACCTTGGGCTCCGCACTCAGCAGGGAGTCAGCTTGAGATTTTCCCTCTCCCTCTGCCCCTCCCCTACTCTCTCTCGCTCGCTCGCTCTGAAATAAATAAATAAATCTTAAAAAAAAAAAAAAGAATATCACTTTTACTTGTGGCTGCATCCCCCTCCTCCTCCCCTTCCTCCCCTTCCTCCCCTTCCTCCCCAACAACAGGTGACTATTCCATTAGATCCACGTGTATCTTTCTGGTGCTTCTTTATGCAAATCAATCAGATGCAGATCTACTTCTTTCCTCCCCCTCTAATTATATTAAAAATGTAATACTCTACATCATTCTGTATCTCCCTGTTTTTACTTGATATATCCTGGAGATCTTGCTTTATCATTACTTTTGACAGTAGCCTCCTTTTTTCCAGCTGTATAGTATTCCATCTCGTGGCTATTCTATAGTTTATTAACCAGCCTCCTAAAGAGGAGCACAGGGGTTGTTTCCAGTCTTTCCAACCTGATTTTCAAATGAGATCTTGGGTGAGAGCTTGATTCATGCCAGGCTGCTCTGGTTAGAGAAGGGGTGAGTGAGGCTGATGCCCTACAGGCAACCTCCACTACCCCTGCCAGGCCTTAGGAGATCTTCACCAGGACCTCAGCACTCGAGGGAACCGCCTAAGAACCACGGCTTCAGAATCCCAATCTGCTTATTTTATTTTTTAAAAGGATTTTTATTTATTCATTTGAGAGAGAGAGAGATTGAGATCATGAGCAGGGGGGAAGTGTAGAGGGAGAAGCAGGCTCCCCCAATGCAGGGCTCAATCCCAGGACGCTGGGATCATGACCTGAGCTGAAGGCAGGCACTTAACCAACTGAGCCACCCAGGTGCCCCCAATCTGCTTATTTTATAAATGAGAAACAGGCTCAGCACCAGGACAAGGCTGATCCATGGTCACAAGTTACCCTGTGGCAGATCTGGAAATAGAAACCAGGTCTCTGGGGTTCTGCCCTCCACACTAGTCCTGTTTCATCCCCAGGGGTAACGGACCAGGGCTCTGGGGCCATGTGACTGGAGTCAACGGCAGATGTTCCCGTGGACCCAGCCATGGACCCCAGGCCTGCCTCTCTCTTACCCTCGGTTTCCATTGTCTCTCCCACTGCTTAGGGACAGCGCCTCACACCCCCAGCAGAAGGGGCTCTGGACGCACTAAAGGAAAGGTGAGCTACCCAAACAGGACGAGGGAATCGGGGCTACGGAGCCAGACCCTTAAGTGGAAAGTCAGGAGCGAGTAGGAGCGAGGAAGTCTGGGAGGCCTCCGACTTCCGAGGCACATGTAAGCAATTTGTGTCTTTGAAAAGAATCACCGGAGAGTTTGGCTACCGGTAAGTGACTGAGAAAACATATTTCATGAAAGAGAACTGTATTTGTTGCCAAGCCAAGGTTGAGGGCAGGGAGGGTCTGTCGAACCAGAAAGGATTTAACCAATAGACAGGAGCCTAGCAGGCCAAGAGGAAAACAAGCAGAGGGTGGATGGACACGGAGGGAGGCCAGGTCACACCTGCAAGGCTGCATCTCCAAGATGGGCACAGACTAGGGACACGGGCAAGAGGCAGGGCTTAGAGGGCACCGGGGGTCTCTGGCACCACCTCCCCCCATCCTGGAGACGAGGAAACGGGCTCAGCACAGGTTTGTGGCAGACCTGGGGAGGATGTGGCCTAGTTCCAGCCCCGAGGATGCTGCCGCCGCCCTTGTCATAAGCGGGGTGTGGCAGTGCAAATGGAACCAGCCTGGGCGCCAGGAAATACGGGTCCTCTCTGACTCTGCCACACACTGGGTGACTCTAGGCAAGCCACGCCACCTCCCTGGGGGCCAGTGGTAGCTTCTCTATGACCAGATGGTAGGGCTGAATGGGGGCGGGGGGGGGTGGCTTTTAAACTTCCTTTTGAGCTCCAAAGTGAGGGGACTGGACCTCGCCTTGGAGTTGTGACAAGTGGCCCTTACTCCCCATCAGCTGGGGAGGGACGGAGAGCCACCATCACGAAGCATGAGCACTTGGACAGGGAGCACCTCCCCTGAGCCCATTCCTCCGCAGTGCTCTTGCTGAACCCGGGGATGGCCTGAGATGGAATTCCTCATCATCCTGGGAAGCCAGACTCAGGGTTGCGTCCAATGTGATTTAGGAAAACAGAAGAATGTGAGATTGCTTGCACCCAGGCTCGTGGAATGAAATGTGTCCTAAAAAGCCAGTATGATCTTGCTTAAGA
Source organism: Mirounga leonina (assembly GCF_011800145.1). Classification (NCBI taxonomy): domain Eukaryota; kingdom Metazoa; phylum Chordata; class Mammalia; order Carnivora; family Phocidae; genus Mirounga; species Mirounga leonina. Next base: position 22,096,283 of record NW_023270464.1, read on the forward strand.
TTTGCCCACCATGGGGCTTATGGGTGGCTTAGTCGGTTAAGCCTTTGGCCCAGGTCATGATCCCAGAGTCCTGGGATCAAGCCCCGCATTTGGCTCCCTGCTCAGCGGGGAGTCTGCTTCTCCCTCTCCCTCTCTCTCTGTCTCATGCTCTCTATCTCTCAAATAAATAATTAAAATCTTTAGAAACAATTAAAAAAAAAAAGATTTGCCCACCATGGGGGCATCTCCCGTAAGCCCTCTCCATCCACCCAGCCTGCCCTCTGTGTGAAGAATGCATGCCTCCTCCCAGTAGAAAGATAAGTGGCAGCAGGTGGGTCCGTCCCTGGCCCCTCACCCACGGTTCCGCTTGCGTCTCGTGACGGAAAGGACACAGTGCTCTGAGGCTTTGTGGCTGGGAGTTAGAGAGGAAGAGGCTTGCAGCTCTTTCCTGGCTACCAGTCACTGTATAGGGCCTTTGGTCTCACTGAACATGCGCACACGCACAGACACACACACACACACACTGCATGCACGCAAGCACACCTTTATTTATCACTTTTTTAGAGAGGGAGAGGTGGGGAGGGCGAGAGGGAGGGCGAGAATCTCAAGCTGACTCCCCGCTGAGCGCAGAGCCCCATGCGGGGCCTCGATCTCCCAACCCTGAGATCACGGAAATGTGGGTGAGGACAGAAATGCCGAACATCTGCTTGGCAGCTCCTGAGCTTGAGGCAAATTTGGGGCAATCAGGATCCGTTGATTTTTGAATCAATGGCTCAGACGCTCAGCGAATGGCACAGCTGTTCCAGAATTATGCTCCCCACTCCTTGGCCTTGTCGAGAGACTTGTTTTATCCCAAACCTCACAGCTGGGTCCGCTGTGGCCTTAAAGCCATGAACGTGTTTTATCTCTTTACGCTCCGTGTATCCCCGGAGACACGGGGTGGTTCGGTCCTTATTGACCTCCAAGGCTCTGAAAACTGAAAAAGAGCTTTTAACACATTCATTTGGTAACAAAATGTGACCTGAACAGACGTGGGGCAATGAACTTGTATTTCACTTAGTGTGAATGTTCAAGAGTTCAGCTGAAGAAACACTAACGCGTTTGGTTACAAAGTGCTAGCAGAACCCGCCGGGGTGTTAACGTAATAGAGAGTACGTGCACCATACTCCCTGTGTGGAGCTGAAACAGTCTGATTTCTGAAACACATCTGACCTCAAGGGGTTTCGGAAAAGCGACTGTGGATTGTACTGCTGACCCCATTTTACAGATGAGAAAACGAAGTCTCCGGGAATTTAAGTGCCTTTTCAGAGAGCACACGGCTAGGAGGTGGGAACAGAGATAACGAGGTCACAGCTGTGGCCCTGAAGCCGGCGTTTCAGCAGGCCCGGTGCGTGCGAGCCCAGGACCAAAGCTGGAGGCTGTGGGGACCCAGGACGCGCTGCAGAGCCCATGGCCTTCAGCCCACGGCCTCCTTCCACAGTGAAGAGACACGGGTCTGGGCCTTTCCTCCCTACAGCCAACAGCAGAAGAGGCTGCCATCTGAGGTGATGCAGCCCCACGGGGAGGAGGACAGGCTAAAGGGTGAGCGGCCTATGCCTCCGAGTAAAAGCAAGGCAGTGGGGACAAGATGCGATGTGAAGTAGTAACTGTTTGAAAATTTCCCCCCAATTTTGCCTTAACGTATGACCTTTCCTCCTCTGGGAAGGGAGACAGGAAGCCAGCATTACCCCAAAGTGGAGTGTCACAGAGGAAGCACAGAATAGAAGACTATCATGCTTGATGTTAAGTTTCAAAGCTGTCATCCAGGGGCTCATCTGGAAAGGGCTAGGAGCGGTGCTTACCTGGGTGAGAGGATTTTCTGGCCCAGGAGGCTGATTAGTAGCTTCCAATCCAGGGAGAAGGAGGGGGTTGGATGTGAACAGTGGGGTGGTGCCTAGATGCTGATGGAGGAGGCTTTTCAGGGCATCCCAGGGGAAGGGGGGTGCATGGAGGGACCATAGCCTCACACTCCCTACCTTTAAGCACAGGATCTAAAAGAGGAGGACACCTGTAGCTGGGCCTTCAGGAGGTGGTAGCCCCGAGGATGGAGCCAGGATGGGGCTGAGAGGGGGCAGCAGAGTGGAGATGGCTGGGTAGATTCTGGGGTCTGAGTGGCCCTGAGGCTGCCCAGCAGATAGATGTCTCATCATCCGGGAGGGATGGTGCAGGAATGGATGCATATCGTCCTTATGATGCAGGAATGTAACCAACTTTCCCAGTGCTCGGTGTGGGCCTGGAACGTAACTGAGAGAGGGAGAACCACGGGCCTGTTGGGTTTCCAAGTCATGACAGGGGACTCCATGGTATTGCTCAGTCCACTTGCCCATGAGAGTCTACCCGCCCCGGGGGGGGCAGCTAGACCTCACACAGGGGCCTCCTCCAAGGGGTGGGGGGACGGGAGTGCCTCCCCCAGCCCTGCTCCCTCCTCAGGAAATGCTGCCTGGTTCCAAAGGAGCTATTTGCTGAGAGGCGCCTGCAGGGCTTAAGGGCCAGCCCTCAGAGCCAGTAGCCAGCCTCCAGCCATTCAGGGCTTTGTCATTTTTGCTAATAATAAACCCTGGGGAAAAGCTGCGGCTGGAAAGAGAAACACAGAGCAAACCCTGAGAATCTGCCTGGGCTTCACAGAGTTCCTTCAGGCCCCAGTTGCTAGTGGGGGCCTAGAGCCGCCTGGCCTTCTAGTGGGCACTGTGAGGGAGGTGGAGGGGATCACCCTGTCTGTCCCCCAGTCTGTTCCCCACCAACCTCCTTGAACTCACCCTGTGACTCCCAGCTGAGGCTTAAAGACAACTCTGGATCCATTTAATAATGCCCCAGAGAGAGGGCTTGGGGAAGGAGAGGCAGGGGATTTCCAGCTGTGTGGCCCTGGGCAAGGCTTGCCCCCCTCTGGGCTTTAACTCTCCCAACCAAAAAGCAAGAGGTTCGCCTGAGCTTCCAGAGCAGCCCCTTGTCCATGCTTATCTATGAGTCAGTAAATGGTGCCCCCATCAAAGCACATCCTGGGTTTGGCTAAGCCCTGCCCAGCCCGGCTGCCGTGCCTGTTGGACCTGGAAGAAGTGAGCCTGGGACATAATGGTGGGGGCGGGGAAGGGAAGAAGTAGAAGGAGGGCAGAGAGGGGGAAGGTGAGGTGGGACACTCTGAGTTACAAGGAGGCTGTGGGGCACGGAGGAGACACTTACTAGCTGGATGATCCAGGGCAAGTTACTCAACAGAGCCTCAGTTTCACCATCTGTGCAATGGGCTTAATACCTACTCGGTGTCAATTACATTAATAAAAGCATGTAAAGGGGCGCCTGGGTGGCTCAGTTGTTAAGCGTCTGCCTTCAGCTCAGGTCATGATCCCAGGGTCCTGGAATTGAGCCCCGCATCGGGCTCCCTGCTCAGCAGGAAGCCTGCTTCTCCCTTTCCCACTTCCCCTGCTTGTGTTCCTGCTCTCGCTATGTCTGTCAAATAAATAAATAAAATCTTTAAAAATAAATAAATAAAAGCATGTAAAGGGCTTATCAGAGGGCCTGGCACATGGCATGCTCAGGACACGTCCCTCCCGCTCCCCCTCACTTCTCAAAGATGAATCCGAAGGCCTCAGCCCGGCTCTGGTCCCAAGCACGTGCAGGCTCGAACTGCTGCAGGTCAGGGGTGCAAACCTGCGGGTGCTGGAGGCGGCCCCAGATGGGTTTGGTTCTCCTCCACGGTGTTCTCCAGAAGAGATGATATAGAATTGGCATTATTTCTTCCTTAAGTGTTTGGGAGCTGCTCAGTGTTTCAATTCCGCGTGCAAATCCCAATTTCTAGCTTCTTTTGCAGCATCCGGAGATCTGATAACACGGGGCCTGCGTTCCCTTAGGACGGCGGCTGGCTGGAGCCGAGCAGCTTCTCTGTGCTTTATGTTGCTTGTAATTCTTCATCTTGGCTTGTTTTTCTATTTTTTCCTTCTTTATAAGCATAACTTGACATAAAACAGGCATAGGATCGTATCACACATGCTCGGTTTCCCCTCCAGCGGGCTCGGCCTCCAGCCCACTCACAGGAGCGCCCACCCCCCTCCATCCAGGGAACACCCACGCCATCCACCTGCCACACAGCCTTCAACCTGTCCCACATGCTCTGGAGTCATATTTTGACATACGTGTCCGTACAGAGGCACATGTTTGTAGGGGATATCTGCAGATTTTTCCCCCTGTTTCATAAATATGAGGTTATGTTATGGAGGCGTTTCTGCATTTAGCTTTTCGACCGTCCCCCCACAGGTGCAGCCTGTCCCCCCAGGTTGGCCTCGGTTCCTCAGCGCCTTTACTAATTTCATACCCTCAGTGGCTCCTGTAGGCCTCTCCACTGACTCCCTATTCTCTAGATCAGTGGGCCTCACATACGGGGGACCACGGGTTAGGATGAGGGGCCCTTGGATCCAGCTGACCGCCATATGCTAGAACAGGGGTCTGCGAACTTTTCTCTAAACTTTAAAAGCTACGATGAAGACTAGACTTTTATTTTGGGGTATTCATCTCGGCTTCTTAGAGCAACTACCACCCATTACCATAAACGTGGTCGCTTAAGACAACCAGAATGTATTCTCTTGCAGTTCTGGGGACTATAAATCTGAATCAAGGAAGCAGCAGGTCTGGGCTCTCTCTGCAGGTGGTAGGGGGGTCCTGCCTCGCCCCTCTTAGCTCCTGCAGCCCTGGGCTTGCGGCTGCTGAACCCCAATCTCCACCTCCATCTGTGTATCCAGATTTCTCCTTCCTGCCCCTGTCGGATTTAGGGCCCACCCTCAATCCAGGGTGATTTCCATCTCGAGATCCTTAACTCCTTCCCTCTGCAGAGGCCCTCTTTCCGAATAAGATCAGTTTCTGAGGCTCAGAGTAGGTATGAATTTGGGGAGGTGGCGCTCTTCAACCCATAATGGTTCTCTTTCAAATCTTTTTTTTTTTTTTTAACAGTGTCTTTATCCAATGTGTTAATCTACTAAGTATATTCGTTTGCTGTCTCTTTCAGGTTGGTGTCTGTTCGTTGGTTTTCTTGCGCCCCAGTCCCTTGACCATCACTCACGGTGAATCGTATCTTACCAACATTTAACATTCTTTAAACCCCATTTTGACAGGACTCCTTTCTCTTGTGAGAATCCTTGGCTGCCTGGGTTTGGGGAGTATTCATCCAGAATAACTGCATCTGCTCCCTGCTGCAGAAGGCCCTCCAGGCCAATCGACTACTGGGCACTAGTCTTGATCATTTCTTAGGCTGGGAGCGACTGCCACTCAGAGATCACGTATCTTCGGGCCTCAATCCACAAGAAGAGCAGACTCTTCTAAAGCGGTCCTGGCTTTATGGAAGTGTCTTGGCTCCAACTCCTTCCCTTGTGCCAGCCCAAAGCCTCATTTCCTGACCCTAGTGGATATAAAGATTGGCCTCCAGAGTGCCATGCTCTATTCTCTCTTCCACTCCCCCACACCACCACCCCCCAACCCCACCCAAGCAAGCAGAAACCTCAACTTTGCCACTTAAGATCCATGAAATCCTGGAGCAAAGGATTTAATCCTAAAACTCCTCCCCCTCTTCTTTGCCTTGTTAACTCTAACTTTCCCTTTAAGACTTAGCTTCCAATCACCTCCTCCAGGGAGCCTTCCTAGATTTCACCAGCTCCATCTGCCCGTTGTTCCCGGACTGACACTTCTGAGCCTTTGCCCTACTGTGAAGCAACATGGGGTGGGCAGCACACTGCAAGCTCCTGGGTCCTACAGGTCGGTGTCAAGGTGAGACAGAGGGTGGCGGAAGGGAGGTGTGGCAGGAACGCAGATGGGTGTGACGGGCCTGAGCCCCAGCGAAGAAGTCGGATTTTAGCGGTCAGTGATGAGAGCTCCAAGGGGGCTCAATCAGATGCCCACTTTGGAAGTGTCACCGCGGTGGCTAGGAATAAGAATGAAGGCTGGCCAAGAAGCTGGGTGGCCAATTTGGAGGCACCCAAATTCCCCAGCCCAGATGAGTGACGACGGCCCTTGAGCAAAGGCTGTTCAGGGGCGGACGGTGGGCACAGATTTATGAAATATTTAGGGAGCAAACATTCAACAAGTCTTCATGATGTGGAGGGGCCGAGAATGCCAGACGTCTGATGCTCCCCCCTCTCTCTCTCCTGCTCCCTTACCCACCTCGGACCCCCTCCTGGGCGCTCCCCCCTCTCCGCCCCCCCTCCCCTGGGCACTGATACACCAGGCGCTTTGGGTAGGAAGTCTAAAAGGGTTTCAGAGGGGCAGAGTGGGCTCCTGCCTTCCACAGTCTCCATGAGGAGCCTCCCCAATAAATGTATTCGTCCTTCCCCTACCTTCTCCTGGACACTTGGCTTGTGTGTTTCAGGATGGTTTGAATTTTTTCAAAAAAATTAAAATTCTCGGCCGGGCGAGCCAATTCCAGTGAATGACCACACAGTAAAACGTGACAAGGGCCCCATTCACAGGCCCCGACTGCGCGGAGCTGGTCAGGCGGCTGGAGGCAGCTCTTGATGAATCAACTTATGTTAGAAGGTCAGTGACTCAAAACCCCTGGGAGTCGGGCTGAATGGTGACCCGAGCATTTGTGATGTGCATGGAAGTCAGCCTTCGTTGTCTTGGATGACAAGACCCCCATGATTTCTGATTGATTGACTGATTTTTTTTTAGTAATACAATCATGTTTTTCTTTGTAATTTGGGTCCACATAAAAACTTATTTTTACATTATTATAATCGTAATACCTGATTTTGTCTTCTTAAATTGTTTATAATCATTTTTCCACATTACCATGGTAGTGTTCATAATTACCTTTTTATTTTATGTTTTTAAAATCACGTTACTGAGGTATAACTGACATGTAAAAAGCTGTAAATGTTTAACGTATATGATAAACGGGACAAATATACACCATGAAACCATCACCACCATGAAGGCCATGTACATATATACCACCTCCAAAAGTTTCCTCCCACCCTTTTTATTATAATTATTATTATTGTGCGTGCGTGGGTGGGTGTGGGTGTGGCAAGAATACTCTTCCAACGCCATGACTGCTGATTTCAAGTTGTTCATTCAACCAAAATCTGTGGGGTCCATGCTGTGCCAGGGACTGTTCAAGGCCCAGAAACCCAGTGGTAAATGCCAGACCCTTGCTCTCACAGAGCCCCCCTTGAGTGGGGGAGTCAGACAACAAACCCATAAACTTGTTAAATACTTTAATGAGATAACTTTGAGCAGTGATGAGCACAAGGAAGAAGACAAAACAGGGTCACAGGACGGAGCATGAAGAAGGGCAGATGCTACTTTTAGAAGATCCCTCTACACAAGTGATGTCTTTTGAGAACAGGAGGACAAGAAAGAGGTGATCATGTCCCAGAAGGAAGAGCTGTGCCAAGGCCTTGAGGTGGGAACAAGGTGGCTATCACGAGATTGTGTGCATCAGAGTTGTAGGATCTGGAGGGTTAAGAGTGTCCAAAGATCAGCAAGCACTTGAGATGGAAGGTCACAGAAAATGAGCGAGCCAACGTGTGAGCTGGATGGCTCACCAGCGAAGGTGGTGAACATACAACCACCCTATGAGCCAACAATTCTACTCCTCAGTATTCTCTCATCAGAAGCGAAAGTATACTCTGCAAGATGTATGCAAGAATGTCCACAGCAGCTTTTTCATAATGATCAAAAGCTGGCAACAGCCAATACATTAATCACCAGGAAACCAGCTCAACAAAGGGTGATGTATTCAGACACAGAATGTTAACAATACAAGGAAATGAAGCACATACACACACAACCTAGATGCATCTCAAAAACCTATGCTGGGTGGAAGAAGCCAGACACAAAAGAATATATACTGTAGGATTCCAGAATAAGATAGACTAATCTAAGGTGGGAAAAAAATCAAGACAGTGGTTGCCTCTTGGGGTGGGGGGGCGTCGATCAACTCAGAAAGGGTATAAGGAAACTTTCGGGGGTGATGATATCACTGCAAATTTTCGTAGGTTTGCAACACGCAGGTTTTCACCTTTCCCAAAACTCACTGCTTGGAACTCTCAAGACTTGTACATATTGCTGTATAGAAATTTTACCTCAAAGAATAGAGAAGAACCATAAACAAATTTTGAACTCTGGAATGCTAGAATATTTAGGACTGGAGTGAAGTGCACTGATGTTTCAACTACATAAGAAAAAAGATACGTGATGGAGGGATTATGTAGGCTAATTGAAGAATCGAGGCAGTGGGTGGATGGGTGTTCCAGTATCATTCTTCCAAATTAGAAAAATTTCACGCCCCGTGTTAACCCCCAATACACACATTTTGAACAAAAATCTTATCTATTTAGGTTGGATCAATGACAATGCGAGTCACAGAAGACAAAGCACCTCTAACCTGTTTCTGTGTTTTGTTTTACAAGGTCCATTGTATATAAACCAGTCTCACAGAAGTAATAGGGATGGACAGAGATTTTTAAAAAGTTTCATCAAGCTCAGGATATTTATTTTTTTAACTTTTATCCAAAGCAAGATAAACGGTGAAGCTTTAAAACATTCATTTTCAGGGCTTTTTCGGTAGCCAGTTTCAATAATTATCCTGAAAAATTATAGTTAAATAATCTTTCAATGAAAAAATGGATCTGGACCCATGAATTTTTTTATGCATGGATTTTTTTGGATGGAAAATAAATTCCAGTCAAATGCAAAATTCCATTCCATTCCAATTTATTCAAAATTCAAAGTGTTTCATCGTTCTGTCAACTGATAAATTTTACAAATATGTAGAATCGAGATATGCATATACTACCTTGTTGTTAAGTGTTTTAAATTATGGAACACATTTTTTAAAGGTTTTATTTTTAAGTCATTTCTATACCCAGCGTGAGGCTCACACAACCCCAAGATCAAGAGTTGCATACTCTACTGACTGAGCCAGCCAGGTGCCCCAAATTATGGAACACATTATAACAATCTGCTGAAATTCTATTTTTTCCAAATTTCTATTTTTTTGTTTTTGTCCTTTGATCTTATCTGATATTAGAAAGCATGGTGATATGGAAACCATATTGTGTCCACTGACGGTTGAATGGATAAAGAAATTTATACACACACATACACATACACACACACAGAGATATCATTCAGCCCCCCAAAAGAAGGAGACCCTGTCATTTACAACCACATGGATGAACTTGGGGGACATTATGCTGCATGAAATAAGCCAGACACAGAAAGTAAAAAACCCTGCATGATCTCACTTACATGTGAAATCTCACAAAATCATAGAAGCAGGGAGTAGAATGAACGGTGCTTACCACGGGGCAGGTGATGGGAGATGTTGGTCAAAGGGTACAACACTGCAGTTATGTAGGATGATTAAGTCCAGAGGTCTAATGTACCGCATGGTGATTATAGTTAAGACTGAATTGAATCTTGGAAATTTATTAAGAGAGTAGATTTCAGGTGCTCTCAGCACACACACACACAAAGGTAACTGGGAAGGGATGATACGCTAAGTAGCTTGATCATAGCAATCATGTCACCGTGTATCTGTATAGCAAATGATCACGTTTACCACTTATATATATGCGATTTTTATTTTTAAAGAGAGCAGCTGGAAACATGAGTCAGTGCCCAGTTACAGGGGATCTTAACTGTCCCATGGAGAAGCTTGGATTTTTCACCTTTTCTGGGATTTTTGAGAAGGGTAATGACATGATTTAAAAAATAAAGTTTCTGGAAGATTCATCTGACATGTGTGCACAGGATGGCTAATTTAGTAAAAATGATATAACATGAAAAAAAATTTTAATCAAAAGCATGGCACAATCCTTTCCTGGCAGGGAAGTATTCAGGTCATCAAAAATAACTGAGGATATGGGATAAATACGCAAATCTGGTTGTCCAACTGACATATTTTAAAAAGTTGGGACAAACTTATGTTGCGGAAATTCCAGGAGTTTGTTCCATAGCTTGAATAGTTCCACAGGACCTTCCCCTTCATGACCATTTTACTTCATAGAGAATAATAGCTGTTCGCAGGTAGCTCCCGTCCTATCCCATGGTAAAGACAATCATTTTCAGCTTAGCATGTTAGCTTTCTGTAGTTCACACTTTTTCTCTCTTCACTAAGCCTACTGTTTAGTTTTGCTACTTTTTTTTTTTTTTGGCAAGACATTCTCGATAAAGGGAAGCAGTGCATGGATTCACATTCTGGCCCAATCTCCTTAATTTGGGGAATTACTTTTCCTATCATAGCAGCTTTGCCAGCAAACACACTCCTACGCAAAGCTAAACTCCAAGCCACATTTGCTGACTCTGATCATTCTCTTGAATCTTTCGACAATGTCAAGTTGCTATAAAAGTTTCAAATGCCTACTCTCACTCTCTGTACTAACCTCGCTGTGGACCCGTATTAGCACGAATCCACAAAACCCACTTTGACCGACCCCGTACGGAGCCCTCTCTGCGAAATGATGGGTGATCCAGGATGGGGTGTAAAGTAGAGAAAACTGTAAGGTCCCACAGCCCAGGGATGCTCTGATTCTGTAGTCCAGGAAGGAGACAGTCTGGGCAAACTAAATGCTCAGCCAGGCTACCAAACGTTTCTGAACACGCTTCTCCTAATACTAAGGGAGGTCATTGATCCAGATGGCCAACCCAGAGAGAATCTTAAACCCATGCTCCGCGACTTACTCTGTTTGGTTCAGCAACACTGGGAAACCCTGCTCCTTTGGGAGTTATGAGAAGGCCCCTTGGAAGCTCCTAACCTTTTGTTGTTCTCAAAATGTCTTCGAGAATATGACTATGGCCCCTCATTCCAGAAATATGCATGCACATACCTCAAAATATTGTATTCAGTTGCAGGGCCTTTATAGACCTCCTATAATCCACCCCAGGACATTCAAGGGATCCTAGGAAGCTTGCCTTGGAGGAGTAAGTCAGCCGGTCCCTGTACGACCTTCCCCTCAGGTGTGGGTATACCGAGTCTTGGGCTCATACTCAGGGCTCCCCCTTGTGGTGCCCCCCAAGTGCCAGAGGTTTCCAAGTAGGCAAGAGAGTCCTCGTGAGGCATGGCAAGGAGTCGGGATCCTCCCAATGATGTCTCCCATTTATCATCATGGTCCTGCCTTCCTGATATGACTCGGGGAGTTTGGGGAACCCCATTGTATAACCCTCCAGAAGGTAACTATTGAAACCTTTGGGGAAGGTGGGTTGCTGTTTTATTCTTCAATATTTGGATCAAAACACTTCCCAGAGAGTTAACTGTGGTCTGTTGTGTGGATCCTGAGGAAATGAGGGGTTCCCTTCTGACCTGGGGCTCCACTGGGGGCCACTTGCCACAATAGGCCGTGAAAGCAAAGGGCAGGGAGAACTGGGCAATGTTGGGGAAGGGGGAGAGAGAGAGAGAGAGAGAGAGACGGGGCGGGGAGAGAGAGAGGGAGATCAAGGTGCAGAGTCTGGCAGGGATAGGCCATTCTCAGCCTTTGTACTACACTAACCTCGACTTAGTGGGAAGTCATGGTTGAGTTGTAATCAGGACAGCAACATTCACTTACACAGAAGCCTCTGGGATTGTTCCCCAGTATAAGAAAATGGCAGCTATCCAAGGAGGGCTGTTCTAAAAAGTGAGAGAGGGATCCTGAGCTCAAACACTGAACACTCGTCTATTGCAACCGGGTCATGTATCTAGCTGTTGTCAGTAGGGACGACCTGAGAAACAAGAGTGACCCATTTCAACTCTTACAATGACATCTCTTAGTGGAGATGAGGATGTTCTGAGGGAGATTTAGCCTGTGTGTGTGTGTGTGTGTGTGTGTGTTTCTGTTCTGGTGATAGAGGACGTTACCTTGGCCACCCCTGGGAGATCATCTAAGAAGCAATGTATAGAGTGCGCATGTAGGGTCCCCCGAAAACAGGTTACTCAGGGGTACGACAGTGGCTCAAGAGCCCTACTCTCCTGGAAGAGTGGTGTTTCAAAGGTCAGAAAGGAAAGGTGGCTGAGCCCCAATGTGGGAGTCCCCAGGGAAGGGAAGAGTCCATTCCCGAGCTCCCGGGCAGCCCACCCCGAGAAGGCCTGCTTGAATCCACTCCGCCCAAATGGATTTCATGAACCCTGGCTAATGCGTCGCAACCTTCAGCGTTTGAGGATACAGGCTGGGTCCTGCCCCCATCCTTTTTGGCAGGATTGAATGACTTGCTCAAAAGGACACAGCCACTTAATGGCAGACTTGGGATGAGAACCCGGGCCTCCAGCCTCCAGCATCCAGCCCCACTGCTCCTCCTGCTTTTGCACCGCTCGGAGCTCCAGAAACGACCCTCTTCTCTCCCGGGGAGCTGATGTCCTGCATAGGTAGGGAAGAGGCGCCTGAACGAATCATGACTGAAAAAACAATCCCATCACAACCACACACGCAAAGACAAAGCGCGCTCGGCCCCTCTGCAGACACAATGGCTAGAGTAGATGCTCAGGGATCCTGCCAGCCCCAGGCCTCCGGCTCAACCCAGGACAGCTGGATGCAAGATGAGGGTGCCCCCAAGGAATAAGGACATTTGTGGCATCCTTCTATGCATTGAGATCTGCTTGGGTAATAAGATAGCTCAAGCATTTGCAAGGTAGAGAATTCACACCTGAGAGGAGGCCCCGCAGGTCTGATAGGCTAGAAGCCCATGGACATGTCCTTCCTCGGTGAAATGTCCCATCTTAACCATCTCACAAAGTTTCGCCCCTTTGCCTCGCCGCCAAGGACCCCCAGAATGCCACATGCCCTTGGGATATCCCTCGCAGGGCATGACAGAGCCAGCCTGGCCTCCAGGACAAAGTGTGGTATTAAGGACTCATGCCAGGCCATTACTCAAACAAACTACCAATCTGAGGGCCGGAATAACAGCAATTATTTAAGTATTCTTGGAAACCCTGAAATTTTCTTTCTTTTAGTCTGTACTAAGTTTTTCCTCTGGGCTTCAGAACAGACTTGCAATTGTCAGCACAACAGCTCACTCTCCCTCCTTCCACCCTCCCTTCTCCCCAAACACCACACACACACACACACACACACACACACACACACACACACACACTCATGGATGAGAAACCCATGCAGACAGGGTCTTCTGTGGGTTTACAGACAGCCCGTGATTCCTGGTCAATGTAATAGAACCTAGTTTCTCGGCAAGACTCAGCAGGTGGATGCGCCCCGGTGGGCGAAGGGGATGATGGTGTTGGGGATGTGGCTGGTAAAAAGGCCCCTCTTCCAACAGCTCAAACCCCCGGAGAAGGGGCCCAGCAAATTAAGCTACATACAGTTCCTTTGCCCCCAGTGGATCCAACCAGGGAGCCCCTTGATCTCTGCAGCCAGTAGGCGGTGCCCTTGTGTCCGTCACCCAGTGTGGTGGAGCCAGAAGCTCCCACCTCTACCTGAGCCTTGTCACTGGAGCGCCTCTCCCAGAGTGGCCCCTGACGACCTGCGGCTACCCCCTAGAGCCAGCTGCTCCAGAAACAGCACCCCGCGTCTCCCTCCATCGCTAGCCGCACAAGCGAGGGCCCTGCTGGCCGCGGTCGTCCTGTTGTCGCTGTCGCCCGGACTCTACCTGGGGTCCCCAGTGACATCACTTCCTCAACCCTCAACGCACCCATTTTCCAGTAGTTGTGCCCAGAGCACCAGAGCTAACTGAAACAAGACGGGGACTTACATGTTAAAGTAGCCTTCGGTTGGGAGGTGAGGGCTGCTTCTGGAAAATGTTAACGCTTTCCTGTTGGACGCCAAGCCCGCTTGGAACTAAGCTTCAAACGAAACCTCATCTGTAAAATGAGGGGGTTGGACGATCCCAGAGAGCCATTCTGACTCTGACAGTTTATGCTACTATGAAAAGTAAACCCAAGAGAGCCCCGGGTCGGGGACCCAAGGGCTACTCCTTGTTGGCGTGGTGTTGTCACAAATAACGCGGTTGTGAATCAGTTTTTATTTTCGGCCCTGCAGTTGATAGATTAATTTCTCTTTTATGGGCCACACTCTGCATAATTCCAAGGAAATCATCACCAACCACCAGGTAGGAGGACCCCGATGTACAAACCTCAGGCTGAGTGGCCGTTGGAAGGCTTGGCTCCAGGTGAAAAGACGCTGTCATGGTTGCCCCCCTCCCTGTGGAGTTGCCATGGAGACCACCCTTCTCCCTCTCCATCCACAGTCAGGAGGTCTGTGGGTAGGTCCCACCTACCCGTTCCCCAGATGTGAATTTCATGAGTCCAGTCCCGGGTCAGGCAAATCCATCATCCTTGAAGAGATCTCAGAGATGGACAGACAGAAGCTCTGTCTTCTGGACAGCTGGGCAAATTTAATTTTGCCATGTAATTTTGGCTTGGAGGTTTATTGTTTATTTGTTTAATTATTTAATGATTTTTTATGGCATTCCTCCATTTGGGTACAGTCTTCCTGAGACCTCCTAAGCTCTTTATTTGGAAAAGAAAAAGATCTCTTTATCTTTTTTTTTTTTTAAAGACAGAGAGGAGAGAGGTTTATAGTCATTTTAGTTGGAAGGCCAAAACCGCCGAATAGAGAAATGTATTTAGAGGACACCAGCCAGGAATGAGATGAACTGCAGCTAAGACCAGAGGACGGTTTCTAAATTGACAAAGCAAGGAGCTTTCTCTTTACCCCATTGCGAAATTCTCTAGGCTCCTGGAATCTCCACACTGAAAGGGACCTCAGAAGTCACCTCGTGCAACCACCCAGCCGATGACAATCTCCGGTCCTTCATTCTTGGCAACTGTCACCCATTCTCTACTTCGCTGGGTGGCCAGTTCTATGTTCTTATACCTCAGAGGGGAAAAATCTTCTGGAGCTCTGAAGTGGAGTTGAAATTGGCCTCCCTATAACCCGACGTCTGCCAGGGGCAGGTCTGTTCTCAGGAGGTCCATGCCGGGATGAACTACTCTAGTCCAAGCCGGCTTGGACAACACCCTTTGTAACAACCCTTCCAATATTCTCAGCAGCTCTCACGTCTCCATCTCTTCCGGCCTTATTCTCCCAGTTCTTTTCATCACTCCTCACTTCACGGTCCTTTCCAGACTCTTCACCCTCCTGGCCACTTGCCTCCGGACGCTTTCCAAGTCATCAGCGTCTCTTTTCCACTGTGGCTGGGGCCTGGCCGTGATGCTTCCTGATGCTGTGTTGATGAGCTGATGGATGTCGGGATAAGCCCGAACTTGAAACTGCAAAGCCACATGCCGATATCACACCAGAAACTGGCCACAGGACATATCCCGCCCTGTCTTCAGGATAATCCTTGATCAGCTGGCAACATGATGGCGTGTTGTCCACCATGAGAACCACATCCTTAAATGGGTTTCTAAGGGATCAAAGTGTAGCTGGAAGTGATTTACTTTTTCATTCAATGAATGCTTAGCGTTTATCTGCTAAGATCTTGTTACTGGTCATAGGAAGTCAGGCTTTGGAGCTATGACAATAAATGCCATGGTCTCTATCTTCAAGGAGGTTAAATAATCTACAAAAGCCCAATTGGACTAGATGGGCCAACTCTAAGCAACTCTGGAAGAACACTGCTTATGACAAATATATATATATATACATATATATACATATATATATATGTAGTCATAAATGACTGGAGATGGAAGGAACCGCAGGAAGTTTGAATTCATATCCCCTGGTTTATAGATGGGCAAACTGAGCTCCAGAACTTGTTCATCCACCTAGTCATCCATCCACCCATCCCCTCAACAAATGTATTCGTTGAACAGCCACCCTATGCAAAGTAATATATTTGTCCAATGCGAACAGCAATAGCACATAAGGAGTGGTAAGTAACTTCGTTGGTGCATGGATAAAGAGCTCCAGTTGAATGATCTGGCCAAGGAAATCCACTTGGTTGGCATCAGAGGCAGGATCAGAAACCAGATCTTCTGACATTGGGCACTGGGCTTTTCCCAACGCACCATGATACCACTCATAAATGACGAGATGGTAGACAATACAGCATATGCTCTATTTTGGGGAACTCTGTCCCGATGGACTCCTATTTGGACATTGCAGGCCTTATGTCTGTAACGGGTGAACGTGCTGGCTGTACCGAAATAATGTTTCACCTCTGCAAAGCCAGAGGCATTCCTGTCTTCCAGGAGCACAGACAATCCCTACTTAGCCTTTGCCAACAGTCTACCAGAATTCTCTCCCAGGATCCACCAAAGAGAAAATCCAACTTGCTTTCCCACTCTTTGAGCCCCAGGAGATTGGATGTTCCTGGTTTTTCTAAAACGTCCTCCTCCCTTGGTTCCCAGGGTGCATCTCTCTCCACCGCTCCCTTGAGTACTATTTCCCCAACCCTGACCAGCATCCATTCTCTTAGTCCATCTGGTTCAAAACACAGAGATAAAATTTCACTTTCTTTTGTAGAAGTTAGTCATCTACAGAAGATCCTTAGGGATTCCTTAGACTGGTTTGAATTGATTCACTCATCTATCCATGAATCCATCCTTCAGGAACAGTCCAGCTCACTCTGGGATGGCTAGGTCATGTTCCAGGGAAGCCAGAGCCCTGTTCCCCAAGCCCCAGGTGATATCACATCTCAGCTAAGGCTTCTGGCATATGCATTCACCAGGCGTTCAAGCCATGCCCAGCCAGCATGATCCTGGCCTGTCACAGAACCCACAGCCCCTCACTTTCCTTTCACCTTTGAGTATAAGATCAAGGCCAAGAGTGTATGCCAGGCTACCCTACACATGGAGATGCTTTCCCACCAGAAGGCCTTGCTGGACAGCAAATGGCCATCTTGCTCCTCTGGGAGGGAGGCCTCTCTCTCCTGAGACTGGGCCAAACCTGAAATCAGGCCCTATTTTAGGATAGGCAGCTGGGTGCTCAGGGCTCCCCAGAGTTGAGGAGAGCCCCTTCTGTGCAGCTCACTTCCAATACCTTCCCTCCTTAGCCTCCTCTCTACACTATCCACCTCTGTTCCAAATGCCAGTGTCACGCCCTCCTCTATGGCTCTTTTCAAAGAGAAGGGAAGAGGCGGGCTGTTTATTAGCCGAACATCCTGAGCCTTCCCAGAAGAGTGATGCAAATGGCCAGGAGAAAACCCCTTTCAGGCTGTGTTGAAGCATATGGAGCTACCAGCATCCCGGCGTGATCTTCCAGGTGTCCATGTAAAGATTTTCCATCTGATCCCATCTATATCTGCACCCAGCTTCCAAGGCTTATGGAAAATCGGAGCTGAGAAGGCCCTCAGAGACCAACCCATGCAATCCCCCGCTGTGCAGATGGGAAAACCAAAGCTCGGAGAATTCCTGAGGTCACTCAGTGAGGCTGAGACAGAGCGAGAACTAGAGTCAGAGGGCCAGTCCACTGGGCAGGGAGGAGACAGTGGGCTACCTTCTCACTGACATAAGACCCCCTGATGGCTGTGGGTTCTGGGTTCTGCCCCTCAAACTTGGGATCACACAAGTGCCCATGCCTGACCTGGGAGCCTGCAGAACAGGAGAGGCCAGGAACAGCCCAGCAAGGACTTGAACTTCATGTTCCCTACCAAGGGCCTGACCACCTGGGAAACCAGCCAATTTCGAGGAAGGACCCTCTTCCTGGCTGCTCTGCCCACTGGCAGGATACCTGGCCAGGAGGCAGCCCTACTACCCGCTGCCCCGATGGTTGCCGGGGACTTAGGCACCCTGCCAGCTCACCTCATCCCTCATGTCCAGACCTGCTCAAGATACAGGCTCCCTTTGCCAAGGGCCCTCCGCTCCAGAGAATCCAGGTCCATTTCCAGGGACTGAGGCTCCCAGTGTACTAAAAAATACAGAAATGCCAGAATAGGGTTACAAAAATCAAGGTGTGTTTAAAACATTTCCTGTGAACAAATTAATAGTCCACACACACACACACACACACACAGAGTTGTGCTATTCACAAAATAATCATAGAAATTAAATGAATATAAATTCAGAGCATGATGAAGCCCTCTTTCAGCAAATCTCTGTGACCGGGAGTGAAACCTCCCTCCATAGTAACATCTCAAGTAGAAATGTGAAGTCTTTGGAGGATGTGAGACAGGGACCAAACAGCAATCTTGTGTCCCAGGCCCACGTCCTTGACTGGCCCCACCTCGGAGAGGTACAGCATGAGGGATCCCAACTGAAGGTGAAGGGGGTGGGGGCTCAGGGACTGGGCCTAAGAGGGCTGCCTCCCAGCCCCCCACCCCACCCCCAGCCCCAAGCCCCTACCTCAGGGAGAAAGAGGGAAACCAGGCTGCGCCCGGGACAGCTCAGGAGTCTAGGGCTGCTGGTGGGCAGCCATCCCTGACTGAATGGGGCCTTTTTATATCACACCACCCAGGAGGGGGATGTAATCCCTCCCCAACCACACAGAGCACTGTTCACACAGCTCAGGAAACAAAATAAATATATTCTCCCTCAAAGACCCCACAATGGGTCTTTTTCATGGCAGAGAATCAAGAAGAGCCCCTTCCCTCGACGTGGCTGAGGGGCTGCTCATCCCTGCAGCCTTTGCCCGACTCTTCCTGGGACTCAGGGTTCACCTGCCCTGGTCACGGCCTGGTATGGACAGGAGCCTGTGGGTAGGTCTTGAGCCTAGCCTGTAAGTGTCCGGGGAAAGAGGCAAGAGAGGAACCCAACATTTATTGATTTCCTACTGTGCGTCAGGCAGGCAGAGACCCAGTGAGGGCACTCTTGATGGATGAAAGTATCTGCAGATTAGATTCCTCAGGACTGAAGGTGGGGGCACTCACTCCAGGTTACTGTTGAGACTCTGGTCACCCATGCAAAGTTCCAGGCCAAATGTATACTTGGGGGGAGCTGTCATTACAACTGGCCCAGAACTGTCTCGTGCCCCCATGTCTTTGGGGCACTTACTTTCAAGGGGATGTCAACCAGCCCCCAAAAGACTTCTCTCTAATTTGACCTATTCCCTGGTCACAGCCAAACCAAATCAACATGCCCACCTCCACCCCTCCCACACATCCACCCACCAGGGCCCTCTTCCTGGAACCACCTCTTCCTTTCTGCTTTCCTTTCTCTAAGATCGTGGGGAGCCATAATAATACAGATAATACTCAGCAAGTGTTTACTCTGGCCCAAACACCTCTGAACTCAAGCATCACCTCTTACAGGAAGCCTTCCCTGACTTCACCTAGCTTTGTGACTATCTGTCCAAGTGTCTCTCCCTAACTGGGTGGGAGGACCTAGAAGGCAGGGCCTTGTCCCCCATCTCTGAGTGCCCAGTGCCTTTCTTAGAGATGACCCTAGGGCTTGGGTGAATGCCCCCACCAAATCCAGGTGCTTGCAGAGCACCTTGAACTAGACACACAGTGTCATTGTGACAAAGTAGGGGGTCAGCATCCCAGCTTCGAGTCCTGAGCCATGCCATTTAATCGTCTAAGCTTTCTTTTTTTGCTTTATTCGGTTTTGGTTTTTGCTAGCTTTAACTTCAAGGGCAACAAGTTGAGTGAATCACATCCTTTAGTTTCAGGTATATTATCAACATCAGTTAATGCAAAGCCCTCTTCTAATTTTATCTCTTTTTTTGCAGATTCAATTGACATTAAACACACTGCACATATTTAAAGTGCAATTTGATGAGTTTCGGCATGTGTATACACCTGAGAAGCCAGGGCCGTAATCAAGATAACGCACAAATCTGCCTCATCCCCAAGTTTCCTTGAACCCTTTAGTAATCCCTCCCGCCCACCTCTCCCCTCTCCGAACCCCCCCACTCTGGAGGCAACCACTCATCTGCTTTCCGTCACTCTAGACTAATTTGCATTTTCTAGGAGTTTATGTTAAGTGGAATCACACAGTCTGGATTCGGTCATTCAGCATAATTATTTTTGGAGTCATTCATATTGTTTTGTGTACCGGTGTTTTTTTTCCTCTTTAATTGTTGAGTGGTATTCCATTGTATGCCTAGGGTATAATCTGTTCATCCATTTATCTGTTGATGGACATGTGGGTTGTTTCCAGCTTGGAGCTATTACAAATAAAGCTTCTATGATCATGCATATAGAAATCTCGGTGTAGACATATGCTTTCATTTCTCTCTCGAAGTAGAATGGCTGGGTCGTATTTTATTTTATAATAGTCTTTCTTTCCCAACATTTACTTTCAGTCTCCCTTAAGTATCCGCTCTGATGTTTACCATATGCCCTTAAATACGCACATATTCTCATAAAATGTGCACAGCTATTGTGTGTGTTGGGGGGGGGGATGTTAACTTACATACACGGTACTATGCTGGAACTCTAGTTCTGTTTCTTACTTGTTTCAATTGATTCTATTTTTTGAGGTCCATGCATGCACATCCTGCAATTAGAAGTGCAACATCCCATAGTATGTTCCACCACCTGACTTAGCCCTCCCTCTGATGAACACCATGGTGGAGTCCAAGGCAGCATTCCCATAAGTAATGCCCCAGGGAACGTGTAATCCTGCCGGCCCCCTTGCCAACCTGCAGATGCCCCGAGTGTTGGATCTCTGGGCCCCGAGGTGTGCACTTACATGCTATCACCAAGGGCTTCTGGCTCGCCTGCTATTGCAGTGCCTGAAGCAGCTCATCACATGCCCTCTGCCAGTGCCCCAGCCCACACCCCCTCACATCCTGGCCAGCGCTTGGTATTGTCCACTTTGCTAATCTTTGTCATTCTCATGGTTGTCGAGTGATAGGGTGCTTCCATATATATTTGTCTAATGACTAATGAGATTGAGCCTCTTTTCAAATACTTGTTAGCTCTGAGGACTTCTCTTTCTGTGAATTACCAATTTATAGTCTTCGCTCAGAAAGAGCTTTTCCTTGTTGACTGGCAGGAGCTCTTTGTTTTATTTGAATTGAGATATAACTTACATCACGTGAAATGCCCAGATCTTCAGTGTGGAGCTTCAGTGTGGAGCCTTCTTACACTAGTGTGATCACTGCTCAGATCAGGGTTTAGAGCATTTCCAGCTCCCACAAAGGCTCTCCGTGTCCCCACAGTCAGTGACCTCTTAAAGGGACCACTGCTCTGATCTATGTCACTTTAGGTCAGTTTTCCTGCCCTAAAACCTCATATGGATGGAGTAATAATGTATGTTCCCCTTTGCGTCTGGCTCTTTTCACACAATATTATTTGTGACATCCATTTATGTTGAGTCTGCTGCACTAGGGTGTGCTTTTTCATTGCTGCATAATATTCTACTGCATGCTTATACCATAATTTCTTTCTTTCTTTGTTGATGGACATTTGGGTTGTTTCCAGTTTGGGGCTAGTATAAAGCCTCTGTGACTATGAACATTACTGAGTAAGTCTTTTGGTGGATAGAAGCACTCAGTCCAGTCGGGAGTGGAACTGTTGCATCATGGGGATTTTGTAGGCTTAGCTTTAACGGGCACTGCCAAACATCTTTCTAAAGTGTTTGCACCCTGTTGTACCAGCAGTGTATGAAAATTCCAGTTGTTCCTTGTCTCTGCCAATACTTGATATTTTCGATTTTTTAAACGGTAGCCACGCTGGTGGGTTTTGTAAACAATCTGTATATCTTAAGAGATTTACCTCTTTAAGGTTTTATATATCGTAAATGTAAATTTCATCTACTATCTTTGTCCACCGTCTATGGTATCTGTCTCCTCATATGTAAATGGGGACAATACTACCTGCCTTCAAAATCCTGGCAAACAATGGGTACTGAATTCATACTACTATACATTTCTTGTCTCCACCACCAGAATTTTGCTGTAACATGGCAGGGACTGGACTTTAACTCGTGTTAGGGCATTAGCTTGGAGGCAGCAAGGAGCAGTTTTTCGATAAAGTTTTTTGATTGAATAAATGATGGAGCCTCCCAGAAGCAATCTCCAGACTGCGATTCAAGGATCTGTGTGAGGGAATGAGGGGTTGTGGCAACGAAGTGGAGAGCGGGGTGGAGGGTGGGGAGCAGGGTGGGGGGTGGGGAACATTTCTCTACAGGAGGCCAACAGGTGTCCAGTGAGTGGGGGGAGGCCTCTCCTCCAGGCATCCAGCCCTGGACTCCGGGAGCAATGACCGGGGTGGGTGGGAGCGGGGACACTGCGAGGTGGCAGCTTTCCTCTTGAGCGCTGGTCTGCCCTGCTGTCTGCCCCAGTGCTGTACACTTTTTTCGGGCCACTCTTGGAGGGTAAGAGGACCAGGAGGAAGAAAGGGGGAGTGGGAGGGAGGAAAGAGGAGGAGGTGGGGAAGGAGGAGGGGGAGGGGAGAGGAGGGGAAAGAAGATGGGGGAGGGGAAGGAGAAGGGGGAAGGGGAGGAGGTGAAAAGAGGATGGAGGGGGGAGGAGGGGGAGGGTAGAGGAGGGGGATGAGAGAGGGGAAAGAGGAGGGGGAGAAGGGGGAAGGAGAAGGGGGAAGAGGAGGGGAAGGAGAGGGAGGAGGAGGAGGAGGGGGGCAGGAGGGGGGGAGGAGGGGGTGGCTGACGCCAGCCCCGCCCCCGCGCCACCCAGGGTCCCACTGCCCTGGGCAGGCGCCGCTGGCCGCCGAGCGGAGGCGCCTCGCCGCCTCGCCGCCTCGCCACCTGGCCGACCCGGCCGCCGCCTTCCCCGCCGCGCCGCCGCCCCTCCGCCCTCAGAGCGGCCCGCAGGCCCGGCTGGGCAGCCACAGGGGCGCCCGCCGCCTGGGGCCTCGCCTTCCCCGACAAACAGCACCTCTCAGCCAGAGGGGTCGCCAGTCCCGCGCCGAATTCTCACAGACTCTCAGAGTCAGTCCCCCCCTCCCTCCCTCCACCCACCCACCCGAGCCCTGGGCGCGAGCCTAGGGAAGGCAAGCAGTCGGTCCAGGGTCACACGGTGAATTAGGAACAGTCAGCCCTGGGCTCTGGCTCCAGATCTTGCCTCTGCTGCCTCACTCGATTATGCCTCCCCAGTTCCCCTCAGTGTGCTCGAGCTCAGGGTCAGAGACTCGCGGCTGAGTTCACAGACCCTCAAGGGTCCTCTGCCTTCCCTCTGCTTCTCCTAACATCCCATTCTCCATCCAGCAGCCAAAGTGAACTTGTAGAAGAGAGATCTGATCACCACACCCCCCGTTTCAAAGCCCCCCGCGGCTTCCAGAGCGCTGGGAGTACAGACGAAAGCCAGCCACACGGCCACGGGCCCCTGCTTTCACTCCCCTGCGCCCACTGAGCTCGGACCCCTAGCCTGTCTTGTCCCCCAACCTGCCAAATTCATTTCCACACTAGGGACTTCACACCGATTGTTCCCTCTTCCCCAAACACTCCTTCCCTAGGGGCCCTTAAGCAGGGGCATCTATGGATTGAGCTGGAGTTCAGTTTCATCACTGTCCCATGTAACCCCTCTGTGTATGATGTTATGAGTTTAAAAACATCACTTTGGGAAGGGTTCCATAGGTTTCACTACACGGCCCAGCGCCTGTGGCACAGAAGAGTTTAGAAACCCCTAGACCTTTGCATGACCGGCTCTTCCTTGTCATTCAGGTCCCAGCTCCGTGTCACTTCCTCAGGGGGGGACTTCCTTGGCCAGCCAACGCTGCTCCCCTTCTCATCCAGTCACTGCCTAGCACCATGGCTCTCAAAGTGTAGTCCCTGGACCAGCAGCATTAGCCTTGCTTGGGAACTTGTTCAAAATTACGTGCTTAGGACCCACCCCAGACCTACTGAATCAGAAACTCCTGAGATAGGGCCCAGCCCTGGGTTTTAACAAGCCCTCCAGGTGATGCTGACATTGGAGTCTCAAGGAGGGAAAAAACGCTGGGCCAGCATTGTCTCCCTAGGCTATCACAGCTATGGCAGCCCCCTGAGGAAAGCTGGAAGCCCGGGGGCCTTGGAAAGGGGAAGCGCTGTGGGGGCAACGGTGGAAGGGGGGGGGGTGGGCTGAGTCATAAGGTGGAGCTACCTTAGACGGAGAGCCCACAGAGGACTGGGCTCTCTCGAGGAAGGGGCCCAGATGGGCTTCAGTGGGTGCGGGGCTTGGGGAGCCCTGTTGGCTGGCAGGGCTCAGCACTGGGTTGGAGAGGAGAAGGAGGTCCTCCTCTCTGCATTTCCCATGTGGCAGGAGAGGGGCTGGCATTCCCCTGGGCACTCCTACTCCTGGCCTGGTCTGAACATTAACCCATGTCCCATCTGGAACCAGCCACAGTCGCTCCCAGCTCATACCAGCCTGGTCTCCTGACTTTTGCCCCATTGCCCACAGGAAGGGCCAGGGCAATCCCAGGGCCCTCCCATCCTGAGCTGTTTCCTGTGCATTTTCCAGGAGGACCAGATGTTTCTGCAACCTGAGCCTGAGCCCATTCTGCAGACCAGAGAGCTGGGTTCTTGTCGCCAGTCCCTGGGAGCTGCCCGACACAGCCTACAGAGTGGCTAGGTGCAGCCTGCAGCCTCTGGCTTTGGTGGAGTCGTCAAGGGGAACTTTTGGCCCAGTTCCTGTGGGTCACTGGTCTCTGGCTTCCATGCAGTTCCCAGCCCCCCCCCCAGGGGGAAAAACGAGACACTTTTAATTGACTTCCTCAATCTGATGATAGAGTATTGAGTATCAATAGACCGCAGGCAAGCTATTTTCAGTCCTGATTTCAGATGGGAGCAGAAGCCCAGCTGCCACCACGGTCCTGCCACGCCGCCTCAGGGGATGAGCTCACCCCTGCCTGCTAGCACAGCATCATTTGCTGCGGCCAGGCAGCCTGATTCAGGATCTCCCGGGGGAAAGTTCTAGGAAGTGGGGGGTGGGGGGAGGGGAGTGTAAGCAGTTACAGCAGTGTGCCTGAACCAGAGCCTGCCAGAGGCCAGCCTGGAGTCGGCAGACCTGGCCACTCTCCTAGCTCAGCCTCTTCCTGGCTGGGGAACACTGAGCGGATGACTTGACCAATCCATGCCTCAGTTGCCTTGCCTTCCAGAGAAAGTTGAAGCAGATGGCGACATTGGCTCTGGAATTCTCCAATGAGGCCTGGGCACTTTTCTCCCTCTGTCTTATCTTAGAGTCCTGAGCCTTAACTTTGTGTGCCGTGGCCAAGATACGAATCACCAGCTTGATGACATTCATTGGTCCTGGGTTTGGTTACAACTTCTCCACTTGCATGTCCTTCCTGACCTCGGCCAACCGTCCTAGGCACAGGATTAGAGACATCATCTCCAAACTGTTGAGGGCACCTCATAGGCATGTCTACACTCTGGGTCTAGTGTGAGCAACATTAATTGAAGGTGGAGGTACGTCCAGGATGCTGTGGGCACTTCTCGTCCTCACAACTCCCTGCCAGACCACTACCCTAGACCTTTCACTCAGCATCGTCCTGTCTTACGTGCCGCCCCTCCCCTAGCAGTCCATGAGTTCAAGGGCAGGGAGGGGATCCTATCACCTGTGCGTCTACAGGACCCCGTCGGAGCTCAGTGAGCTGTCATGGAACAAATGAATGAGGAAGTGAATGAATGGATGGGTGGCTGGATGCGTGGATGAATGAAAGCAAGCAAGCAAGCCCCGTGAGGCACGCTTGCTTGCTCACTACCCTGTGTGTATGTGTGTATCGTTGCTAGGTGAGGAAGAGGCCAGGATTAGTCACAGCCAACCAGGAGGGGGCTTGAGGGCTTTGCCTGGAAACCTTCCCTCTCAGTCACGGTCTGCAGACTCAAGAACAGGGAGAAGCTTTCCTCCATGAGAAAAGCCATAGAATCATGAATCTTGGCTCCAAGCAAAAACCACAGGTCACTTAATCCACACCCCTCCAGTGGGGAGACCAAGGCCCAGACAGGTTCAGCTCCTGCCTCCACAATGAGCTCATCATGGAAACTGTTGTTTTTCCATGAAAAAGGAGCCTGGGGGTAGGGGAGAAGGGGCAGGGGGAGGAGTCAGTATTAAACAGACCAATTGTTAATCACAGAAAGCTCATGTCTTCCCAAGGGCCTGACCAGCCCAGGGCAGGGGGCTCACAGAGTAAAGGGGGCTCGCCAAGCTCCAGGGGTGCCAGCTCGCCGGCGCTGGGCCATCAGGCGTTATGTAACCAAGCCAGAAGCTCCGAGAAACACCTAAGCTGGCCTGGTGTTCATCTTGGACCGCGGTTTCCAGCTATTTCCTACAGAGGGAGGTTTTGCTGAGCACAGGGTTTTCTGCATTTTCCATCCGTTTGCTATTAAAGAAAAGCAGGAGACAAAATATGAAATCTTTCCCTGAGGTTGCCAGAAATCTCCCAGTTCTGAAGAAGGAAGAGCTTAAGCTCTGTCCCGTGGTCCCTGGACGCCTGGTGCATCTGAGGCAGCAGGAGCTGATCCCAAGGTGAAACGTGCTCCAACCAGCAGCTCCCCTGGGGCCTGGCAGGGAGCAGGTGCTGAGCCCACGTCCTGTGGCTGGGATGGAGGAGAGGTGGGGAGAGGACGGGGCAGACCAGCTCCAAAGCATCAAGAGCCCTGGAGGAAGGAGCTCTAGTTAGAAGGCTTAAGTCAGCTCTGAGGTGGGTGAAACAAGGCCCCACTAAAATTTCATTTGCACCAAAAAATTCATCATTAAAATTCTCATCTCAGTCTTAATGCCATATCTCCACAAAGCCCCACATGGGGAAAAAGGACAGATGTCTTTAATACATTCCTGTGGGGAGAGCACCTTGGGAAGCCAGAGGGGTCCTGGCAGGGGTGGAAGATGGGTCAAGAAAGGTCTGGAGCACAGGACCTTCATAGGAGGGCAAGCCTAGAGAATATCAGCTCTCAGGTCCCACGAGATCAGCGTCAGTGGTCTGCCTGGACCCCCACCCGAGGATGGGAGCAGACCTCATGGGAAGATGCCCACATTCTGGTTGCAGAGTGAGCCAGACATGAGGAGGTAGAGCTATGTCCAGGATGTCCTCATATCTTTCCGTCCCAAGTCCGTCCATCCCCAGGCCCTCGGGCCACTCCCCTGCACAGGTGGGAGGCAGCCGAGAAAGCCTGATGCCCCAGAGTCAACCACCTGCCATCAGGGTCAGCGCCGCCCCTGCAGAGTCTGGGTGATGGGGCAGTAGCTGACTTCTCTCTCTGCCTCTGTTACTTCATCTGTGAAATGGAAATAACAGCGGCATCTCCAAGCAAGGGGTGGGGTGGAGGGGGGTAGGCAGCGGATATGAGGGTTGAGATAAAGCAACAAAGCTAATAATACGGCCCTGGGAGCATGTCCAGTGCTCAGTAAAGGTTAGCTGCTAGCAAACGGATGCTTGGGAGCTGAATAAGGACAGCTCTGGGGCATCTGCAGGCAGCGTGTGGGGCCCAGCAGTGGGGCGAGGCAGGGCACTACAGAAAGGGGTGAGGAAAGAGCCCTGCCCCCAGGGCTTTACGGTAAAGCGTGGGCCTAATGGAAGGACAGCTGCCTTAAGGGCAGAGGCAGGAGGTTCCGTGAAGCTTCTTCGGAGCTCCCAAACCCCTATGCCCACAAAGTACCTCATCCTTAAGCGTCTCCACACCATGCCTCACAGTGCACTGGGTGCTGAGTTCTGGTGTCCCCCCTGGACTGAGCTCCCTGAGGCAGGGAGGGCATCGTCCCACGCTGGCTCAGCCTCTTGGCATACCAGCACAGCAGGCGTGGACCTACACCGAAGATTTTTTCTGCAAAAAGCTGGAGTTCTGATATTTCTAAGAGAAGCCTCCAAGTCCCCATCACAGGAAAAATCAGAATTTTGCTGGACTCCCTCCCATTTCCATTGTTTTAGTGTGCCTTTCATATTGATTTACATTTGGGGGCATATTCTTTTAGGTCCAGCACAACTTTCCAAGTCTTTTTCACCCAGCAGCCCTGCTTATGAAACACGTGCTTCTCCATTTTGGTTTCTCGAAGTAGCACCTGGAAAATTTGGCGTTAGCAGTTTGCCAAGCAATGAGCCCCACCACAGACTTCTTTCAGAGTTTTGTCATTTATTTATTTATTTATTTTTATTTTTTATTTTTTTAAAGATTTTATTTATTTATTTGAGAGAGGGAATGAGAGACAGACAGCAGGAGAGGGAGGAGGGTCAGAGGGAGAAGTAGACTCCCTGCTGAGCAGGGAGCCCGATGCGGGACTCGATCCAGGGACTCCAGGATCATGACCTGAGCCGAAGGCAGTCGCTTAACCAACTGAGCCACCCAGGCGCCCTGAGTTTTGTCATTTAAAAACACATATATATGTATGTTTATTTATACACATACATATACACAGTAACATAATGGCTAACTACATCATTTGTTAAGAGAAAACCCATGATTAAGAAGAGCATTTTGGAGATCTGGGTTTGAATCCTGGCTCACCACTCAACCAAATGAGTGCTTGAGCAAATCACAGTACTTGATATACTTAATACAGTGCAACTCCTAGGAGCCCTTTGCTTCTTCATCTAGTGATTCATTCATTCATTTATGAGCTCAGTACTTCTTTTTTTTTTTTTTTAAAGATTTTATTTATTTATTTGAGAGAGAGAATGAGAGAGAAAGAACACATGAGAGGGGATAGGGTCAGAGGGAGAAGCAGACTCCCCGCCGAGCAGGGAACCCGATGCGGGACTCGATCCTGGGACTCCAGGATCATGACTTGAGCCGAAGGCAGTCGCTTAACCAACTGAGCCACCCAGGCGCCCTGAGCTCAGTACTTCTTGAGTGCTTACTGTGTGTAAGCAGCTGGTGGTGGTTACATTCACTAAGGATAGAGCTGAGACATTAGACAATAGATACAATCAATAAGCGAAGTATATGGTACGTTAGAGGAGGACAAGGCCATAGAGAAAAAGAAGTGGCAAAGGATAAAGGGGATGGGGCGCTGAGGGCAAGGCAGGGGCAAGTTGCTGTCTTAAGTATTTTGCACATAAAACATCGGGCATGATGGTTAAGAGCATGGATTCTGGAACCAGACCTGGGTTGAAATCCTAGCATGTGCTAGCTGTGTGATAGGGGGTAAGTCACTTAACCTCTCTGGGCCGCGGTTTCCTTATCTGTAAAATGGGGCTTATAATCATAGTAGCTACCTCCTAGGGGATTATTTTAAGAACTGAGTTAATACACGTAAAGTGCTTGGCGAGGCGCGGGCACATTGTGAAAGCTGTGTAAACATCGAATATAAGCTACAGGAAGTATTGGCTATGTGTCAGTGTTAGAAAAACCCAGAATCCTAGGACTGCCCTTATGTCCCTGGGCCCCCCGAGGTTGTGGGCATGGGAAAGGGTGGGCAGGGTGCCTATCAGCTTCTTCAGCTCAGGAACCGGCTGGAAGGCCCTTCCTCCATGTGGCCATGCAGGGTGGGATGAGCTGGTCTGGGCTTGAATCCTGTCTCCACTGTGGACTGGCTGTGTGACCTTGGGCTAGTCGCACTACCTCTGCAAGCCTTGGTTCTTCCTCTCTAATGTGGGAATAGTAATAATTGATCGTTTGCCAAGACCCAGGCACTGTTCTGACTTCTTTGCAAACATCCCCTTGTTTCGTCCTTGCCACAACCCTCTGAGTTGGGTCTTCTGTTATCCTCTCATACAGGTAGGGAAACTGAGGCACAGACGGGTAAGAAGTTGGCCTGGTACAACTAGGACTCCAACACCTATCTGCCTGACTGCAGAACTCCCCTCGTCCCTCGCTATCGTGCCGCCCAGGATGGGTGCCTACCACACACCAGCCAGGCTCAGAGCCCGACCCCTGGGGCTCTGTCCCTGTCATCACCGGTCCCTTCCCCATGAGTGGCTGGATGGAAGGTGGGCAGCTGGGGCCAGGGGTCATTTGCTCTCCTCTGTGCTTTCAGAAGTTCTTTCCCCCAGGTACAGAGCAATCATCATGCGCTCTAAGTTCACAGGTGGCCTGCGTTTCACACCCTGCACCTGCCCCGCTACCCCCCCACCCCCAAATCCCGGTCTCTGCTACTTGGTGACATCAAAACAATTAAATTTTAAACATCCATAATTGGCCCAGACTCAGACCTCTCAGAGAGACTGGGCTGAACCATGTTTCAGAAAGAAATAACAACAACAAAAGCCCTAATAGACTAGGTGGGTTGTTTGTTTTAATGAAAAGACCCAGAGAGACTAAAATGTCTGGGGTTGGGTGGGCGTGGGGGGGGTTATTTTGGGTCAACAGGGAAGCGGAGTCACTCTTCAGGGAGAATCCCAGAGGGCCACGTGGACCATCAGAAATAAACCTGCCTGTGCTTATTCCAGTGTGTGGATCTTTAAATAGAGCCCCCCAGGGGGCATTTCTGTAAATGGGGGACGAGGTGTCCCTTCTGCAGGCTGTTTATGGGACTGGGTAGTTCTGGCCTTCAGTGGGCTGCTTTGTTGTGTGCATGCTTGCACAGCTGGACAGCGTGTGGTCCCAGGGCTCACGCTCCTTCAGCCACTTCCCTTAAACAAACTCCAGAAGCAACAGTCAGCCTGCGAGTGAGGCTAGCGGAAGAGCGGATGGAGCCCTGGCTGTGGTACCAGGGACCTTGCAAGGCTCCCCGGGGAGGACTGCCCTCCAGGGCCTCTGAAGGGTTCCAGAGCAGCTGTGTGTGTGTTTGGGGTGGACCCAAGGAAAAGCCTGGACTCCTTGGTCCCTGAGTTCCCTGCCCTTCGGGGACTCACCTTGTTCCTTGACTCCTAACACAGTGCCCTTACTGCGGTGGGGAGATAGTACATGGGGCCCCCTGCTGAAGGTTGTGACGAGCCCAGCCCGGCCACGCAGGGGACAGAAAGATGTCTGTCTCCATTCATTCAGTCACTCAGAGTTGACCCAGTTGCCGCCAAAATCACAGTCACAGTGCCCCATCCATGGGACATGTTCTGTGCACCCGGTCCCGTGCTGAGCACCCCACATGTGTTCTTGTCTTAATCCCCACAACAACTCCGAGGGGGATTAACCTCACTTTATTATCCCCATTTCACAGATGAGCAAACTGAGACTCTGGGAGGCCAAGTTCCTGCCGTTAATCGAGAGCAGGCGGGGACTGGGACCCAGGTGTGGGTGATCCTGAAGCACACGTTCTTCACCACTAAACGCTCCCACCTGGATGATGCAGGAAGCACCACCCCTGCCCTCTGGGAGCTCAGCCTGGTGGGAAAGAGCAGCAGGAAAACAGACCATCACAAAAAAGCCTTGGGGAACACTAGCTCAGGTGAGAAGGGGCAGTTGGTCTAGCCCAAATAGAGCAGGTAGGTTATAAAGAACTCAGAAGAGATCATCTTTGAGATCAGTCCTTTAAGAAAAGGTAAAAGCCAGAGGGAGGAGGATGGTTGATAGAGGGAACAGTGAGGCAAGGCTTGACGCTCGAGCTTGTGGACCTTCAGTAGAAGTTGGGGTCTTGCCATTGGTATCATCAGCCCCTGACCTTGCTAATTTCACAGCCACGCATATGTACTGAGAACCTATGTTCCTGCTACCTTCTGTGCTAGTACACCCTTGAGCATGTCAAAGCTCATTTGGTCTCCACCATGATGCGGCCTAGACAAGTTCAGGTTTTCAGACGGGGAAACTGAGGCTCGGTGATATGGAGACCCCTGCCAGGGTGCATGTCACAGACACAGTTTCTAAGACTCAGAGGCTTTAAGGCTGGGCCCTTCAGGAGTATGTTTCAGCCATCCATCCCGTTGGCCACTCCCCTCCAGACATCCCTCCTAAGTGACTGCCCTAGCTTTTGCTTGAGCACATTTAGTAGGAGATAACTCATGACCTTCTAAAACCCATCACCTGTCCGCAGAGAGATTTCACAGTTACTAACAAGTTCTTCCTTATTTTGAATGTAGCTCTTTCTCCATTACCCCAGTTCCCTCTGGGGGCCATTGAGATCAGCATCACTCTCTCAAGAGGCCAGCCCTCCAAAACTTCGGAAAAGACCCCAGAGTCTTAGCCAGGTGGCCTCAGACATACAGCGAGGCTGCCCGTGGGGGCTCCTGTCTCACTACCCTGTGGTCCTGCCCTGGCATTAGGCCATCTCGTGCCTGGTTCCAGCACACAAGGGTCAGGGGCACTGTTTGCAGACCCCAGGGCCTCTGCCTAGTGACCAGCCCCAGGGGCTTTTGCCCAACCAGATCCACAGACTTGCTTCAGCCCCATAGGCTCCCCCACCCTGGTGCCAACTTTGTCTGCAGCGAGTTCTGCTCTCCTCTCTTTCCCGGTGCCGGAGAGACGGTTGGTAGTGAGAAGGCAGCAAAATGCCCTACTGTTCCCGCCTGCGACGCGCTGGCGTGAATCTCTCCCGGGACGTGCAGCCCCCTGACTCACCCGGGGTCCGCCCTGGGTAAACGTCCCGTGCTGGGCTGTCCTTTCAGAGCGTACATTTCCATGAGGCCCAGGTTTGGTTCCCAGAACAGCAATAAAGGGAGGACCCACACATTCCCTCAGCCCCCCTTGCTCAGCCAGTGTTGACAGAAGGGCCACGTGACACAAGAGTGAGTAAGGCAGGGGCCTGGGACGAGCAGGAGAGAGAGAAGGAGCAGGAGGGCAGGGTCCTGTGGCTGCTCATCTCCTGGGACAAAGCCCGGCATTGTCCACATGCCCCTTCCCCGGCTGCCCCTCGTGGGACTGTGGGCTTCCAAGCCAAGTTGGATCGAGTTGGGTTGAACCCTCCTCACCAAACCACCCCCCCATAAGGGCCTGTCCCCAGGGAAGCAGCCCCTGCTTGGGCTCAGGGGGCAGCAGGTAAAGAATACCCAGCCCTGGTGCTTTCCTTCCCTCCTTCCCTCACCCAGCCCCTTGGACAGAGCGTGGCGGTGGAGGGAGGCCTCTGCATCTGGAATCTTCCAGCCCTCCTGTTCCCTTGGCTGGGTATATTTGTCTTGGCCGCCTTCACCTGGGCTTTTTACAACAGATTTTCTTTCCTTTGCTCCCCCCCGCTCAGCAGCTGGCCTCGGCGGCCCGGCACACAGAGCAGGGCTTGTTTTCGAGGAGCCACAGAACCCCACTCTGCAGACCAGCCCACCCGTGTCTGAGCCCCCAGCTGCCAGTTCCCTCAAGGGCTGCTCTCCGCAGCCCTGGACCCAGTGGCAGAGGCAGGGCCGGGGACCAGAGCGCCAGGAAGGGGGGCCCGGGGGAGCCCCGAGTTAGCAGGGGCAGGAAGAGCCGGACCAACACACACGCGGCACAAGGCGCCCTTACACAGAGACTTCCTGGAGAAAATCAGGGGTCGGATGGAGAGAGTCAGGTCCCAAAACCAGGTGGAGGGAAGAAGGTAGAGCCGAGCCAGGCTAGAGGGGACCCTAGGAAGAGGGGGCCTGCATTCGAGTCTCCACCTGCCCCTTCTTATCTGCCAGCTTCGGGCCCCCTGCACCCTGCTCCTAATCTGTAACGTGGAAATGATAATATTTTACTTGCTCCAAGGTAAGGAACTGGACTTCTTGAGGTACTTTCCAGTTTGAAAACCTATGACTTAATAGTTTTCTTTTTTAATGCCAATAAAAGGTTATTTGTGTGCAAAAAGAACATTGACATAACAAGATGTGCCTGGGGTGGGGAGGGAAGCAGTTTTCTGCCTGGTGACTTCCAGATCGGTGGTGAGGAGTAAATCCCATTCTAAATCATGGCCCATCTTCCTTGGGGGATGGTTTCTGAACAGAAAGGTCCTTTAGGGCCCCCTATCCACTGCCCCTCCTGCGGCCGAGTTTCCCCTTGAAGCCTGCAGCCTTGGCCGGGCGTTCGGCCCCCCTCTCCCTGCTCTGCTAAGGCCCCCCTGCCCGTGACCTTGTCCATAGCCAGCTGGCCCACCGGGCAGGCCAGATGCCCAGGGCAGGGCTCCTCTCCTCCAAGGGCAATTCGGGCACATGCTGCAGGCGTGCGCCTTCATGAGCGCCCGTGCCTGGTTCAAGAAGCCTGGTGTGCGCTGAAAGGTCCTGCCCACTCTGTCTCCCACGCCGTGGAGAGATGGACAGACGGCCTCTTGTCCTCAAGGCCCATCTCCCCACTGCACCTTCGAGTGCTCTCCTGGTCAAAGAATTCCCTTGCAAGTGTGCCTGCCCCATCCCATGTCCCAGCTGGGTCACCATTTCTTATGCCTCTCTGTGGGCTCGGGTCCTTCTCTGTGTGGGTCCCTGGTCCTTGCTGTGGCCTCTGAGAGTGCTGGCAACCCAGTGGCTGTCCTCACGGCCCTACGGCTGCTGGTGCTGACGCGTCCCAAAGAATCCCGGCTCCTTTCCACAATCCAGTCTCCATCTTGCATCCCACACTGTGTCTCTCTTGTCTTGGTCAGTTCAAACAGACTTTGTCTATTCCTTGCCGCTTACTTGATCTGTAGGGAATTCTTGTCCTTCTCCAGTAGTTATGTTTTATTAAGTTGCCATGAGCACCGAATTAGCAAACACCCTACCGTCATTCTTAGGAGAGAACAGGGTTAGTTCCTGTGAGCCTCTGGTCACAACATTCTCACCATCCCATCAATGCACAACTTTGTCTTTTGCGTGTTTCCATTTAAAGACATCTTAGTTGGTCCATTAACATTGAACTATGAGTCCTGTCTGAACAAAGCTTATCTAACCTGTATTTCCTCCATGAGGCACATCTCTACTAGCCAGCACTTCAGAACTTGGCTTGAGGGCCATTTTCTTTTCTTCTTCTTTTTTTAAAAAGATTTTATTTATTCATTTGAGACACAGAGATACAGAGAGAGAAAGAGAGTGCATGAGCAGGGGGAGAGGCAGAGGGAGAGGGAGAAGCAGGCTCCCCGCTGAGTCCGGAGCTCGATGTGGGGCTCCGTCCCAGGACCCTGGGATCATGACCTGAGCCGAAGGCAGATGCTTACCCATCTGAGCCACCCAGGCACCCCTTGAGGGCCATTTTCAACAGGGAAATCACCCACAAAAAGCATTAACATGTAAAAAACGTGGCACTAAATAGACCCCAAGAAGGACATTTGCGAACAAGGTGAGAGCAGAAACAAGCAGGCAG
This sequence comes from Mirounga leonina, assembly GCF_011800145.1. NCBI lineage: Eukaryota > Metazoa > Chordata > Mammalia > Carnivora > Phocidae > Mirounga > Mirounga leonina. The sequence continues at coordinate 22,131,057 of NW_023270464.1, forward strand.
AGTGTCGCCTTGCTCAACCTCAGTGGGAACATGTGCATTCAGAGTTGTCACTGACCTGTGCATGTCCATGAGACACTGTGTCCACAGTGTCAGTTCTGGATTGCAGATTAATTTTAGCAAGTGGGCAAATCCACAAAAATGTAATCCATGAATAGCGAGGGTTGATTGCGTGCCTCTTGCTTTCCCCACCCTTCCTCCTTTCCTTCACCAAATCCTTCTGGATCCTCTCTGCCATGTCCCACCTTTGTCCACACTGTCCCCACACAGGTACTTCCTTACCTGTTCACACAGCAAACATTTATTGAGCAGCAAGTACATACCAGGCACTGTGCTAAGGACTCTGGGGCTCCAGAAAATGGATTGGAGTCTAAGTCAAGGGTTGGCACACTTTTTCTGTAAAGGCCCACAAAGTATTTCAGGTTTTGCAGGCTCTATGGTCTCTGTCACAACTACCTAATTCTGCCATTGTAAGCCTGAGAGCTGCCATAGATGATACGTAGATGAATGGGCCATTAATTACAAAACAGGTGGTGGGCTATAGTCTGTCCACGGACTCCTGGTCTACCAGCATCCTGTCTCCTGTCTCTTACCACAGCTCTCTCTCCCCGGGCTCATCACTCTCTGCCCCCTGAGCATTGACCATTTGCACCTAGCTCTGTTGGAAATCCTCCCCTAAAACTGCCTGGGACCCAAGGGCAGGAATCACAACTGTCCTGCTCCCTGATGTGTCAGGGTCTAGCACAGCAGGGATGTGCTGGAATGACAAATAAGTACATAAATCAATGTCCAATCTTTATGACTGCACAGGATCCAACTTTTGACCCCAATATTCTTTAAACATATGTCAAGCCAACTCCATGATCATTTAAAAACAGAGACCTCTGAGACCCTGTCTGGAATCAGCCCCTAAAATCACAACCACTCCTCCAGGGATGAGGTATCTGCTGGCCTCCCAGCCCCACATTTTCCTTAGGGAAGGGTCCAGAGAGGCATACAATTTAGACTATGAAAAGGAGCCCCTCTTTCTTCCTTATTCTTCTTTCCTCCTCCTTATTCCTTTCTTTTCTCCCCCTTTTTCTCCTTCTCTTTTTCTCCCAGGGAAAGCAGGGTAGCCAGGTGGCTGCTGAGGACTGCCTCTGGTTTAGGGTTTCTGGGAGCAGAGTGGCAGAAGTCCCTGATTTTGGGTTGTCCAGGCCAGCTCTTCTTTGCCCATACAGATGTCCCAGTGGCATAGTAGTCCCCTGCACTTGGCTGGAGGACCCCTGGGACTGGGTCTCTTGGAGTCTTCACAAGGCTGCTGGCAGCTATGTTCAGATCCCAACAGAGGTCCGTCACCAACACAAAGCAATGAGTCCCCGGGGAAGGGAATATCAGGCAGTGGGCCAAGTGAGTGGAGAAGAAAATAAATTCCCAGCCCCCTTGAATCCCATGGCACAGATTTGCCTCTGGTTTAAGGCAGCCCCAGTCCTGAAGCCCCGTGGCTCTGACCCCGTGAATGCACACGTACGCACGGACACACACGTACAAACATGGCCTCATCGTCTGCAGAATGGAAAAGCAATCTCAAGTTGGTTTAGCATGTCTCCTCAATGTGTCACTTCTATCTATAAAATCTCCACCCAATAGGGAAAGATTGAGAAAACCCAGCACATGAATCCTGGGCCTTGGGGGTTGACAGGAACTGTGAGTTGGTGTGAAGGTGAGTCAACTTTCACACTTGCTCACAAGCCTTCTACAGGTCTGTACAAAATGCAGCCTCACGCCATCCTTCAAGGCTGGGCTCCATAAGAGGAGCCTAGAGGGGGTTGGCCTCATGGGACACAGAGGACAGAAACCCTAAAGATAAAGAAGATGGGAAAGGAGCACAATGGAACAAGTTCTGGGTGAGGGCCCTCCACACCTGCACTCATGGAGGTAGCTCCCGTATGAATGTGGCCTCAGAGAAGACAGGGATCCAAACGCTTCATCCGTACCATGGGCTAATGCTAGCACCCCTACCCCAGGCTTGTTGGGAGGATTAATTAGACAAGGTTTAGCATAGTGCTTGACATGTAATAAGTCTGCAAAACCTTAGCAGTCATGATGATGACAATGGTAAGGATGATGACAGAATTCTTTCAGCTCCTGGGAGAGAAAGTGTACATTAATCCAAGCTTCCGTTTCTGCAGCCCCTTTCCCAAGATTGCTGCTAGAGCCAAAGACTTAGGACTCTGGGACTCCGCGGAGAATAGCTAATGCACTGATATGGTCCTGCTCAGAGCAGGAATGGGAAGAGGCCAGCTAAGATACAAACAGATAACATTAATCTGATGCCTCATGTCTTCTCTTGCCTTTTGCAGCCAGTGTGACTGTGCAGAGCATATAAACAGTGCCTCCCACCCAGCCCACCTGGTCAACACCCTCCCACTCTTCTGTGAATGTGGTGACCCACTTCCCCTATGTTATCACCATACATTAATTAAATTATGCCTCGTAAGTGGAAGCAAACCGTACGTATTCTTTTCTGTCTTCCTTTCCTCAATGTGTTTTTGAGATTCGTTCATGGTGTTGTGCATATCCACAGTTCATTCTTCTTATTGGCTGAGCAGTATTCCATTGTATGTATGTACCACACATGGCTTATCCATTCATGGACATCTGGGTTGTTTTCCATTTGGGGCTATTATGAATAAAGTTGCTCTGATTTACAACAAAACTCCATTTGATATTCCATGGGAGAAAACCATCTTGAAATACTTATTGTATTGGAGCTACTGGATATCTATTTGGGAGAAAACTAACCTTTACCTCTAATTTATGCTTCACACAAAAATTGATGCAAGGTGGATCACAGAGCTGAAGTAGGAAGGTAAAACACTCTTCTACAAGAACACGGGAGAATATCGTCATGGCCTTGGGAAGGGTAAACATGTCTTAACCAGGACATAAAGGGCATTAATCATTAAAGAAAAAAATAAAAAGAAAGTGGACTTCGTTAAAATTAATAATCTTTTCATCAAAAGACATCATTAAGAATCTGAATAGACAGGCCAAAGACTGGGAGATATTTGCATTATGTATGTTTGACAAAGTAGTCCTATTCAGAATGTTTATTTTTAAAACTCCAAGAGTCAGATATAAGGAAAGAAATAAACTCGGTCAAAAAATAGGTAAAATAGTGCTCGCTTCGGCAGCACATATACTAAAAAAAAAATAGGTAAAATATTTGAACAGCAACTTTTAAAAGGTTATCCAAAATGGCGGGCAAGCCTAGGAAAAAATACCCAACATCATGATTCACCAGAGAAATGTGATTTAAAACCACAGTGAGACCTTACAACATACTGTCAGAAAGACTGAAATTAAAGAGACTGACAGCACCAAGTGTTGGGGAAGGGGTGGAGCCCTGGAACGCTCATACCCTGCAGGTGGGAGGGTATGTTGGTTCAGCCACTTTGGAAAAGCATTTGGTAAACCTACTAAAGGTAAATAGCACCGTATGACCCAGCAATTTCATCTTTAGGCATATAACCAACAGAAAGTATGAATATTCACCAAAAAGACACAAATAAGAATGTCCATAGCAGTTTTACTCCTAATGCCCAGCATACTTTAATCCAGATAACAGAGAAATGTTACTTTCTAGGATGACGTCTTGGGTTTGAGAGGACACAAGACCAGAAAGGACTATGCAGAAAGCTGCACAGCTCGGCTCAGGAAGGAGATTGATAGCAAAAGGGGAAGGGAAGCCGGTGGTCCCTGGAAAGCCATGATGAGCCCGGAAGATGGGGGTGGTGGTGACCTCAGCTAGCTAAGTGAGCCCTGTCAAGCTGTATTTGAGCCTGAGAGCGGCAGTCCACTGACTGTGCCCTGAAGTTGCCCCTCGTGAGCTTAAACAGAGCGTATGTTCCCCGTTGGAAAGGATGGGGAGAGAGAGAAGCCAGAGAAAGTGAGGTCCTTGAGGGGGACCTTCTCCATCTTCATGTAATGAGTAGGCACCCACCGTCCAGTGAAACTTGTGAACGCTGGGATCCAGGTCACCCACGCCAAGCCACAGGGGAGCTGGTTAGAGCTGGCCCTTCAGCCACCCAGCTGCTCGTCCATGTCTCACAGCTCCTCTCCTCCCACAGACACTGCCAGGCAAGGGCTGTGCCAATGCGGATCCAGGAAGCCCCTGGACCAGGGACCCTATGTCCACCCACGTTGGCATGCAAGCCCAACACGATATCTTTCCTAAGAGCAGAAATCACCCCATCCAAACACAGAACGGAAGAGACATTTGACAAGGAGATATGCAAGCATTTCCTAGAGCAGGCACGATGGCTTCAGAACCCACAGGCAAAGAACACACGTGGGGTTCGGTCCTAAGTAGGGACCTGGATCTTACACGGGAAATATTTGGGTAAACCTCCCACCTCAACACACACATACACTGGGATGAAACTTTCCCTCCCGGTGATAGGGGAGAACCCAAGAAATGTGTCGTTTTTAGTAAGAGGGACTGTTGGAAAATATTGTTAGGAAAAAATAGAAATAAATAGAAATTTCTCCTGCTTTAAAAGCAAGTAGTCCACAGGAAGCCATAGGACTATTTTAAAATCTCATACGGAGAGTCCAGGAAAGATGTGAGTTAGAGCTCCAAAGAAGTAGCTGCTGAAAAGTGACCCTGTTCTTGCTAGGCTGGTGAAACTGCAGGTCATTTGCAGAGGAAAGGTGTCATTTCAGAAACGAGGAGTGAGTCTCAGGAAACACAGGAACCCAGAAGCCCCCTCAGAGAGGCAGCGGGTGCTTCCCAGCCAGGGTGCGAAACCTGGCCCTGCCCCGCCACACCTGCACATGTTGCTGATCCGTTCAAGGTCCCGCTTTGTCCCTCTGTGTGTTCTAAATTCCTCTCATAGAAGTGCAGAGTTCTCTCATCCAGAAGCCTTTCTTTTATGGGCTGTCTTGATAGGGTTTATGGATCAGAAGTGTGATTCAAGGAACTTCTTGCATGAGACATCTTAAACCAATAACACAGGCTATTTCAAGACTGAGATGAAGCCAGGACCTCCCCACCCCCGCCCCGTGGAGATCTCTCTGGGACAGAGAACGAAGCTCATGGAGGAAACTAAACTCACAGCTACAGTGTGTTAAATGGTCTGAATGGGGGTGTGCAGGAGGCTTTGGGAGCCCAGACGAGGGCACCTAGCCCCTCCTGGGGTAGCAGGGAGGCCCTCCAGTGATCCAGTGCCTGAGCTGGCTTTTGAGCCAGGAGAGAAGGAAGGACATTCCAGGAGGAGAAGCCCCAGGTGCAAGAGCACAGAGCTGTGAGTGCTTAGCAGGTGGCAGGAAGCTCAAGGGACAGAAGCAGGATGGGGGAGAGAGGCCAGATCTTAGGGAGACTTTTACCTGCCGTTCTCCTCTTTTCTGTTTACCCGGATGCGGGGCTCGATCCCAGGACCCTGAGATCATGACCTGAGCCGATAACGACTGAGCCACCCAGGCGCCCCAAGGGATAAAGGCATTACTAACACAAAAGGAGGTCCAGGAAAGAGCGATGACACCTATCAGAGCACAGAGGATCCGGACCGAAAACAGATGTCAATATTTGTCTTGTTTGCTCTCAAGAGAATTGAGAAGAGAGAAGGCGTTGATGTCACGAAGCATGTGGAGAAGGCTCAGCACTTCTAAATGGAAGTAGCAGGGGGTACCCCCAACAAGCTTAGGAAGGGGTGCGTGGGGAGGAATGGCAGAAAGCAGTCCTTTACCCAGGAAGCTGCAAACATCTGGAACTAATCCACCCTAGAGATGGCAAAGAGAAATGGGTTCAAGGAGGGTTTTGATCATTTCATGGGTGAGAGGGCACGGTGATTTTTTTTTTTTCAAGATTTATTTATTTGACAGAGAGAGACACAGCGAGAGAGGGAACACAAGCAGGGGGAGGGGGAGAGGGAGAAGCAGGCTTCCCGCAGAGCAGGGAGCCCGATGCGGGGCTCGATCCCAGGACCCTGAGATCATGACCTGAGCCAAAGGCAGACGTTTAACTACTGAGCCACCCAGGCGCCCCGGGCACGGTGATTATTAAGGGAAGCTGGGGATGTTTGGGACTTAGGCCTAACCGCTTGAGGTTGGGGTCTTGGAGTAGCAGCATGCTTTCCCAGCAAGCTTTGCAGAGAGGGCCGAGCAAGGGCTAGGCCAGACTGACCACTCCGTCCAACGGGGGTGGCACTGCTGCCTGCCCCACTGGGTGGGGTGACCCTGGTTCTGATAATGATGGGGCAGCAGGACTCACAGCAGGAGCTGCGGAGCCTGTGAACCCACCCCATGGAACCGACCCCGCTCTCTTCCCCCGGCCGCACACATCCGTGCCAACCTCTAGCTCTAGAGAAGGACTATGGATGCCCTTGTCCCTGGGCTTCGAGCAGTATCTGAGCTCGATTTCTTCATACAGGTCTCTTTAGCTCAACAGGAAAAGGGTCATTTTTACATGGGTATCACTTACGGGCAAGGGTCAGATGTGAGGTTTCTATTTATTTATTTTTTTTTATTTTAAACATTTTATTTATTTATTCATGAGAGACAGAGAGAGAGAGGCAGAGGGAGAAGCAGGCTCCCAAGGAGCAGAGAGCCTGACGCGGGACTCGATCCCAGGACCCTGAGCCAAAGGCAGACGCTTAACCATCTGAGCCACCCAGGTGCCCAGATGTGAGGTTTCTATGTTCAGGGTCAGGGGAAGGGGCAGGGAGAGCATGAAGAAAAAAATCTGATAATCATGAGGAGGAGGAGGAGCTAAGCATAGAGGACAGAAAAGCCGTGACAGGTAATGGGGGTCATAATGGTGAAGCTGACAGCGGAGACCAAGCCGTGGAAGGGAAGATGGAGCACACAGTGGTGGAGGGGATGGAGGAGAAGAAGTCAGGGGAGGTGAGGGGAATTATGGTGGCAGTGATACTGGAGGTGATGGAGCATTGGAGGTAGAGGTGATGGAGCATCGGCGGTAGAGGTGATGGTGGACGTGGCGGTGGACGTGGCGGATCCGGGATGGTAGAGGTGATGTGGGAGATGAAGCCAGCGAAGATAAAGGTGGGGGTGGAGGTGATGATTCATGGAGGTGAATAAAGAAGCCAGAGCTGGAGCAGTCAGGGAGGGATTCCTGGAGTGTGTGGATCTTGAACCAGCCTTTATGGACTCCTGGAATTTAGCTAGAGAAGACAGAGCAGGACCTCTCCAGCCAGGGGAATGCTAGGGCGAACTTGTGGGGCAGAAGAAGTAGTCTGTGTCTGTGGGGCAGGGGAGAGAGCACCCTGGCAGAGGGGAGGATGAAGGCTGGCTGGCCTGGGGAATGGAGCACAACAAGGAGAGTAAACCCAGACAGAGGACTGCAGATTCTGGGTGGCGAATGGAGAGCCCTGGAAGCCTGGGCTGTTAGGAAAGAAGGTGTGCCGTGGGTGGTCTGGAAACAGTGAGCCATCTGCTGGGAGGTACAGCATTCAGCTCAGAGATGGTGAACCCTCGGGAGCGCACGGATGAGCACCAGTTTCCTGGCAGGGAAGGGGCTGACTCTGGCCGGAGGATCCTTTAACCCTAAGTCTTAGCTTATTTGCTCCTTCTTTCCCGAGGTCCAGATTCCAACCTCCCCCCCCCCCATTCCTTAACTCCAATTCAGTGACACCTGAGGAATCAGGATGCCTTTTGTCAGATCCGACCCTCTGTCGGGCTGGATTGCTGTAGCCAACGGGCCTGTGAGAGCTGATTGTGTGTATGTCCTTTCAACTTCAAGTTCAGTGACATAACGGTAGCTTGAGATCAGCTGTGGTGGGAGCATTTATACCACAGAGACTGGAAATGTTGTAGGTTGGCTTTTCTGCTCCTGGAGATTCAAATATTAAACATTTAACACCACACCACCAACTGCTCTCTGGGAACCCCAACAGAAGTGAGGATACTGCCCGTGCTAGGCCTGGGCCCACAGCGCATCCCTGCATTCTAATGTTATTTGTGGTATGTTTCAAACCTAACCCATGTTGCAGTAATTTCGAAGCCCCAGTAGGCAGGGAAACTCATCAGGCAGGCCTGGATATTTTCCCCAACTTCTTCTTATGAGAAAATTCAAATGTACAGAAAAGTTGAAGGAACATACAATGACCATGTATACAACTTCCAAATACATATTCAAATTTTCCTCCACTGTCCCAAAAATGTCTTTTTCTGTCTTCTCTCCCAAACAAGGATCAAATTAAATCTCCCATTGCATTTAGTTGTTTTGCTCCTTACTCTGTTTTTCTTCTTCTTTAGTCTCTTTTAACTAGAATAGGGGTCTGGATGTTTCCGCAAAGGGCCAGATAGTAAATATTTTGTTTTGCAAACCAAGAAGCAAAATCAGGGTCAGTACTTAGATTAACAACCGTTGAAAAATATAAAAGACTTTCTTAGCTCGCAGCTGTACCAAAAAAAAAAAAAAAGCAATGAGCTAGATTTGTCCAATGAGCTGTAAGTTGCTAACCTCTGATATAGAGCTCTCCACCTTCTTTTTCTCCCCCGTGACCACAGATATGTGATCTGTGCATTTGTCCAGGGCCCTGAGTGCTCACAAGGACCCAGTGCTTGGTTTGCTGTCCTGCTATTGCTCTCCTGAAATCTTCATTTCTCCCGAAATTTTATCTTTAACTCATAGTCTGATGAACAGACAGTGGATTATGCACACGAGCAGAGGAGAAATGCACAATATGTGTGTGAGCTGCCATTCTGGGCCAGCCAGCCATGGACAGTAGTCTGTGTCTGTGGGGCAGGGGAGTGTCCTGTGAGCACACAGTTTCAGTGGACCCATGATGTATGTTCCATCTACAACAGAGCAAGCGGGGCACCTCTGTTCAAACCAGAACTGGCTTCAAATGCAGCAAGAAGGCAAGAGGGTTCGAAGAAACACACGCGACCAATGGACTCTGTCATACCCCTCCCTACAACCTCACTTCCCTTATAGCATCCCTGTAACTTACTCCACAAAAGAGGACATTCAAGGGCGCCTGGGTGGCTCAGTCGGTTAAGCGACTGCCTTCGGCTCAGGTCATGATCCTGGAGTCCCGGGATCGAGTCCCGCATCGGGCTCCCTGCTCAGTGGAGAGTCTGCTTCTCCCTCTGACCTTCCTCCCTCTCATGCTCTCTGTCTCTCATTCTCTCTCTCGCAAATAAATAAATAAAATCTTAAAAAAAAAAAAAGAGGACATTCAAGGAAAGGGAAAGATAGAGCCGTCTTTTCCTTCCAGTACTTCTTCCTTCCTTCCTTCCTTCCTTCCTTCCTTCCTTCTTTCTTTTAAAGATTATTTATTTATTTATTTATTTCAGAGAGAGAGAGAGAGAGTGCAAGCATGAGCAGGGGGAGTGGCAGAGGGAGAGGGAGAAGCAAGCTCCCTACTGAGCAGGGAGCCCGATACGGGGCTCAATCCCAGGACCCTGGCATCATGACCTGAGCTGAAGGCAGACACGTGACTGAGCCACCCAGGCGCCCCTACTTCCTTATTTATAAATACATGGATGGTAGAGAGGGTTGGCAGAGTGCATCAAGACGTGACATAAAAACAGCTGTGTTAGTTTTATGCAACATTTCCACTGTTCTGGTAAGAACCGAATACCTATGCATGTAGAAAGTATGAAACATGAAATGTGTCATATTGGTGATTCCACATATGAGCTAACTACTCTTACCTCTGTGTTTAAAAGTGGCATTGCACAATACTGAGATTGCATATATTGCATGCTAATAACATAAAATTCGAATTTCTCTTTACTTAAGATGGCATTAAAACATCATGACCAATCGAGAGAGAGAGAAACCGTGGAAGAAAAGAGTATATTTAACAGCACTGTTTTCTTGCTTTTTGAACATGGGACCCTGCATTTGCCCTTTGTACTGGGCCCCCAAATTATGTAGCCAGACCAATGACATTGGCTTTTTGAAGAGACTCTGTAGAAGGTCCCATATTATCTAATTGCATCCACATGGTGTTATTTCATTTGTTCCTCAAGCTTCATATTTCTTTTCCTTTTATCTTTTAATTTTTAATCTTTTAAAAGATTTTTATTTATCCATTTGAGAGAGACAGAGTGAGAGGGAGAGCATGAGCGGGGGGGGGGCAGGGAGCTGCAGAGGGAGAGGGAGAAGCAGACTCCCCACTGAGCGCAGAGCCCAACATGGGGCTCAATCCCAGGACCCTGACATCATGACCTGAGCTGAAGGCAGACGCTTAACCAGCTGAGCCACCCGCTCCTCAAGCTTCATATTTCTTATAAACTAGACGTTCAGTTGAGATGCTTGGGTAGATTCAGTTCAAACAAATTTTGGTAAGAATATTTCACAAATGACTTCATGTTCTTCACACTGCCTTACCCAAGGAGGCACACACTATCATGTTGCCTTCCGTCTGAGCGGTGCTATTGGATCCTCTGATGATGATGACCTCCAGGTATTTCTATCGTAAAGGCACATTTTTCTCTTTGAAGTCAGTAATTGTGTGGAGTGCTACTTTAACACTGGGCAGTTCTACAGTGACCCTTGACCTGATGATTTTGGCATCCGTCGATGTTCTTTGCCTTAATTAATTATTACACTGGAGCTTATAAAACATCTTTCTAATTCCACCACTCTTTTTACATGTGCAAATAGACCTTCATCATTTAAAAAGAGAGAGTTTTCCTTACCCCGGCCCTCTGTATTTAATTTGGGGGGACAGCCCGAAGGACTCAGTATTAATTAATTACCATCATTGTTCTTTTTGCTTTGGCTCAAATTGGGCTACATCTGTTCAGAGGATGCTCCTTCAATTTGGCTGCTTTGTTCTGTTGACATGACTTCCATTGATCTTTGAGTACATCCTTGCTTTCTGACACCGAATGTTCCAGGCTCCTCTTGTACTTTTCCCGCATAGTGTTTAGAAACCAAGACCTGGGCACGAGGTGTGCTCATTGTCACTGGAGGATCACTGCTTTATGTGCTTTTCTTTCTTCTTTTTTTTTTAAAGTGAATTCTCTCCCCAACATGGGGCTCAAAATCATGACCCCAAGATCAAGAGTCACATGCTTGGGGTGCCTGGGTGGCTCAGTTGGTTAAGCATCTGACTGTTGATCTCAGCTCAGGTCTTGATCTCAACGCTGTGAATTCAAGCCCCGAGTTGGGCTCCACCCTGGGCATGGAGCCTACTTAAAAAAAAAAAAAAAGAGTCGCATGCTCTACTCACTGAGCCAGCCAGGTGCCCTTTTATGTGCTTTTCAGAAAACAGAGATAGAAAATAAACTTTTTAAAAACATACCTCTGTATTACAATTTTTTTTTTTAAAGATTTTATTTATTTGACAGAGAGAGATACAGTGAGAGAGGGAACACAAGCAGGGGGAGTGGGAGAGGGAGAAGCAGGCTTCCCGCGGAGCAGGGAGCCCGATGTGGGGCTCGATCCCAGAACCCTGGGATCATGACCTGAGCCGAAGGCAGATGCTTAACAACTGAGCCACCCAGGCGCCCCTGTATTACAATTTTTAATGCAAATTTAATAGTGCAAGTTTTATTTTCTAGATTTCTTTTATTTTTTTTATTTGTGTCTCTTTTCTCTTATACTGCAGATCTTGGTTCCTAACAAAATTAATATATTTTCTTATTTGCTTTATTCTACAAAAATAGTTTCAAAATTACAATACTAGTATTACTTCTAATAATAAACTAAGTGAAATTTAATTTTCCTTTAAAATTTCTTTTTCTCCTTAGAATAAATTCCACTCTAGTCAGAATACTGTATTTAAAAGTTGTTTGAAGTGGTTGAAGCAGAAAAGTTGTTTGAAGTATTCCCTCCTGAAAGTAATATTATCAATTTAACATGGAGTTAGGTTCATTTGCTTCTGTTCGTATTCACTTCCAGGGTTTGCTTTTTTACGATTTAATTGTACTTTCAAATCTGTAAGATGTTTACATAGTTCAAAAGTTAAAATGATATAAAAGGACTTACTCCGGGAGCGCCTGGGTGGCTCAGTTGGTTGAGCGACTGCCTTAGGCTCGGGTCGTGGTCCCAGGGTCCTGGGATCGAGCCCCGCATCAGGCTCCCGGCTCGGCGGGGAGCCTGCTTCTCCCTCTGACCCTCCTCCCTCTCGTGCTCTCTCTCATTCTCTCTCTCGCAAATAAAAAAAATAAAAAATAAAAAATAAAAAAGTTAAAGACTTACTCCAAAAAGTCTACCTATCATCTTTATCTCCTCTAGCTCATGTATCAGCCTATGTCAATACCTAGTTACTATTTTCATTTCTTTCTTACACAAAAGGTAACACTATCTACTCTCAGGCATCTTGCTTTTTTGCACTTAACAATATATATAGAAATCACCATCTGTGTGTTCACAGAGATTTTCCTCATTCTGTTTTAGGCCTGCCCGGTACTCATGATGTGGACCTACCAGAGTTTATTCAACCGGTCCCCTACTGGTCGGCATTTGGGTTCTTCCCATCTTTTGTTTTTATAAATAGTGCCACAATGAGTAACCATGTTCTTGTTTGCTGAGTTGTATCTTCAGGGTAGATCCCTGGAATGAGATGGCTGGGTCAAAGGGTACTTGCCACTGGCTTGGATGTCAAGTTCCCCTCCATTTCGCCCTCCCACAGCACAGTCTCACGGTGAACTGTCACACTTTGGGATTTTTGCCAATTTATTAAGTGAGAAATGATGGTTCGATGAAGTGTTAATATGCATTTCTCTAATTGTGAGACCAGACGCAGTTTTCTATGTTCGAGCCATTTGCCTTTCTTTTCTCTGTGAACTGTCTGCTCGTATTGCTCACCGATTTTTCTATTACGTTTCTGCTCCTTTCCTTCTCAGTTCAAAAAGCGATTTAGATGTCAACGCTTTACCTGTGATACAGACTGAAAATATCCACTCCCCCTTCCCCCGGAAGTGGGTCATTTGTCTTTTGACTTTGTTTATGGTGTGTTCAGACAGTTTTTGTTTGTTGGGGAAGAAGGAAGGCAAGAGGCAAAATCTACTGGTGCTTCCTCAGCTGTGTCCTCAGGATCTCAGGCCACTTTTGTCCCTTCCCAGGCCAAGAAAACTGCCCAGAATCAGATGTGTAAACGTCCAGGAGCTGATGAGACAGGGAGCCGTGGAGACCAGCGTGAACATGGTGATGGCTACCATACCTCCTCCCCTCCAAGAGCTCAGGGGAGTCAGTAAGCAGGGGGGAAGCAGCCCTCAGGGAGAGGCCAGGGGTCAGATCCCTCCACAGCCTGGGTTTGTACAGAGAATGTGAAATTCCTCCTGAGCTCGGCAGGACGTGGCATTTGGACTCCGGTGAGCAAAGCATTCCACACCCCACCCAGAATGAGGCATGAAGGAGGCCAGTCATGAGAGGCGAGGGGCAGGACCCTGAGTCAGTCCTTCTGAGTGGGACCCTTGCTGACTCACGGAGGCTGTGAGCCCTTCCCTTACCTCGAAGGAGAGAAAAACACCAGAGATCCCGATTCTAGGACTGGGGGGATGTTAGCGGTCCCAGCTGCCTCCTTTTGGGTGTGTGAAACATGAAGACTAAGATTATACGTGATAATAGTAAGTGTTAATATCTCTTGGCACTCACACAGTTCAGTTTGAATGAGATGAAATTTCCACTTCTGTGGGCCCAGACTGGTTGAGCGTTGGCAGCTCCATACGGCCAGATCTGAAATGTACCAGGGATGTCCTGAATGCTTTCTGCGCATCACCTTATTTGATCCTCATGGCTCTGCAAGGCAGGTTTTCATCTGAGGAATCGAGGCCCAGAGAGGCAAGACCCACCCTCAGCACCTGTCTCTTCTGTCTTCCTGTCTGCCTGCAAGATTCCTCCCAGACCAGCGCTTGCTCTCTGTCAAGGGCAACCCTCAGTCTGCGGGGACAGGAGCTGTTGGATTGGTGCACAAGTCAGAGGCATGTTCCATATGATTTCTCAGATGGCCCCCAGTGACATGGAGCCTCAGTTGCCCATTCTGTCACCTGCCCATTAATGTACTCTGTATGGGCTTTCCCCCTTTCCCTGTCTCACTTTGCCCACTCCCTTGCTAGGATAACCTATCAAATAAACCACCTGCTCCCAAGGACTTGTCTCAGGGTGTGTGGGGGGCACTTGGTTTCCAGTTCTTTTTTTTTTTTTTTTTAAAGATTTTATTTATTTATTTGACAGAGAGAGACACAGTGAGAGAGGGAACACAAGCAAGGGGGAGTGGGAGAGGGAGAAGTAGGCCTCCCGCAGAGCAGAAAGCCCGATATGGGACTCGATCCCAGGACCCTGGGACCATGACCTGAGCCGAAGGCAGCTGCTCAACAACTGAGCCACCCAGGCGCCCACTTGGTTTCCAGCTCTGACTCCACTCGTTAGTTACGTGGCGCTCACTCTGGGAAAGCGGGGCTACCATCTCTGCACAGCACATGGCGCTGGGGAAATGCTGGCCTGAGACCATGATTTTGCTGAGGCCATGCCTGGGAACACATCCTGCCCAGCAAAGGGGTCGACATGAGGGCTGTGTCGTATCACCATCATCGATGCTGGAGTGAAGACAGCAAGCTGATTCTACGGAACCCGGGGAGTCAGCAAATTCCAGAACAGCCACAAAAATGAAAATAATGGGCCTCTCCCCTTACGCCTTCGGTCCTTTCTCTAGGACTGAACGCGGCCAGTTCCTCTGGTTCTCGAGCCAGCTTCTGATCTGGCCACTTGTCTTCTGCATTTTCTAACAGGCCCACGATGGTTATGAGAGTTTTAATCCCAGCAGCCTGCACCTGTGAGTCGTTTTTCTAGACTTCAGAGACAGAAAGGAGGAGTGGCATTCATGGAGCGGCTATTCTGCTAAATATTTCTGTAAATGATCCTTCTGAGTCCTCCTGAGAACACTGCCAAATTGGTATCAGTAGCTCCACTTTACAGATGAGGAAACCAATGTTCAGAGGTCGGCGTCTCAGGTCTCTTGGCAAAAAGTGGGAGAGCCAGAGTGCGAACCCAAGGCGGGCTGCCTCCCAAAGCCCATGTTCCTCCAACATTTGAGACATTCCCCATCGGGAGGCCGAGCACTGCATCCAGTGACACTGTCATGGCTCACAAATCTTCCTTAAGAACTGTCTTCAGTGCCCAAAAAAAAAAAAAAAATTGAAATTTAGCTCTCCGTTACTGGTTAGCCACATGCCTTCTCCCCTTCTCCCTGGAAGCTGCACAGTGTGGAAGTTAAACAGGTAGACTCAAGTATCAGACCAAGTGGGTTTGCATCTACTCCCCTGCTGTGGGATCTCGGACAAGTTACTTAAAGTCTTGGTGCCTCAGTTTCCTCATATGTGAACTGTGGACGAGGGAATCCTATCGTATCTCCCTGGAAGGGGCTGTGAGGACAAAACAAGGTAATCGATGCATGTAAAGTGCTCAGCACCTTGTCTAGTGCATAAAGGGTGCTCAGTGAATGCTGACAATTACCATCCTTCCCAGAAAAGCCCTGGAGGGCTCCCCATCCCTTCCATGTGTGGTTAGGGCTCCCTCCTCTCTGCTCCCCCAGCCCCCCAGGCTGCCTGTCATTGTCATTTAACCCCTGGGCGTTGGCATTATCTGCCACCTTATACCAGGCATAAGTTAGGCTCTCTGAGGGCTGGGGTCATTCCCAGACCAGGCGGGCTCCAGGGCGGGGGAGGGAGTGGCTCTTAGCAGGATGACCAGCCAACCTGCTAACCACCCCTCGCAAACTTTGAACCACGAACACTTTCAGGATATTCTCCTCCCCAAGCAACAAGAACAATGCCCAGCTCATAGCAGACAATGGATGAATGAACTCCAAAGGACTAACTAGCTGTTTTTAATTTTAAAACATCAACCATCTCCACTGAGAAAATTCAAGATAGTTTGGAGAAGGGGCTGGGAGTAGTTCCTCAAAGAGTGCCAGCCTCACTGGACATGTGAGTAACCCCACTTCCCCGGGGGAGCGAACTCATTTGCATGGAGAAATTCTGATCTGTGGTTTTTCAAATCAGTGCTTCTTTGTGTCCCTCACAGTGCTGTGCACACAGTAGGAGCTCAATAAATAGGTGTTTATTTGTTGAAGTACTCCTGAGCCCCTGAATTTGCAAACAGAAACCAGAATTGGAGTCTCCTCCCTTCCAGGCCAGGCCTTGGTCCATCTGGGCAGACAGATGACCATTCACCGGCCTGCTCCCTCTGGGAATACTGTCCTGGCTCCAAGCGGGGCTGCTGAAAGGGGGCCATTCTCTCATCTCAGAAGGGCCTCAGACGCTTCGCAGTGAGGATTTTTTTCTCAACTGCCTCACTTGACCTTTGGGCTTAACGGGCAGTGGGCAAAGCCCAGGAAAGGGCTGTCGCAGATGCCTTCCACCAGCTCACAGCTTAGTCTGCTCTCCTGCACTTCCCATTCGGCACTCTCTGGGCTTCCTGGGACCTTGGAAAGCACAGAAGACCACAACATTCCCGTCCTTTCCTCTGGACCAAAAGTTAGAGGCTCCTTCCTATGGCCACAGAACCTGGACCACCATGTTCTCACTTTCCCTGTCTCCCTCTGCCGTGGCAGGGGACCAGGGTGCTCAGTTATCTTAAATTGTAATGGAAGTACTGACCAACCAGTGTGAGGATTCCAGACAGCCCACTCAACTATAGCACAACTCCCCTTGCAGACTGGCACGCTTGGGAAGGACAGGTGCTGTGGGTCAATGGTCCAGACACTTGGGCCCCATCGAGTTAGTTTTGGGGTGGCTAGTGGAGAAGGTAAGGCACGATGGAGCCAGGTGGGAGGATGTGGGGTGTGAGTGTGTGTTGGGGGAAGAAAGAAAGATCTAACAGGAGACACTCTGGGGTCTCCTGGGAGGTACAAGTCAACAAGTGTCATGTCTTACTTTCAGTATCTTACCTTAAACGTCTAGCATTTTCATGAGGTCATTTACTAGAGACCATACAGGACACAGCACCATGATCCCCAAACAGGTCTATGTACTAGTCAAGGGTTTAGGTTCTGGGGATCAGGAGGCCTGAGTTCGAATTCCCATTTACCAGGTGACCTTGGGCAAGCCAGAAACTACTCAAAGTGTCAGTTTCCTCACCTGTTAAAAGACAGGTACCAATACTTCCTAGCTTGTAGGATTGGGATATGGAAAGCACGGGACCTAGCATATCGTGAGTGCTGAGCATGTATCAGCTACCATGAATATCAAGTGCAAAGACAGAGGGGTACACAGGCAGCAAGAGGTTGTTCTCTTTGGCTGGAGCTAGGGGCGTGAAATGTCATGAGAAAGGGCACGAAAGATTGGAGGCCATGCTGCGGTTGTGGCAATGAGCATGTACTGGAGGAGAGGGACATCTTTATACTTAATTCAGTGGTCATGGGGAGCCATCGAAGGTTTGGGAGCAGGAGAGAGATGAGAACAGAGCTGGTACCAGGGAATAAAGTGAGAACAGAGAGTTTATAGACATGAGGAATCAGCCTGTGGCCTTGTGTTCAGATCAGGCCAACTCCACTCCCCCCAGCTCTCTACCCTCAGCCTATACAGCAAACAGGGGCAGCCTTGCCATTGAGGATCATGGCTTTCTTCTTTGCTGCCCCTGGATGTGAACGTGAACTCTTGCTCGAATTTGCTGAGTAAAATAATAGGACTCAGTGAGAAGCAGCAGCTCTGCCCTCCTTTTCAACCAGGCCCTGGTTTATTTAATGCTGGTCCAGGGCAAGAGCCTAGGTTTCACACATGTTTCTTCTCACTTCCCCGGGATTTCTTTCTTTCTTTTTTTTTTCTTTCCCCTCTGCAGTTCTCTTTGCCAGTCTCTGATAAGGGGATCCTTAGCAAAGAATGGTCCAGGGCTGGCAGTCCGTCCCATGTACCCGTCATGTTGAATCTGGAGGTAGGGAGAGCTGGGGCCAGCCAGGAGTGATCTGCCAAAGTCAATGTAATCACAGTGAAGGAACAGGTTTTGGAGTCAGGCCACGGGACCCCTGAGGGCAGACACTGGGTCTGCCTTGTTCTCTGATGTATTCCCAGCATTTGGAACAGTGCCTGGTACACAGCAGGCGCCCAATAAACGGAGGCTAAGTGAGAGCAGTGAGTGGAGGGGGGATGGCTGCCCATCATCAGGAGCTGTGCAAGTGTAAGGAATGCCATGCAGGGTCAGGGGACCTGCAGCTCGGAGGTGCCTTGCGGCCATTTGCCATTTGGCAGCCACTCCTCCTGGGGTACGGTGGGAGGTGGGCAACGAGCATGTATTGGAGGAGAGGGCAGGTGGGCACGGGTGTGCTGGCAGATCCACCTCTGAGGAGGAGTCTGGCCAAGGAAGGCTCACAGTGAAACGTAAGTCAAAACAGCTCGGTGCCCAGGTCCTCCTCTGCCCCACCCCCCCCAGCACCCCCATCCACGCCCACCGCGGGGGTGACCGTGACAAGGGCACCTTCACTGCCTCCGTAGATGGCGGGTGCCCATGACCCGCAGCTCGAGACACCCACTGGCTGGGGGCCACGCGGTCTGGGCGCGGCGGTCCAGGGCCGCACAGAGCCCCGGCAGGGCCCCAGGAGCCCTGGCAGAGCGCACCCCCCACCCCCGGCCCCGGGCCGGCGTCCGCGGCAGGCGGCACGTCCCCTTCCCGGCGCTCTCGGGACGCCGGGCCCCGCGCGCGGGACGGAGGGGACCCCGGGAGGTCTGGGCCCAGGGCGCGCATCCGAGGCCGCCGAACACGGGCGGGCTTTGTGCAGCGGGCGGGCGGGCGGCAGGACGGCGAGTCCCCCGCGCCCCTCCTGGCCGCCGCCCGCGGATTCCTGCGGCCGCCGGGTCTTGGCAGCGCGGCGCGGCGGGCGGCGGGCGGCGGGCTCTGGAGCTCCCCCTCTCTCGCGGAGAGGAGCTCCGCAGCGGAGGGAGGCGCCCGGACGTCCGAGGGAGCCAGATGGTGCACGAGTCAAGGCAGCGATCTCTGCACAAGCTTGCTCGCCCCGCGAGCCGGCGCCAGGGCCAACAGGCCCCACCGGGCGGCTCTTCCTCACCTGAAGGGGCCCAACGGACTGCCCGGCGGGGGTAGGGGGTCCTCCCTCCCGGCCCCAGCGCCCAGCCTCCCGTGGTCCTCAGGAGTGAGGGGGCTTGCACACCTGAGACACCTGAGTGACCTGGTCCCGCTGCCATGGGGAGTCTCTGCGGAGCCCACCAAGGCCGGGGCCCGGCAGGTGGCAGCCTGAAGAAGGTCCCTCGGGTTCTCACCCAAGCCACGCCCACCAGAGCTCCATTCCCTGCCCCTCTCTCCCAGACCTGCCTGGGCTTAATGTGACCTTGAGAAGCGAGCGAATTGTTGGAATGTTCTCTGGGCATTCTTACACTGCTGGAAAATGTCCACACAGAGGAGTGTGACATTTCGGGAGCAACTTGGCAACACCTGGCAAGGCCTTTAAAATGGTTCTTCCTTCTGGGGCGCCTGGGTGGCTCAGTCGTTAAGCGTCTGCCTTCGGCTCAGGTCATGATCTCAGGGTCCTGGGATCAAGCCCCGCATCGGGCTCCCTGCTCCGCGGGAAGCCTGCTTCTCCCTCTCCCACTCCCCCTGCTTGTGTTCCCTCTCTCACTGTGTCTCTCTCTGTGTCAAATAAATAAATAAAATTAAAAAATAAAAATAAAAAAAAATAAAATGGTTCTTCCTTCTGATCAGCAGCTTCAAGGAATTTACCCCAAGGGAGGAATTATAAATGTGCACAAAGATGTTCACTGTGGCATTACTCGTAATACCAAAGCAACTGGAAACAAATTTATGGCCAACAATAAACTATTACATAGACATTACAACGCACGGACATGAGAAAAATTGTCATGATATACATTTGGTGGGGGGAAATGTAAGCCACAAAGTCGTATGTTTTCAGTTGTAATTGCTCTGGTAGGCCCTGAGGAAGCCAGTTTTCTGAGTATGCAGAAACAGAATGCTAAAATAAAAAGAAACCAGGATTTCCAAATATATACCCATGCCTAACAATACATAGCACAGCGTTTTCTGGATGACCAAATGAAATAGTACTAGCCAGCATTCACTAAGTGTTTCTGATGTAGAGGGAAATTTTTAAAAACTAGGTGAAGACAAGAGAAAATCAGAAAAGGGGCAAAAGATGCATAGGAAATGCAAGATAAATAGAAAACAAACAGTAGGATAGCAAAAATAATAACTATCAGCAATTATTACAGACAGTAAAAGTCTAAACATTTAAAAGTTTGCCAGTTTGGTTAAAAAATATGCACAAATCAAGAAGTAGTAAAATTGCAAGGAGAAATTTATAAATCTACAATCTTATATGTAATACTTACAAGAGAAACAATCAACACATGAAAGAGAAAGGCTAAAAGTAAGGCTGAAAACGATACACCAAGAAATACAACCCCAAAGCTGCTATGGTTAAGTTAAACTTTAAGGGAAAAATAATTATTGTGACTATCAATAGCTACATGATTATAAAAGGAGTAATTCACCAGGAAGCTATAACAATTGCAATAACATAGTAAGTTTAGTATCCAAATTTATAAAAGAAAAAGTAAGAGTTACAAAGAAAAATGTATAAGCCCTCAATCATAATGGTAGATTTTTATTACACTTCTCTCAGTAACTGATATGTCAAGCAGACAAAAAGTCAGGAAGGACAGAATATTTGAGTAATCCAATTAAGTTTAATCTATGAACATGTATAGAACCATACATTTCTACATGTACCCAACACTTAGAAATACTTTTCAAGAAAGCATAACACATTTGTGAAAATTAATTATTTACCAGGCACAAAGCAAATCATAATAAAAACTAGAATCGGCATCATATAAACCATATGCTCTGAATGCAGTGCAGTTAATAAGACAGAAATCAAGAACCAAAAGAAAACAAATATAATAGTGTACATTTCTGGAACATTTAAAACACACTTCCGGTTAACTCATGGGTTACAGAAAAACTGAAATTGGAAATTAGAAGTTATTTCGAACTGAATGACACTGAAAATGTTATGTATCAACACTTATGGGATGCCTTTCTCCTTCCCTTTCCTTCCTGAGCCATTCAGTACTAAGCTGTTAGGTAGACAGAGTCAGGTAGCTGATAGGTAACTGATAGGTACCCACTGAGAGGCGACCTGGAATGGGAGTCACAGCCTAAGAGGAGTGAGGAGAATGTCCATGCTGTGGGGAGGCTTGCATGGGGGGTCAGAGCCTCAGCTGGGAGAAAAGGGCATCTGCATAAGGAAGCAGCCTGGTGTGGGGTGCTGAAGCCCAAACCTGGTGAGGACAGCATCCACCAGCCTACGGGGGTGCCTTGATGGGAAATGCCAGAGTCCAAACCGTGTGAGAAGGACACCCACAGACCTCACACTAATGCCTCCAATTCCAATCCCACATCAAGGGTTCAGGCAGTTTTCTCCTCTCCATAGGTACAACTTTCTTCTCCAACAGTGAGAAACTTGGCTACCGTGATCCCTAATATGGTGACACATTTGGTGCATCTCCCTTGAAAACAGTCTCTATCACTGCTGCCTTCCCCCACCCCCAAGCAGACAGACCTTCTAACCCGGCTTGGTCTCTGAAACATTTTTGTACTTGCCTCGAAAAAAAAAAAAAATGCCAATTTTTTTGTACTTTAGTCAAAAGGACCAATTTTTTGTACTTTACTTGAAACTTTCCTGTAAGTTGGAGGTTATGTAAAAAAAATTCATTTAAAAACCATGCAGCCTGCAGCTAGAGCAGTAAAGCAACATTTTATAGCTTATATATGATAAAAGAAGACTGAAACTCAATCAACAAAGTACCAAGACATTTGAGAAAGAAAAACAGTAAATCTAAAGTAGAAGGCAGGAAACAAGAGATAAGTGTTGGCAATATCATAAGGTCAGGTCAATGCTTCCACACTTATGGAGAGGGTGTAACTTGATACAACCAATTCAAAAAACAATTTTCCTTTAGTAAAGTTTAAGATGTGCTTAACCTATGATCTAGCAACTTCGCCCTCAAAAATTTCCTCATATGCCCCAAAAGACACTACAAGAATGCTCTTTGCAGTGTTATTTGTAATAGTCAAAAAAGGAAAGCAAATGAAGTGTACACACAGTAGATTAAAAAAAAAATCACGATGTATTCATACAAGGTAACACCATGGATCAGAAAACATGAATGAATCATTGCTACATTCATTACCACAGATGAAAAAATCATAATGATGGACAATAATAACTGATGACAAAAGAATTCATGTTTCTGAAAATATTTTGAGAAAACATAGGCTAACATTTATGCCCTCAGGCCTGGGAAGAATGTCTTAAATAAGACATAAAAAGACATGCAGATAGAATGTGAAAGACTGATAAAATTAGCAATCTTTAAACTAAAACTTCCTTCATGACAAGACATTACAGACAAAAGAGATTTACAATATTTACAATAGATCAAGCTGACAGTGGATTAGTCACCAGAATTTATAAAAGAATTCTTAATTATCAACAAAAAAATCAAGCTCAACAGTAAAAGGATATGAAAATTCCAATTTCTAAAAAGGAAGGTGGAGGGCGCCTGGGTGGCTCAGTTGGTTAAGCAACTGCCTTCGGCTCAGGTCATGATCCTGGAGTCCCGGGATCGAGTCCCGCGTCGGGCTCCCTGCTCAGCGGGGAGTCTGCTTCTCCCTCTGACCCTCCTCCCTCTCATGCTCTCTGTCTCTCATTCTCTCTCTCACAAATAAATAAAAAAAAATCTTAAAAAAATAAATAAATAAAAATAAAAAGGAAGGTGGAATGACAGCCAAACTTGAGAAGTTGCTGTATCTCTCTGGGAATGTGGGGATGCAAATTAAAACTCAGTGCTTACACCTTAGGTACCCGCCCCAGGAGCTCAACACCACTCTTACCATCCTCCGCTGTCACACCCCACGCCCTGCCACTCATCTTCAACCCGATGGGCTGCTGACCACAGCCCAGTGCTCTCTACTGCCCCTCCCAGGTGCCAGAGCTCACCTGTCTCCCACCCGGTGGTATATGCTATTAGAACCATCTGGGTCCCCAGGAGTTAGACACACACAGCCCCTTCTTCTTCAAGCTGCATAGACACTTCCGGGGGACTGGGCTCCCACAGGTCCAACCCACAACCAAACACTGTGACTAATGAAATGCTGGTCCCCTTCAATACTCAAGCCCATTGCTGAGTCAGTTTCACCACGGCTGGTCTTCCTTTCTCTGTGGTGAGTTTTCTTCCAGGTTCTCAAATATTCATCCCCCTTGCAATTAAGTGTCTGTTGGCTTCTCCGCCCCATTCCTGTGTGTTTGAACCCCCAAGTGTGGATACAATTTGGAATCATTCCCAGAAGGCCACCAGTCCCCATCAATATCAGTGGATGCCAAACATAATTCATAGGTTTTGTTTTTTTTTTCTGAGATAGGTAAAAATTGCTAATGTTTTCATCCAGGGAGAAGGTAAAGACGAAGAACTCTGGAATAACCAAGGTACAATGACATCACAGGTATACACTGCTGCTGAGAGACCGAATGCTTCACTTTGGCCCTGGTAAACCTGCCTGACACGCCTGCATTACGCCTCTAGGGAGAAATGCAGGGAGAAGAATAAAACCGTCAAGAAATACATGTTTCTTTTTCAACTGGCTGTAAAGGAAGCCATGCTAAAGAATGGGTGAGCGTCACCTGCCATTGTAGAGGAACACAGAAGTCTGATGGTCATCCAATTAAAGAAAGCGCTCACCCATGGCAAGAATGCCCTCTACAGCTTACTTTCCTGAGCTGGTGACAATGTACCCTCCCTAAACTCTCCTCCTGGGGACAGAGAGGTGAAGTCTCAAAACCCGGAGTGGGTGTTTCCCAGACCAGCTGCACTCAATCAATAGTTGCCGAGCAAAGAAGTAAATTTTTTCACTTACTGAAACATCTACTAAAAGCTTCATTTGAATGTGGTCTTTGACCGGTTGGCTTTATTTTGTGACTTGGAATGACATTTCTGTATTTGTACGCAAGAGTTACATTTAGAATCTAACCACCCTCAGAAAATAGCTTTTGGTGAATCTAAAACTTCTCAAGCTTGCAGTTTCAATGAGTGGAAACAACATTTCTGTAAATGGTTTCTTTAAAAGCAGACATAAATCAGCACCACTTTACTGGTTGCAAAAATACTGATGCAACTAACGGATTAAAAGTTATTTGCAGATGGTAGCATGCTAAATTTGTCCTGAAAATCTACTCATGTCACCAAATATGGGTTTCTCTATACTACTGAAAAATAAAGCTATTTTTAAATGTAATATAATCCAAATGTCAACGGTCCCCTCGTCCCTCCTCATTCTTTCCTCTTCTCTGTCCACTTCAGCAGTGGCTGAGAATAAAATTTCTTCCCGTGGTTGTATTAATATTGCATAAAATTCAGAGAATAAAAGGAAAACATTACCAAACAAATGAAAGCATTTTTGTGACTTTCTTTCTTCCTTCCTTTCTTTACCTTTTTGTTGTTGCTGTTGTTCATTCACAAATACATTTATTATTTTCATTTGCTTACATACATGTTTGTGCCCCATTCTTTATTTTCTGGAAAATGGCCCCCACCCCACCTCTCAGTGTCAAGTCCAGTTCCTTCCCTCTTGTCTCTCTGTAATCCCCTCCAGGGCATGGATCATATCTTGGCCTCTCTGTGAGCCTCCTGAAGGCACAGCGTGACGTACATGCTGTGAGTTCTCAGTCATATTCACTAAAATTCCCAATAATATTCACTGAAATCACCAAAGAGCAAAGAACACTCTAAGTCTTCAGAATCATGGCTTGCATGCTGTACATAAATATCTTGCATTATTATGAGGAAGATACTGTTAATTCCATACTTGCTATAGGAGCAAGTTCAGATTCAGAGAGCTTAAATAACCTGCCCCAGGCCACACAGCTGACAGGTGGCCCAGCAAGGATTCACTCACAGGCCTAATATCTCTCAACTCCAGACTTCTAACCAGTTTGTATGACGAGTGTCTAGTGAATACAGAAGCCTCTCACTTTAACGATACCTTTATTCCAAAGATGGAGAATCTCCATCATTAGAAAAAAGCCAAGTGAGGGACGCCTGGGTGGCTCAGTCGGTTAAGCGTCTG
Source organism: Mirounga leonina (assembly GCF_011800145.1). Classification (NCBI taxonomy): domain Eukaryota; kingdom Metazoa; phylum Chordata; class Mammalia; order Carnivora; family Phocidae; genus Mirounga; species Mirounga leonina. The sequence goes on from NW_023270464.1 coordinate 22,156,111, forward strand.
CCTTCAGCTCGGGTCATGATCCCAGGGTCCTGGGATCGAGTCCCGCATCGGGCTCTCTGCTCCGTAGGGAGCCTGCTTCTCCCTCTCCCTCTGCCTCTCTCATGAATAAATAAATAAAATCTTTAAAAAAGAAAAAAGCCAAGTGTACCTCTCTGCAATGACTGGCTTTGCAGTTAGTGTTCAAGTCCAGCCTGGTCTTCTCTATTCTAGGCCAGTTACCACCGTGTTTCTTTTTTCTCTTTTTTTTAAAGATTTATTTATTTGAGAGAGAGCGGAGGGGGAGAGGCAGAGAGAGACCCCAAGTAGACCCCTTCTGAGTGTGGAGCCCGATGTGGGGCTTGATCCCATGATCCCAAGATCGTGACCTGAGTGGAAACCAAGATTTGGATGCTTAACTGACTGGGCTACTGCCATGTTTCTTAAACATTCCTTCATAGAGCAGGGTTTCCAGTCTTCCCATCATTATCAGCCTCTTTTGGAAGTATTTGAGTCTGTGCATACGTTGCTTCAAATATGGTGCCAGAAACAACAAACAATCCAAAAAGTATTTAAGAAAACAATCTCATTTACAATAGCATCCAACAGAATGATACTTAGGAATAAACGTAACCAAGGATACCAAAGACTTGTGCACTGAAAACCACAAAACAGTGCTGAGAGAAATTTAAAAAGACACAAATAAGTGACAAAAACATCCCAGGTTCATGGGTTGGAAGATTTAATACTGTTAAAATGTCCATGCTACCTAAAGTGATCTTACAGATTCAATGCAATCCCTATCAAAATTCCAATCGCATTTTTAAAATAGAAATGGAAACAATAATCCTAAAACTCATATGGAACCACAAAGGAACCCAAATAGCCAAAACAATTACGAGAAAGAAGAACAAAGCTGGAGGCTTCACACGTCCTGATTTCAAAACATATTACAAAGCTACAGAAATCAAAACAGTATGGTACTGGCATAGACAGAAAAATAAAACTGCAGCACAAAAGAGAGAGTCCAGAAATAAACTCACACATTGACTTTCAACTGATCTTCAACATGGGTGCCAAGAATACACAATGGGGAAAAGATGGTTTCTTCAACAAATGGGAAAACTGTACATTCACATGTGAAAGAATGAAACTGGGTCCTTATCTTTCACAATATATAAAAATCAACTCAAAATGAAAGGACTTAAATGTAAGAACTGGAATTGTAAAACTCCTATGAGAAAACAGAGACAAGCTTTATGACATTGACATTGGCAATGATTTCTTGCCCATGACACCCAAAGGACAAAAGCAAAAATAGACAAGTGAGACTACATCAAACTGAAGAGCTTCTGCATGCCAAGAAGGTCATCAACAGAGTGAAAGGCAACCTACTGAATGGGAGAAAATATTTGTAAACCATATATCTGGTAATGGATTAATACCAGGAATATATAAGGAACTCCTACAACTCAATAACAAAAAAACTAAATAATCCAATTAAAAATTGGGCAAAGGACTTATATATATTTCTCCAAAGAAAACATACAAATGGCCATCAAGCGTATGAAAAGATGCTTGACATCACAAATCACCAGGAAATCCAATCAAAACCACAATGAGCCTGGGTGGCTCAATCAGTTAAGCATCCAACTCTTGATTTCAGCTCAGGTCATGATCTCAGGTTCTGGGATGGAGCCCCATGTCAGGCTCCCCACTCAGCGGGGAGTCTGTTCAAGATACTCTCTCTCTCTCCCTCTCCTGCTGCCCCTACCCCTGCTCGCTCGCTCTCTCTCAAATAAATAAATCTTTTTTTTTAAAGCACACAATGAGATTTAACTTCATACCCATTAGAATGGCTTTTGTATATATGAACACACACACACACACACACACACACATTCACACAACCCCGGAAAATAACAAGCATTCGAGGGGATGTAGAGAAATTGGAGCCTTTGTGCACTGTGGGAACGTAAAATGGTGCAGCTGCTGTGGAAAACAGTACAGAGCCCCACTTCTGGGTATTTATCCAAAAGAACTGAAATCAAATTCCTGAAAAGATATTTGCACTCTCATGTTCAGCATTATTCAAGTAGCCAAGAGATGGAAGCAACCTAAATGTCTGCTGGCAGAGGAATGGATAAACAAAATGTGGTATATACATACATGGAAATAGTATTCAGCCATGAAAAGAAAAAACTGTCATAAGCTACAACATGATTGAACCTTGAAGATATTATGCTAATTGAAATAAGCTGGTCACTGAAGGACAACTGCATGATTCCACTTATAGGAGGTATCTAAAGTATTTAAAATAAAATAAAATAAAATAAAATAAAATAAAATAAAATAAAATAAAATAAAATAAAAAGTCAAACTCATAGAAGCAGAAAGTAGAAGGGTGGGTGCCAGGAGCTAGGGACAGGGAAATGAAGAGTTGCTGTTCAATGGGTATGAAGTTTCAGTCATACAAGATACAAAACACTTGTAGAGATTTGCTGGACAACATTGTGCTTCTACACAATGTTAATAATACTATGTTGTACACTTGCAAGTTTGTGAAAGGGTAGATCTCCTGTTAGAGGCTTGTTGGTTCGTTTTTTTACCACAAAAAGAAAATATATATATATGGTGTCAGCAATTTGGCCCTTTGACTTGAGAATAAAAAGTTCCTCTTATCTCTTAGAAAAAGACTACTTGTTCCACACCCATAGTAACAATTAAGCACCACAAAGAATTTAAAACCTGTTCCACTCATTTCCTTCACCCTAGAAGCCAAACTTCTGAGAGTCAGCCAATCAATGAATGGCTCATACTTCTGAAAGCCAGCCAATCAGAGAGAGTCCTATGCCTCGGCCAGCCAATCAGCAATAATTGCACTCCAGGAACCACAGCTCCACAGCTAAAGGTCAGCCAATCCCTAAACAGCTTCACTCCTCAAATTCCCCTACTCCTTGAACTCCTTTGCTTTGTTCTGTAAGACTCTGTCCTCAGGCACAGTTTTCCCTTGCTTTACAAACAATAGATTCCACTTCTTGTTTCAGGTTTTTAGGTGCCCTCTTCCTCTGATACATCTATTAATTCCAGCTTCTTAAGAGTTTATCCCAAGAAAAACACCAGGAATATGTGCAAAGATTTAGCATTAAAGATGACACTGTGTATAAAGGAGAAGCAGTATGCGTTCAGCAATAGACTATTAGCTCTGAATACCTCCATTGAATGGAATAAATGCTAAATAGCCATTAAAAATCATGCAGATCATTTTATTGATATGGGAAAATGTTCAAGATATGTTATGGAAAAAGCCTATTACAATGTAGTGTTTACACTATGATTCCAATTCTGTAAAAATTTTAGGTATATATTTATAGGAAAAAAAGTCTAGAAGGATATATATGAAGCCATTAATTGGTATGATAGGTGGCAGGATTTGGGGCAATTTTCCTTTTCCCAATTTCAGTATTTTCCTATTTTTCTGCAACGAAAATATATTACTTTTGTAATTTAAGGGAAAAAGGGTGTTTGTTTTTAAAGTGAGATCCAGAACAGAATACAATCTTCTAATAAGCGTAGAGAGTGGGACAAAGTACAGACAAGCGTTTCTTTGATGATGCCAGAGACTAACTCTGATCATATAACACTGCAACTGCGTAATGCTGTAGGTGCATACTGAGTTCAAGGTTAATTACATCTCCTTTGTCCTTTCCTCTCGGATATGCCCAGTCACGACCTCAAGTGTAACTTGTTAAAACAGGACTCATTTTCCTCTGGCTCCCCATTTGCACACCCTCCCCCCACCCACCGAGACACACACACACACACACACACACATTCTTTGCACCAAAGCAAGCTCTCCTTAGTCCACAACCCTGAGTCCTCCCAGGCCTTCAGACTCCTTCTCACCTTGCACCCTGCCCATCACCAAACCCTCCAGATTTTCCTCCAGAACACCCCGTGCATTTGTCCCCCTTCTGCCAACACTGTACTTCAGGTTTTCCTATCTGATATCTCAAACTGTCAACTTGAAAACCAAACCTTGGCCACAAATCAGTTTTCTTGGCCCACATAGTAGTGAATTATAGACCAACATTTAATAATTGGGAAACTTAACACAAAAAATACAGATTTCTGGCTTCTCACACACTCAAAAAGCGACACTGATGCTAAATGACTTCCCCTTTAGACACAGAGGATTCTTCCCAGTTTTTCGCAGTCTCCAGCCCTCCCTATTGTACCTCTAACACTAAGAGTTCCAGGGGTCATTTAATGTCAAGATCACTGAGTTGTTTTTCTTACACAGTCCCTGTGGGCATTTGATTTTGTGACTCCAGCCTAGATTCATGGAATTTTAATTGCAAGCAGTCTTCAAAATCATTTTAGAGAAGAAGCATCTTCTATATATTTTAAAAATAGTATTTTCTCTTCGCTCTAATCAATCCCAAAGTGACAAATTATCTAAGAATTAATAAGGTAGAAAAATGCATCCCAACTTTTCTCTTTTCTTCTTGGAGCAAACAGGAAGAGGAAGCCTAAGTTGACCACATAATGCAACATTTTAAATCCTAGCTGAAGTGACCTAACTTTTCTTTTTAAAAAGCATACATTTCAGCTTTCCTTTACATGTTGTTATTTTAAAGGAATCGTGTCTTTTATGGAATAAAATAAACAAAATACACTTGTTGCTTTCACTGAAGTTCCCATGTCTTATTCTTGGTGATGGTTGCTGTCCTAAATGGGCAACCATGACACAAAAAACATACAAACAAACAAACAACAGAACTTACAACCTCCTATTTCTCACCTCTCAACAACTGCCTCAGCAGACATTTATGGAGAAAGAAGATATTATTCAATTCTCTGATGCAGGTGCAAAACAAAGCTGAAAAACCATCAAAATAAATCATTGCTTAAAATTCCCAGGTACATCTTGAGAACAGGAAGCCTATCTATCTCTTATGCTATAAAGAAAATGTAACAAGGAGCCAGTATGACATTTTAATAGGGAACAAAAGATTAAAACAAGCTTTCTTGAGAGATTTTGGTTGTGGTTTGAATGATCTTGATTGGTTTTGAATCAATACACCCTTGAAAACTGTGGTATGTATGTTCTGATCAAATCAAGAGACTCTGAGTGTCTCGAAAATCTAATAATAAAATAATAGAATGATCACAATTCTGTAACCTCTAGAATGCATAGGCCAGGAAGGGAGGAGAGTGACCTGGACAGAGCCAACTCATGCACTTGTGCCCCAGAAGTGGGGGGGGTTGGCAAGACAGACTATGACACTGTCCTTTGCAGCCCTGTCAACTCTCCTTCCCACTGGGAATTAGTGTAACCGGAGCCCTCTTTGACCACCTCTACTCTCACCTAGTCCCTACCTTCAGACAAGTCTAAATATTACTCCCCTTCCCCAAAATCCCAACTACAAAAGTGTTCTAAAATAATTGTAGGTTTACTGGGGAGACAGAGGGAAGATAGTCACACCATACATCATATCCTACCCAACATAACTTTATTAAATCCCTCTAAGTCATGTCTATGTTTTCTCTCTCGCTCCAGTCCCTTTTTAGGGCCACCTAATACCTCTTCCCTCCCCCCCCCCCAACTCTGGTTTCCTCCCACCTCCTGGACCATTCCTTCTGGACCCTATGACATCAGCCTTCCTCAACACTGGTTGCAGCTCACAATCCCCTGGGGAGCTTATAAAGTAAGCCAGTTCAGAGCCCCACTCCCAAAGACACTGATTCAACCCATCCTGCGGTACAAGCTGAGCCTATTATTGTTTCGGAGCTACTCAGGTGCCTCTAATGTGCTGCCAGAACCCTTTACATATGCTCTTCACATTTGCTTATGTAGACCATCTCAATTTCTCTGATATACATCCTTACCCTTCACTCAACCCTCTGAAGAAGGCCATGGGGATGTTTTCTGCTGTCATGTTAATAACCTGGAATCCAGTCAACAAGCCAGTCTCTTGTAAGCTTAAAGTATGAGAATTCATCCCATTAGAGCCTAAAAAATTGTTTAGAAATTCTTTCCCTGTGGCACGATAATAAGAAGACCAGCATGGGACATAATCATAAATGTGTGCTAAGGTTTAATTACAAGCACATTCACAGTTTATAATGGTAAAAATACATAATCTAGCAGTTGATTTGGTTAAATAAATTGTAGTATATTTCTATGGTGAAATAGTATGCACCATCAAAATGACAGTATTTTGTGAAGGACACTACCATAATGTAATAATTTCCTCTTTTTATTTTAAAAACATCAAACTGGGGATGCATGGGGGGCTCAGTCTGCCTTCCACATAGGTCATGATCCCAGCATCCTGGGATCCAGCCCCGTGTTGGGCTCCCTGCTGAGCAGGGAGCCTGCTTCTCCCTCTTCCTCTGCCTGCCACTCCCCCTGCTTGTGCTCTCTCTGACTCTCTGTCAAATAAATAAATAAAATCTTTTAAAAAATTAAAAAATTAAAACATCAAACTGGCAGAAATTTGGATTGTACAATGACTACCAATATATCCTTTACGTAGATTCACCTATTGCTAACATTTGCCACATTCCTTGCTTTTCCTACTGTATTCATATTTGGGCGTATGTTTTACTGTTTGGGTGTTTCGGTTTTGTTTTTTGTGTTTTTTCAGAATCCTTTGGAAAATCAAATGCAGACATTCTCACTCCACCCCCAAGCACCATAGCATGTCTCATCTCCTAAGAACTAGCACTACGACCTAGATGAGCCCAGTGTCATTATCATACCCAAGACATCAGTACTGATATAATAATATGATCTAATATAGAGCTCATATTTGACCTTCTCCACTTGTCCCCAAAATGTCCTCTACAGCTATTTTCTTAAATCCAGCTCCAATCAAGGATCATGTGCTGCATTTGGCTGTCATGGCTCCTTAGTCTCCTTTTAATCTACAGTGGTCCCAAGCCCTGTTCATTTCTTCCTCCATGACATTACTTTTTTTTTTTTTTGAGAGTTCAGGCTTGTTTTGCCAAATATCTGAATGTCTGATGGTTTCTTCATGATTGTGTTTGGTTAGACCCATTCACCAAAAATACCACCTGAGCAATGTTGTGTTCTTCCCCTTACATCACACCAAAGGCTGGTCAAGTCAATTTGTCCCGTTACTGGGGGTAATCTAATTTGATCCCTTTCCTAAGATGGTTGCTGCCAGACCTCTTCAGTGTAAACGTGCTTTTACCTTTTTGCAAGTAGTAAGTGAGCTGTAGGGTGATACCTTGACATAGTGTGGCTATCCTTTCCCCAAAAATCTTTCATCCAATGCACTCACTGATAACCTTGCCTGAATCAATTATACAAGGATGGTTGCAAAATGGTCCCCAACATAATATTAAATGAAAAAAAATTAGGGCACACAGCTACATCCCCTATGATCTCAACCAGTGGCGGGCTGGAGCTTATTCTTACAGGCCTACAAAAGCCACTGTTAAATCTTTAGGAATTTCAAAAGTCAGTCGTTAAATTATTGGTTGCTTGAAATCAGCCATGGTGGAAATATTTACAAGCTAGATATAGGGTAATGCAAAACCAAAGAGCCATGACACTTTGCCTCAATCAGAACCTTCTGGATGGGATCCAGCTTCACTTAGTGTCAGAGACCCTGACATCAAAGTATGCAAGTTTGGACAGGAACATTCCAGAAGGAGGGCCGTTGGGCAGAGGTCCCCAAGGCTCAGTCTTCGTTTGGTTCCTGCCATCAGTTGTTCTTCATACAGGGACAGGAACTGTAGACTTGGTGGTTCGGGTATCCCAAGTACACATCCTCAAGCCTTTTGTAATAGGCTATGGCTGTCCAGTGTATGCTGATGTCCCAGTGATGCTAATGTCTCAAAGGCAAAGTAGAGTCAATACATCCAAGGGAGGAGTCAGCCTGGCCCCCTTCTTTTAAAAAAAATTTTTTTCAATTTGAGTATAGTTGGCACACAATGTCACATTAGTTTCAGATGTGCAACACAATGATTCGACACGTTTATACTGTGTTCCCCACACTCGGAGACACCACCCTACACCACAGCGCCATTATACTATTCTTAATGGGATTCCTTATGTTGTGCCTTTTATTCCTATGACTTATTCATTCCATAACTGGAAGCCTGTACCTCCCACTCCCCTTCACCCTTTTTGCCCAACCCCCCAGCCTCCCCTCTGGCAACCGTCAATTTGTTCTCTGTGTTTATGGGTTTGATTCTGCTTTTTGTTTGCTTGTTTATTCATTTGTTTTATTAGAGTCCACATATGAGTGAAATCATATGTTATTTGTCTTTCTCTGTCTGACTTATTTCACTTAGCATAAGGCCATCTAGGTCCATCCATGTTGTTGCAAACAGCATGATCTTGTCCTTTTTTATGGCTGCGTAATATTCCTCTGTGTGTGTGTGTGTGTGTGTGTGTGTGTGTGTGTGTGTGTACCACATATTCCTCATCCATATGTGTACTGATGGACACTTAAGCTGCTTCCATACCTTGGCTATTGCAAATATGCCACCATATAAACATAGGGGCCCATGTATCTTTTTGAATTAGTGTCTTTATTTTCTTTGGGTAAATACCTAGTGGCCTGCTGCTTATATATGTTCATTTAAACTCTAAGCACTTTGGCAGACATTACCACATCCCGATCCTCACCACACTTTGCAGTCAACAGGCCAGGCTGCATTCTGCATTTTCAAAAGGGAAATCATTTAATGCTTGGAGAAAGGAAATGAGTTGCCGAGGCCCACGGTCTCTGATATGCTAAGATTGGCCCGAGGTGAACCTCAGCATTTCTTCACACTTGGTTTGTCAGGAGAGGGAAATACAAAGGGATTCAGAGGACATGGCCTGCCAGAGAAGGGGTGTCTTTGCTGGGACATCCTGGAGAACCAGCGTGGCTGGATGAAGTTGGAGCCATGACTGGGAATCAGATCACCTGGTTCTAGATCCAGCTCCACTACCAATCAGCGTGACCCTGGCAAATCCCTCCCCTTCTCCCAGCCCAGGCTTCCCATCCTTTAATACGGGAAGAACGGAGCAGGTGACCTCTAACGTAAAGTCTGGCTCTAGGATGTAGATTCTTTCTGTTCATCTTCACTCTGTTTGGTATTCTATGATTTGTGCTTTGGGGAAGAAAATCGATATGATTTCTTATTATACTTCACCTTCCTTCATATAAATGCTGGTGAATATGAAGTTATATGTCCCCAGAGGGACTTTCTCTTCCATGCCAAACCGCAGTGCCTGTTACATGACCAGAAGAAAGCTGCAGCTTTAATCTCCTGATGAGAGCTGTGAGAGATAAATGCAGAGGGCAGGAAGGTACAAATCCAGCAGCATCAAGATACCGTCCCAAACCTCAACCATCTTTGAATCATCTTCTTCAGCAAGCTTCCAAGGCTCTAGCTGAGCCCAAAGACCTGACATCCCGTAACGATAGTTAATGTTTCTTGAGTGCTTAGTTTCTCTGGGCCTTCCATACCTTTGTTTATTTCCTCCTCATAACATCTCTACAAAGTTGTTATCATTCCCATTTTACGCCTGAGGAACATGAAGCTCAGAAAGAGTAGGTAACTTGACCAGGTCACACAGCAAGTAAGTGGTAGAACCAGGATTCAAACCCAAGCATTCTGCCTCCAGACTGGTTTTTGGTTTATAATCAATAAAATCAAGAAATGTTACTACGGGATAAGCATGTTGCCACTGTGCTTAGATAATATTTTGAAACGTTAACTGTGGGTTTTTTCCCTTTGAATCTTGTATTTCTTGGCACCCCACGGCCCTTTCCCTATTCCAGCAGACCTGGCGTATGACATCTTGTGCCTCAGAGAAAGGATAATGAAGCAGAATGAGAGAGAAAAATGAGAGCATGAGTGGAGGCCCAGGAGGTAACAGGAAGGGCTTAGCAGAGACAATCAGTCTGGGAGGACATACAATGTCAGGGCAAGGCTTGGAGCCTGGGGGCTAGATGAGGCCCACGGTTACAGGCAAGGGACCTGGAGAGGGGGGAAAGAACATGGAGATGCGGCTGTATGCACAGGCAGTCACCTCTGGCTGGGTGGGAGTGGCAAGCAGATAGGTTCAGAAAATCTGAGAACAGTGGAGGGATGACGACAACTTCAAGTGGAAATGTGTGACTGGGGTGTCCAGGCGGGCAGGATGTGAGATCGTCGTATTGCCATGACCCATGAGGGCAGGCGGGCACCTCTGAAGGACAAGGACAGTTAGCTAGCTTGAAGAGCCCCTCATATGGGGATGAGAATGACATAGGAGTTGCCCACAGCCCTGCCCCAACCCCGTGGCACCACAACTCTGGGGGGAGGGGGGCAGGGAGAGGAGGCATAAGCTGGCTGAGACCATGTCCACCACCCAGTGGAAGCAGGGATAAGTCACGAAAAGATAAAGTTATCTTTGTTGCCCACATTGGGTTTTGCGGACTGAAATTCGTCCCTATTATTTTTTTATTATTATTTTATTTTTAAATTTTATTTTATCATGTTATGTTAATCACCATACATTACATCATTAGTTTTTGATGTAGTGTTCCATGATTCATTGTTTGCATATAACACCCAGTGCTCCATGCAAAGTGCTCCGTGCCCTCTTTAATACCCATCACCAGGCTAACCCATCCTCCCACCCCCTCCCCTCTAGAACCCTCAGTTTGTTTCTCAGAGTCCATAGCCTCTCATGGTTCATCTCCACCTCCGATTTCCCCCCCTTCATTCTTCCCCTCCTGCTATCTTCTTTTTTTTTTTCCTAACATATATTGCATTATTTGTTTCAGAGGTACAGATCTGAGATTCAACAGTCTTGCACAATTCACAGCGCTCACCATAGCACATACCCTCCCCAATGTCTATCACCCAACCACCCCATGCCTCCCACCCCTCACCACTCCAGCAACCCTCAGTTTGTTTCCTGAGATTATTATTTTAAACAACAGGATTCCGAAAGCATGAAATATGGATCCTGTTTTCAAGTTAGGCAGGAGGCAGAGCCCAGGGTGCAAGAGGTGTGCGGACCTGATCACAAGTCTGACTCTCCCACTTTCAAGAGCAGTTTGAGCTTTGGAGAATGCACACATGGTACTAACTCACTAATCACGGGGTATATTCAATGAAAGGCATGTGGAGGAACTTAAACCTTGGGGTGTTATATGAATGAAAGAAATTCTCCTTATCATTATTATCATTACCAAAACACACAAAAGAATTCGAGAATTCAAGAATTTTTGTGGTGCACAATGGGTGCAAAGGAGGTCCAAGAAGGACTAGAACATGCCATCATATAAGAAGTGGGGATGTAAAATGCCCTGTCCACCCCTCTTCCAAATGACCATGATGGCACAACAGTGTTTCTAGAAAAAGCCACAACACATCTAAGTCTCAGCCACTTAGCCTGGCCCCAGCACCTTTCCCGGACCCAGCCTGGCCCATGCGTCTTCCTCACAAACCGGCTCCTTAATGCCCGTGGGCCTGACCTGGTGCAGTTCCCTCGGCCAGGCGCGCGGCTCCCCACTCGTCCTGCTCCAGGTGCCCAGAACCCCGGGGTCCCGCCCGGTGCCAGGCACAATGAGGACCCAGAACCGACCTTGTCTTCAGTGACGTGGGGCCTCTGCCTCAACACCCACTCCCGACTCCATTTCCTCTGTGAGACCCTTCTCACTTCTCCTCTTTGCCTTCCATTGCGAGTGACTGTGGCCTCATTTGTGACCTTATCCAGACTCTTGTCACTAGAACCTTCACCACAATCCATCTACATCCCTTATGAGGCAGCATTGGTGCAGGGGGCCATGTGTTTGCGCCCACCCCATCCTCACGAGTCATGGCACAGACCCTCCCACTTAGAAGGCAGTCAAGAAAGAAACAACGAAGGGAAGAAGGTATAAAACATACATGGGTTCTTACACCATAAAGATCAAGGACGTGTTTGTGGCAAATACTCCAATGACCCAAGGGAGTGACTATGGAAAACAGCTCCCCTGACTCTTTTCTCCCAGGCCCAAAGGCAGTCACTATTGTCATGTTTTTGTGTATTCTTCTAGAAATAACCTTGTACTTGTATTTTTGTGTAAGCCCCTCGTACCCAATGAATGAAGACTGGTAACAACAAATTAACGAGGAGGAAGAGGGCCTGCAGGCCACAGACCCAATTGGATACTTAGGTGAGGGGTCAGGAGAAATACTCTGGAAGTCAGGATGAGATTGCATTAGGGGAACCTAAAAGTTTATCAGTTGGCCTGTGGCCAGAAGCCAGGAAAGGCCCCAAAGCAGAGAACCTTCTCCAAGAAATCTGTTTATGAAGGAAGGAATTGTTCAGGGAAGTAGTGGTCAACTCTGCCCTTTCTCAACGTGTAGCCCTAAAGGAGGGCTCTCCAGAGAAGGTCTGCAGAGTGACATGAGTCTGGGCTCATGAACTCTCAATTCCCAACATTCCTAAACGTTTTCGAATGTGCTTTGGAAGCGCAGAAGATGGCGGGGCCGTCATGAAGGCAAAGAATGGGATGAATGGATGTGTGGTGCTGGGGCGGGCGGCTGCTCAGAGCTATCACAGGGAGAGAGAGCAAGGGAGGTCAGCAAGTTCCACAGGACCGTGGAACCCCCAAGAGATGGGGCAGAGACACATGGAGACCTCATGATGGCGCCCGGAGGAATGGGAGTCAGACCAGCCTGAGAGAAGCTCAGTGTGGAAGGGAGGCGAAGACTGCAGGGTGCAGTGGGGAGACCACTGGGTAGGTGTCGTGGGCACAGGAAGGTGGCTGTCAGCGACGGCAGCTCTGAACCAAGACCAGATGGTGTGTCGATGCAGAGGGGCAGGAACGGGTCTAAGGAGGGAAGCTGAATGCAGAACTGGGGGTGGCCCGCGGGAGCCCACCTGCCCTCATCTGCAGATCCAGCCCCGTTCGGGCTCCTGTCCACATCTGTGGGAATTAAGAGGCTCTAGCACACTTTCAGGCATGGAACGCCCCCCGCCCCATCCAGTTAAACACACTGTTGATCCTACTTTGACTCGGTAACCCCAATCTAGGGGCTGCCCTGATGACCCACTCCTCTTACTAAGATCCAATTTAAACACTGGCTTCCCCAGGCCTGGACCTCGGGCGTGCCCTTCCAATAGCCCCACAGGCCCGGGGTCCAGTGTCTGTGCGACCCTTGCCATTTGCCGCCCCCAGGCCTTTCTGATGTGCTGCCCACCTGGATCTCTGGGCGGCGCCTCTTGCAGCCCTCCCAGCACTGAGTTGAGGTGCCCACTTGCCACCCCATGCTGAACCTCCTGCCCTCAAACCCCATCCCCCACTGAGCCCTTTCACCAGAAACCACACTGCCCAGAAGCCATGGGCACCTGCCCAGGTGGCCTTTTCCCCATGTTACCCACCCCACTCAGGAGGATGCAGCTCATCCCTAGATTCCTGCTCACTCTCTCACTCACTCACTCAGCAAATATCTGTGGAACCCCAGCTATGGCCCAGGCACTATGGACACAGCTGAGAACAAAATCAACAAAACTCCCTTTCCTCAGTTTCTCAGAGGCTCAGAGCCAAGTCTTGCATTTTATGATTAAAGCACCCCTCAGCAGGATTTCCTCCTCTGTCTGCCACTTTATTTTTTTTAATGATTCTCTAGCTTATTTCAGCAGTTCAAATGAGTTTGTTTGTTTGTTTGTTTGTTTGTTTTTAAGTAAGCTCTACGTCACAACGTGGGGCTCGAACTCACAACCCTGAGATCAAGAGTCCAATGCTCCACCGACTGAGCCAGCCGGGTGCCACCTCTCTCTTCACTTTATAATTTGATTTTTCATTTCTTCCTTCAGGGATGATAGTGTTCTAATGGAAAGAACATAGGTTTCACACCACCAGACAACTCTGTGTTGGGATCGGTGTGGGCTCGGACACTCTCTGAGTGGGGTGAGTTGGTTATCCTGTCTAGGATTTTTTTTTCTTTTCTGTGAAATAAGGAGAAATGTGTACTTCAAAGTGTTTTTCTTTTTCTTTTCTGAGAATTAAATAAGACAATGTATACAAAGCTCTTGTTAAAAAGTAGGCTTCGATCAACATTAATGGCCCTCTCTTTCAAAATATCCCTTTGCCCATTGTAGCAGGCACTCTAAACCTCCACCTCCTGTCCCTTTATCCATTCTGCGAGACCATCCCCAGCTTCTGTATGCTTTGCTTTTAGAGGTTCACATCTGGGGCGCCTGGGTGGCTCAGTCGTTAAGCATCTGCCTTCAGCTCAGGTCATGATTCCAGGGTCCTGGGATCGAGCCCCTCATCGGACTCCCTGCTCAGCAGGAAGCCTGCTTCTCCCTCTCCCACTCCCCCTGCTTGTGTGTTCCCTTTCTCGCTGTGTCTCTCTCTGTCAAATAAATAAATAAAATCTTTAAAAAAATAAAAAATAAATAAAGGTTCACATCTGTGATCTTCAGAGGGCTGCTCTGGGCTGTAGAGCCATTCCCCCTAAGCAGGACATGCCTGGGAGTTGATGTTCACCGCTACACACACATATACACACACACAGAGAGAGAGAGAGAGAGAGAGAGAGAGAGAGAGGAGGGGGCAGCCAGCAGCCAGTGACTGATCTGTATAGAAGGAAAATTCTGAGATGCAATTTATGTTCCAGAGCTCCCCTGGGATCAGGCTGAGTCTGGAAGCTCGCTTCAAAATGCCATTGCTTGACTTCTTCCCCTTCCCTGTTTTATACCCGTCCACTCGACCCCCACCCTACCTCCTACTAGGTTCTCGGGAGAATTTTCTTAATAAGTCACCTACACCCAAATCCTCACCTCACGATCTGCTTCTGGGAAACAAGACAAAGATACCTGGTGCTACAGACTGAATGTTTGTGTCTCCTTCCCCAAATTCCTCCACCGAAGGTGATGGTATTAGGAGGTGGGGCTTCGGGGAGCTGACTGGGTCATGAAGGTGGAGCCCTCAGGGATGGGATCAGGGCCCTTCATCCCAGAGAGCTCCCTTACCCCTTCCAGACCATGTGAGGACACCATGAAAAAAGGCAGTCTGTGACCCAGGAAGCGGGTCACCAGACAGAATCTGCCAGTGCCTTGATCTCGGACTTCCCAGCCTCCAGAAGTGTGAGGAATAAATGTTTGTTGTTTAAGCCACCTGGCTTGTGTTAGTGCATTTAGCAGCCTGAATGAATGAAGACACTCAGAGAGCTTTTATTCTCTTAATGGAGATGGACAACAAGCAAGAGCAAAAAGCAAAATATGCAGTATGTTAGCGATAAATGCAGAGGAGAAAGTAAAGCAGGGGATGGGGGAATGCAGTATAGAGGGGGACTGAATTTTGGATAGAGTGACATGAGTATGTGGCACTTGAAGGCAAACTGAGAGACAAAGTGTGCTTGAGCAAGTGAGCAAAGGAGACAGAGCTCAGAGGAATAGCACGTATAAAGGCCCTGTGGCAGGAGTGTGCCTGGCATGTTCTGGGAATGACACAGAGGCCAGAGCAGCTGCAGTGGAGTAAAGGAGAGAGTAATAGGAGATGAGGACAGTGAAGGAGGGGAGAGCCAATGAAGTGGGGAGATGATGAATGCATCTAAGTTGAAAATCATCATGATCTGACTGGGTTTTAATACCAGCCTCTGTGTTGAGACTAAAGGGGGACAAAATAGAAGCAAACATACCTGCTAGAAGGCTAGCGGTAACAGAGCATCCATAACAGTGGCACAGACCATGGTGCTAAAAAAGGAAGTAGTTAAGAAGTGGCTGGATTCTGGATACATTCGGAAGATAGAGTCAAAAAGATTTCCTAATATAATGAAGATGAGGTGTAAAAGAAAGAGGGTCCAAGGATGACTCCACGATTTTGTGCCTCAGGTGCTGGAAGGCTGGGGTTGCCACTAACAGAGATGGGGAGGATTCTAGAAGAAGCAGATTTGTGCGACAGGATCAGTAGCTCATATTTGAGATGCCAGTTAGACGTCTAAGTAGAGATGTTAGGTGGGCAGTGGAGCATATAACTTAGAGCTGAGGAAAGGCCCCTGTTCTGCGTAATCTCACATCCTATTGCCTGCAGAGCTCCTGGGCTGACCAATGAAGTCAGGAAGTCTAAAAGGAAGTGAAACTCATGATGCCTGGTACCTTCAGACCTGGGCTTTTGGATGACTTGGCAGGAGGCCTTGGGGAGCTTGGATCTTTGAGCTCTGCTGTCTGAACACCATGGAAGCCAGCTCAATCCCTATCGGGATGGCAAAGCTGAGTTTCACACCCCAACTGTTGTGCAGTATGGAGAAGGGTTGCAGTTGAAGGTACCGATCACTGGGCAAGATAGAGCCGGGAACAGAGAGGCCACAATGCTGGAGAAGCTTTGCCAAAAGAAATCTTTGCCTGCCTCTTCATTCCTCTCAACACCCCAGATTTTAAACATCTGGATAGAAGCAATGGGGGAACCATTCCTGGCTTTTGCAGAGAAAAGTGATGTAACTCAACATTTGTTTCAGGAAGTTAGCTGTGAGGGTAACAGGCTGCTCTATTAGAAAGACCAGGGACTAGAGAAAGGGAGATTTGTCAGAAGAATATTGAAGTAATACTGCAGATAGGTGATAGAGAGCAGTAACAGTAGGGATAAAAAGTATTTAACTGTTGTAAGATAAATGAAAAGGACAGAATAAACAGAACCTAGAGACTCACCACATGGCTGAGGATGAGGGATAAGGAGGTTGGACCATGTCTAAGTTACTGGGTCTATGGAAGAGGAAAAGAGGAAGAGGAGCAGGTTTGGGAGAGAAGATAATTCACTTTGGTTGAGTTGTGCTGACATGAGCTACATCAGTCAGCTATTGCGATGATAATGTTGTGTAACAAACCGCCCCAATGCTGAACATCTTAAATCAATAGTCATTTCTTCTCATTCACATGTCTATGAGTCAACTGTATGTTAGCTGATCTAGGCTGAGTTGTTTCATGTCTCTCTGATCATCCTTAGGCCAATATGGATTGGCAATGGATACCTTGCTATCCAAGGTAGAACTTTCTCCTGGCAAAGACAGAAGCTTCAGAGGGCAAGCCCAACCACACAAGCACATTTCAAGTCTCTGCTTGTGTTACATATGCTGACATGCATTGGCCAAAAAAAGTCACATGACTGAGCCCAAAGCCCAGGGACAGGGCAAAGGGAGAAAGGAGTAAACAACTGCCAAACAATAATCAAATCCAAGGCTCAGCACACTATAAGCTGTAAGCCAAATCCAGTCTATCACCTGTTTTTGTAAATAAAGTTTTATTGGAACACAGTCATGCTTGTTTGCCTTTGGCTGCTTTCATGCTACAGTGGCAGAGTATCAGGGCCCAAAAGCTGAAGATATTTACAATCTGGCCCTTTCCAGTAAAAGTTTCCAGATCCCTGATCTAATCGACCACCTTGGCCAATGTACAGTAATTAGACAGTCTTGACAGTCTAACCCCTGAGTCATAATGAGCCCCACTGAAAGCATTTTATGTCACTCAGCCTACCTCTTAGCCCTCCACTTCTGAGATGTTTTATTATGTCTCAAGCCAAGAAAATAGTGGGATCCAAGCAGAAATGAAGGATACTCTGCTGTGGGTAATCTATGATGTCTGCATTTGTTCCATAGGAAGCTATGCTTCACCCAAGACCAGCACAGGTGATGAATTTTTTAAGATGCATTCCTTATCAGCACTGTCAGTCACTACTTAGAAACTTAGATCTCACACACGGACTCAACAGTCTAGAATAAAAATTGGCTGGAGAGCTGTGGCTTACATCTATAATCCGTGCCCAAATTGGAGGATGCAAAGTATACATTCTGCAGGAGACAGAGCCCCCTGGAGGGAATGGGCTGTGACAAGAAGCACAGGGCCAGCATCCGCCAGGGAGGATGGGGGAGGCCTCAGAACACAGTTATATTTGCAAACAGCCCTCATAAGTGGCCATGAGTTCAAGATGGAAATTTACTGAGGGCTGAGCATCAACCACCAGGAAAGAAACTTTCAACTGTGTTTTCTCCTAAGGCCCTTTGCCAAGGTTGCTGAGACTACTATACACATTCCCCAGATCTCATTGCCACTCAGCTGCTGCTGGTGGTGAACACAGTGCTCGGACAGACCAGCCTGGGCTCTCTTGCTCCAATAGTTTCTATGTTTATCCACAAATATTTATTGAGGGCCTATTGTGAGCCAAATACTGATGTAGGCACTGGGCATAAAGCAGTGGACAAAACAGACAAAGATGCCTGCCCTCATGGGGCTTACATTCTGGTGTGTGTGATGGGAGGAGGAAGGGAGAGACAGTTAAAATAAGTAAGCGAAATATGCAACATGCCAAGTGTTAGTAAGTAGAATGGAGGGAAAAAGAAGAAAGGAGAGGAAATGCCAGCATGGTGGTGTGCTGCAGTATTACACAGGGGGCCAGCGAAGCCTCATGGAGAAGCTAACAGATGAGCAAGGACTTGAAGTGAATGAAGGAGGGAGGCATATATGTATTCAGTGACAGGGTGATCCTGGAAGAAGAACCAGCAAGTGCAAAGGCCCTGGGGTGGAAGCATGCCTGAGAAGAAACACTCACATTCCCAGAATCTGATCCCAGATTCTTCAGCCAGACTGAAGACAAAAAGTTGTTTTTCAAATTAGAGCAGCTCCCTTCCTCAGCATGGTTAATTATTCCTCTTCCTGGATTGGCTGCATATGTATTCAGTGGAGAAATGTCCTCCGTGGCCTGCTTCTACCTCAATCCCATCCTCGTCAGGAGCTCCTCTCCTGATGCCTGCCCAGGTTAATGGTGGCCACTGCTCTCCTGGGGCTCCTGAGTGACCTTGAATTCACCCCAAGGTCACTGTGTGGGGCAGTGGACATACCCAGAGCATAGGCCCCATTCCAGTTGCCAGCGAGTACGCCCAACGGAGAGGATTCTTGTTCCCACCCCAATCCAGCTGCTCTGTCCCACATATCTTCTGCTTAATGCCAGCCTTCACATCCTTAGCTGAAGCCAGCAGGGGAGACTCTGGGGAGGTACCCAGGTCTGTGGAGGTGAGGCTTGCTTCCCCAGGCTCACCTTCAAGCCCACCTCTCCATTCTTTCCATTCTCCGTCCTTTCCCCTCATCCTCTTCCTCATCTTCCAGGATCCCACTGGCATGCCACCCCATCCAGGAGGCCTCCTTCCTGCTGAAAAAACTTCTCTCTTCTTTGAATCAACATAGCAATTCTCTCTTCTAAAATCAGAAGCCATAGCCTATTATATTCCAGTTGGTTGAGCCCATTTCCCCAGGAAGTGAGGCTCCTTGAGGCCAAAATTGGACTTCTCTCTTGCTTCCCTGCTGCCCCTGAACAAACCCTTGCACAGGACTGTAACCCAATGAAGTCCTCATGGATTAACCTGCAGATGCTCCTTGTAACAGGTTGTTTAAACACCTTCTGCCTAAGCCCCAAGGCCCTATTCCTCCAGACCTAATCTGGTGGGATAAGGCCTGGGGGGCATCCTGGGGTGCAGTGCCTGCCTCTTCCCAAAATCTACAGAATATTTGTAGCTCATAGGCCTTGGGTGCTACGGGTTAGAGGGTGAGGCCACAGCTTCAAAAATGGGATAGGCTATAATAATAAAAAGATTAAACATGAATGTTTTTTTCTCAAAACACAAGGCTTTGGCCATCTTCAGCATCACAGACAGTCTGAACTCTTCTCTGGCATTGATTGGACTGGGCTCAGGAGGGACAGCGTGTTTTAAAACTGTTTACAGGAGAAGGGGGAAACTCAAAGAAGCCAAAGAAAGACCTACTGTTAGGGAACCAGGTGGACTGGGGTGCCCAACTGCATCAGCATCACTGGTCAGCTCTAGGTCAGGGCCACAAGGTCACAGAGAGGAGCCTGTTCTTTGGGTAAACAATATTGGGCATTTGCAGTTTAAGAGGTACTTTGTGACGAGTACTATGCAAATGTAATCAGAAGGTGGCTGGGATCAGGGGAACCCAGAGGTGCAGCACAGAAGGGTCACTTGGCTTGGACTTCAAAGTCCAGAAAGTGCTTTGAGCTCAGACTTAAATTCTCCCCCAATGAAGCTCTTCATACGGTTGCAGATACAGCTAACAGCATGGATAGAAGAAGACAATCATCACTTGCCTCCAATGTCCCAGGATAAGGCCATGAAGCACTATGAAATAATATGGTTTTATAAACCCTATTATTTTCTTGAAAATAGAGCAATTCTACTGTTTCTGTTTTTATAAAAGCATTAATTTTTGTCAATACTTAAAATATTTTAAATATGCCGTGACTCCAAGAAGCAAAGATACTCCAGCAGCAATGAGCACCCCTAGTGCTCAGATCTTGGTCTCTAATATCATCCTCCACTAAAAGGAACCAGGGCTTCTCCAGAATTCCAACTGCTATAAGACGAGCCTGGAATGTTCTGTTATGACAGAAGGTAGGTGCTCAAAAAGTGAGGGGCACATGTCATAAGGTCATAGGACCCAGCTTGTAGAGACAGCCACTTACTACAACCACAACAATTTGAGCAAGGTAATTAAGTGCCATGTAATTAAACAGTAATGAATCATAAACCACTGAGAAAGACAAGCATTCATGGGATGCCTGGGTGGCTCAGTCGGTTAAGCGTCTACCTTTGGCTCAGGTCATGATCCCAGGGTCCAGGGATCAGGTCCCGAATTGGGCTACTTGCTCAGCGGGAAGCCTGCTTCTTCCTCTCCCTCTGTCTTCTGATCCCCCTGCTTGTGCTCTCTCTCTCTCTGTCAAATAAATAAATAAAATCTTTAAAAATAAAAAAAAGGAATTCAAGAGTCCATGCTGATAATAAATAGGTACATAAATAAATAGAGGATAGGAAGAACTCTTGGTTGAAACAGGACTCTTGAGGGTCAACTATTATGTGTGGTGAGATCAGTGAAGCTGGAAAATCATCACTTTGCAACCATCAGGGTAAAGACTAGATAGGCAAGAAGCATCAGTGGATGATAAATCTAGGGGGAAATTGAGACAAGGAACAGGATATTTATATAATCTTAAATTGTTCTCCCATAAATTAGGTATTAGTTGTAAGGGAGAAAGTAATGATCATACAACGAAAAAAATCAGATTACACCTAGACTGAGTGATAAAAATTAGCATCATTGGGGCACCTGGGTGGCTCAGTTGGTTAAGCGTCTGACTGTTGATTCCAGCTCAGGTCATGATCTCAGGGTTGTGAGATCGAGCCCCATGTCAGGCTCCATGCTGGGTGCAGAGCCTGCTTAAGATTCTCTCTCTCTCCCTCTGCCCCTCCCCACTCCCTCTCTTAAAAAAAATTAGCATCATCAATGAGAGACAGATGGGTACCATGTGCCCCTCAGATGTGATGCCCTGGGAAGGACACATTATCACCTATGCAGTGTTCCAGCCAAGAATACAAACCCCAATCTAATCATCAGGAAAACGTCAGGCAAACACAAAATGAGGCGCATTCTGTTAAGGAGGGGGCACACTGTATTCCTTCAAAAATGTCAATGTCATGCAAGACAAAGAAAGCTGTGGAATGTTCCAAATTAAAGAAGGCTAAAGAACATGACATTTAAACCCTGACCCTAGGCTGGATCCTATATGGAAGGTGGCGGGGGCGGGGAGCGAGAAATATTAGTATGGACATTGTTGGGTCAACTGATAAAATTGGAATACAAATAATCGATTTTATAAAAGTATTGTATCAATGTTAAATTTGCTGAAGTTTATAACTGTACTGTGGTTATGTACAAGAATATCCCTATTTTTAGAAAATACACACTGAAATGCTCAGGGACAGAGAGCTATGATATATGTAACTTACCTGCAAATAGCTCAGAAATTAGATAGGTAATAAATGGATATATGATAGGTAGATGGATGGATGGATGCATGGATGGATGCATGGGTGGGTGTGAATGGGTGGATGGGTGGATGGGTGGACAGGTGGATGGATGGGTGGATGGGTGGGTGGGTGGATGGGTAGGTGGATGGGTGGGTGGATGGGTGGGTGGATGGGTGGGTGGATGGGTGGGTGGATGGGTGGGCGGATGAGTGGATAGGTGGGTGGATGGGTGGACAGATGAAAAGAGGAAGAGGGAGAAGCAAACAATAAAGCAGATGGGTAAAATGTTAACAGGAGCTAAATCTGGGTAAGGGTTACAGGTGTGTTTTTACTAGTTTTATTTGTATGTGTTGTCCATAAGATTGAAATTATTTCCAAATAAAACAAATTTTAAAAATTTTTCCACAATTTCAGGGGCACCTGGGTTGCTCTGTCAGTTAAGCGTCTGCCTTCAGCTCAGGTCATGATCCTGGGGTCCTGGGATTGAGCCCCACATCGGGCTTCCTGCTGAACAAGGAGTCTGCTTCTCCCTCTCCCTCTGCCTCTTCCCCTACCCCGTCTCTCCCCCCCACCCTGCTCATGCTCTCTCTCTCGTTCTCTTGTGTGTGTTTTCTCTCTCTCTCCCTCAAATAAATAAAATCTTTAAAAAAATTTTTCCCACAATTTCTATAGCCATGTTTTGGAATTTACTCATTTTTAATATAACAAGTCTCCAAAAAACACAAGAGCAGCCCAGATCTGTTGTGATCTTTCAGCCACAAGAGGCTCTCACCTTACCCCTCGTCCTCTCTCTCCATAGCAAAGAAAGGGGCAGGGACCCCTCAGAGAGGCTGGTCCGAGCTCAGGCACCAGCTGAATGACCAGAGATTCAGCTGGCTCCATTCAGATTTTGATAAGTCAGAGACACTCAGGATTTTGTTAAGGTTCTTAAGCTGAGACCATGTTAATTTGGAATGCTTATACATGGCTAGACACCTCCTCACTGCCGGGTCCCTTTCTCCTCTGTCTCTACCACTTCCCTGGGCATAGTCATCCTCTCCATAGCTTTTGCTCACCATGTACAAGGTGCTGACTCCCATGATTATGTATCTAGCCTCTTCTCTTAACTTCAGGCCGTCATATCCAACTACCTCCTTGGCAACTATGCCCCAGAGGTAGCTCAAACTGGTTCTTCTCCCGGATTCCCTCTGACAGAAGCACCATGCAGTTGCCCAAGCCAGACCCTGACTCCTAAATATCTGTCCAATCCATCCACTTCTTTCCATCTCTATGTCAGGTCCAAAATAACTTCCCAGTTGTCTACATTCGCCCTCAAGTCCATTCTCCTGCAACAACCAGAAGGTTCTTTTCAAAACGAAAATCATCCTCAAGCCCATCTTTCTTTAAAACCCTCCTTCTGGCAACTCTTAGAATAAAATCCAAAAGCTTCAACAAGACCTTGAAGACCTCAAATACTCCAAGAGCTTCATCTCACGTCTCTCCACCATAGCCCTGCACACCCCAACCACAGACGACGTCCAAGTGCCTGAAATTCGCCCTACTCTTTACCACCTCAGTGTCCTTCCAGCGGCTACACCCTGCACCTGGAAGGTGCTCCTCCTTACCCTACCCCTCCACCTTGCTCACCTACATCCATCCTTCAATTCTGTAGCCTGAGATGCTCTACAGGGCCATGTGGAGGCCCCATGGCAGGGGGGGAGCAATGTCGCAAGCAGTAGGGAGGGACCTGGCACTGGCTGTTTGGGCCTGAGTGTGAGCAAGAGAATAGGGTTATGGGACCCAGAGAACAGAGTCCTGGTGGGATTTCAGATTTCAAGCGGTCCTTCGAAGTCCTCAGAGCTTTAGCCCTCCATTTCTGGGAGTGCGGCAGATCACATTTTCCTAATATGGTCACTTCAATCTCTCCCATTCCATGTGCCCTTCTTAATGTGACTTTGACACCCAAAGCTAAGGCATAAGAAGCATATATGTCTCCAAGGCTCGCCTTGGAGCCCTGAGTCACCATGTAAAGAGTCTGAGCAGCTGAGGCTGCTAAGCTCTAGGCACATGGACAGGCCACATGGAGGTGTCTCAGCTCACAGGTCCCAGCCCCAGCCAGCATCAACCACCAGGCAGATGAGTGAAGACAACCTCCTGCCAGAGTAGTCACCCCAGCCTTCAGGTTTTTTCAGACGAGGCCCTGAACAGCATGGAATGGAGACAAGCCATCCCCGCTGCGTCCTGTTCGAATTTCTGACCCACAAAATCTGTGAGCATAATAAAATGGTTGTTTCAGGCCACTGAGTTTTGGGATGGTTTCTTATGCAGCAATAGCAACTGGAACACACAAGATGTTAATAGATATTATACAAAAAGGAGGGGGGGAGGGCTCCTGTAATTAAATGTTTGGAAAGTACTTTGTTACACAAATTCCAAGTAAAACAGCGTTTTATTTTATTACTGGGCTCTTCACGGTCTTTAATACGTAATATGCACTGTGAATCTCCAAGAGGGAGATAGGGTATTGGGTGTTCCCCAAACGATTTTTTCATGGGCTGTCATTCTGCAAAGGGTTGATGTGTCCAGCCTTAGCTTCATGGGGAAGCCATCTGAGGCCCAAAAGTGTTCAGGGACCTGTCCAGGTATACCCAGAGTCAGGACTCGTACCCAGGTCACTTGGAGGCTGGCTTAGGGGAAGCTCGGTGTCGGGCACGTGGATGGGGCAGATTCAGATGGAAGAGCACAGGGTGGCTCTCTCCTGGCTCATCTCCTTCTGCATCCCTTCAGCCTCTCCTGTGGCCTACACCTCGCACCACCCTCCCCCGCCGCCGCCAGTCTCCTTCACCCCCTACCCGTTTCCCCACCTCTTCTTTCTACCAAGACCACCTATCCTCCTCCACAGGCAGCTGGAGGGATGCAGAAGGGTAGCAGCCCCCACTCCTTGACCCCCCACTTCCCATCCCCAACACCCCACACGCACACACCACACACCCCACACACGGCCCACCTCCACAGCCAACCTCAGCCCCTCACAGCTGGGCCTGCCTCCATGAAAGCTGCTTCTCTGCCCTGAACACTGCCTGTTGTCTCATCCATGGAGCTGCTGGGCTCCTCCTCCTTCTTCCAGGCCCTGGCTGGAAGAGGCACACAGCCCTCCCTTGTCCCTCCTCTTGATATTTCCAGTAAAAGCACCTCGAACACAATCTCACTGCCACAGCCCTAATTATGTGTGAAATCATTTTTTTTTTAGCTCGAAACCAAAGCAAACAAGCTCACACAGAGAAGCCCATTCTCTCCGGCCCGGGAGGAGCCGCCTCGCTCCTGTTGGGTTACCTCAGGCCTGCACAGAGACCCTGCTGTGTTTCGCAAGCTGCCCGCCTGGCCAAGGTGCCTCCCAGGCCTGACCAGGGAAGCGGTCCACCCCCTCAGGAGAAAGAGTGGGTTTCAGTTTGTTCTGCACCTTCCACACAAGCTTTCAGGAGCCTCACACAGGCCTGGCACACTGTGAGGCCCCAGGAAAATGCCTCTTGGAGAAAAGTGGAGTGTTTTGGGGGAGACGGACATGGGGCAGGGAGCTTCCCCCCAGAGGACAGGAACTGGTTTCCTGACCCAGCCAAATTATTTTTCACCTCTGGGGAAATAGTCGTCATTTTGTTTTATTATTTTATTTTAGGCTTTCAGGTACAAAGTGAAGACCTTCCATATCATCACTCACAGGTGGCCACCATCTCTTGTTTCTAGTACTTCGTCCTCTCCCGGATATTCACTCTCACCCCTTCTCCATTGACAACTACATTTGGATTTGTTGAATATGCATTCTTTTATATATGTGTGTGCCTTTGAAAAGATATTGCTGTGGTGGGTGTATGGGATTTTAATTTATAGCGGTGGTAGTTGTAGACATGTACTCTATTTCTAACTTTTTCATCTTGGTCCTATGTTTGGAAGATGTACCCCTGAAGCTATAGAGCTATACAGGATGGCTGTGTAACAGCCCGCTCTGTACGTCCACCGGCCTGGTGATGGATGGCTGGGTTGTCTCTACCTCCCTGCCACCACAAATAAGGTAATGATGAACATCCATGTGCATGTCCCTTTATGGATCTTGGCAGGAAATCTGTGGACCTATATACCCAGGATTTGGATTGCTGACTTGCAAGATACACACTTACTTGGTTTCACTAAGTGCTGTCAGATTGGTTTCCAGAACACCCACAACCAGTTTACATTTTCACCCATAGGTTTCCTCACCATCTTACCGGCATTTGATAATGATTACCAATATCTGAGTATAAAATGGTATTGCTTTTTTGTTTAAGGATTTTTCTTATGGCTGTTGAGGTAAAGTGTATCTTCAAAGGGTTCTTAGCCATGCAGATTTCATCTCCTGTAAACTGCCCACTTACATCCTTTCTTTGACATTTTTCCATGTTCCCCACCATCATCACCAAAACAAAAAGCAAACAAACAAACAAAAACCATCTGCTGGAATTGTGATTGAAATTGGATTGGATAAAGATTAATTAAAGGACAGTTTACATCATTACAATGTGAAGCCATCCTATCCAGAATTATGGTCTACTATTGTCTAATAGAAATATAACATGAGCTGCATATGTTTTTTTTAAGATTTCATTTATTTATGTAAGAGAGAGAGAGAGAGAATGAATGGGGAGGGGGGGCGGGGGAGAGGGAGAAGCAGATTCCTCGCTGAGCAGGGAGCCCGACTCGGGACTTGATCCCAGGACCCTGGGATCATGACCTGAGCCAAAGGCAGATGCTTAACTGACTGAGCCACCCAGGCACCCACATGAGCTGCATATGTAATTTAAAAATTTTAGTAGGAACTTTCGTTTAAAAAAGTAAAAAGATGCAGGTGAAATTAATTTTCATAGTACATTTTGTTTGAGTCTTGGAAACGGGGTGTTTGTTTTACACTTGTACCACATTTCAACTGGAGCTAGCTACATTTCAAGTGCTCAGTAGCTGTATGTGGCTAGTTGCTATGGATTGGATGGCATAGTTCTAATGCTTCATTTATTCATGTATTAATTTAAGTCCTTAATCTTATTTTTAAAATTTTATTTATAAATATCTCAAGAATTTTTTTTTCATTAAAATATCTGTTACAATTGCAAATGTTATCTTATTTTCTTTTTTTTTTTAAAGATTTTATTTATTTATTTGAGACAGAGAGAATGAGAGACAGAGAGCATGAGATGGAGGAGGGTCAGAGGGAGAAGCAGACTCCCTGCCGAGCAGGGAGCCCGATGCGGGACTCGATCCAGGGACTCCAGGATCATGACCTGAGCCGAAGACAGTTGCTTAACCAACTGAGCCACCCAGGCGCCCCTGTTATCTTATTTTCTGTTGGTCTTTCTGGAGTATGGAAATGTTAATGACTTTTTTTCTTTTTTCACACTGATCTTGAATCTAATGTATGAAACTCACTTATTAGTACCAGAAATTTGTAGATTCTGCTGAGTTTTTACATAACTGATCATCTTTACCTATAAATAATGACAATTTTTATTCTTCCTTTCTAATTGTTCTATTATTTGTTTTCCTTGTCTTATTGCATTGACAACACCTCAGTTGCTATGTTGAATACCAAGCATCCTTGTCTTATTCCTAGTATTAAAAGGAATGCTTCTAACAGAAATCAGTGGCATTCCTATACACCAACAACAAGACAGAAGAAAGAGAAATTAAGGAGTCGATCCCATTTACAATTGCACCCAAAACCATAAGATACCTAGGAATAAATCTAACCAAAGAGACAAAGGATCTGTACTCAGAAAACGATAAAATACTCATGAAAGAAATTGAGGAAGACACAAAGAAATGGAAAAACGTTCCATGCTCATGGATTGGAAGAACAAATATTGTGAAGATGTCAATGCTACCTAGAGCAATCTACACATTCAGTGCAATCCCCATCAAAATACCACCCACTCTTTTCAAAGAAATGGAACAAATAATCCTAAAATTTGTACTGAACCAGAAAAGACCCCGCATAGCCAGAGGAATGTTGAAAAAGAAAAGCAAAGCTGGCGGCATCACAATTCCGGACTTCCAGCTCTATTACAAAGCTGTCATCATCAACACAGTATGGTACTGGCACAAAAACAGACACATAGATCAATGGAACAGAATAGAGAGCCCAGAAATGGATCCTCAACTCTATGGTCAACTCATCTTTGACAAAGCAGGAAAGAATGTCCAATGGAAAAAAGACAGTCTCTTCAACAAATGGTGTTGGGAAAATTGGATAGCCACATGCAGAAGAATGAAACTGGACCATTTTCTTATACCACACACAAAAATAGACTCCAAATGGTTGAAAGACCTCAACGTGAGACAGGAGTCCATCAAAATCCTAAAGGAGAACACAGGCAGCAACCTCTTTGACCTCAGCCGAAGCAACTTCTTCCTAGAAACATCGCCAAAGGCAAGGAAAGCAAGGGCAAAAATGAACTATTGGGACTTCATCAAGATAAAAAGCTTTTGCAAAGCAAAGGAAACAGTCAACAAAACCAAAAGACAACCGACAGAATGGGAGAAGATATTTGCAAATGACATATCAGATAAAGGGCTAGTATCCAAAATCCATAAAGAACTCATCAGACTCAACACCCAAAGAACAAAGAATCCAATCAAGAAATGGGCAGAAGATATGAACAGACATTTTTCCAAAGAAGACATCCAAATGGCCAACAGACACATGAAAAAGTACTCAATATCGCTCATCATCAAGGAAATCCAAATCAAAACCTCAATGAGATACCACCTCACACCAGTCACAATGGCTAAAATTAACAAGTCAGGAAACGACAGATGTTGGCAGGGATGCGGAGAAAGGGGAACCCTCCTACACTGTTGGTGGGAATGCAAGCTGGTGCAGCCACTCTGGAAAACAGTATGGAGGTTCCTCAAAAAGTTGAAAATAGAGCTACCATATGATCCAGCAATTGCACTACTGGGTATTTACCCCAAAGATACAAAAGTAGGGATCCGAAAGGGTATGTGCACCCCAATGTTTATAGCAGCAATGTCCACAATAGCCAAACTGTGGAAAGAGCCAAGATGTCCATCAACAGATGAATGGGTAAAGAAGATGTGGTATATATATACAATGGAATATTATGCAGCCATCAAAAGGAATGAGATCTTGCCATTTGCAACGACGTGGATGGAACTGGAGGGTATTATGTTGAGCAAAATAAGTCAAACAGAGAAAGACATGTATCATATGACCTCACTGATATGAGGAATTCTAATCGCAGGAAACAAACTGAGGGTTGCTGGAGTGGGGGGTGGGGTGGGAGGGATGGGGTGACTGGGTGATAGACACTGGGGAGGGTATGTGCTCTGGTAAGCGCTGTGAATTGTGCAAGACTGTTGAATCTCAGATCTGTACCTCTGAAACAAATAATGCAATATATGTTAAGAAAAAAAAAAAAGAAGAAGAAGAAGAAGGTAACAGGAGGGGAAGAATGAAGCAGGGGAAATCGGAGGGGTAAACGAACCATGAGAGACGATGGACTCTGAAAAACAAACTGAGGGTTCTAGAGAGGAGGGGGGTGGGAGGAT
The DNA here is from genome assembly GCF_011800145.1 of Mirounga leonina. Lineage (NCBI taxonomy): Eukaryota > Metazoa > Chordata > Mammalia > Carnivora > Phocidae > Mirounga > Mirounga leonina. Next base: position 22,185,481 of record NW_023270464.1, read on the forward strand.
GGGTTAGCCTGGTAATGGGTATTGAGGAGGGCACATTCTGCATGGAGCACTGGGTGTTATGCACAAACAATGAATCATGGAACACTACATCTAAAACTAATGATGTAATGTATGGGGATTAACATAAGAATAATAAATAAATAAATAAATAAAAAATAAATTTAAAAAAAAAAGGAATGCTTCTAAAGTTTCTCTTTAAGCATGAGATTTTGGCTAGATAAGTTTTATCCAGGGAGTATCTGTCTATTCTCAAATTTCTAAGAATTTAAAAAATCACAAATAGTTGTGTGCTTTATCAAAAACCATTTATATATCTACTGAATAGAACAGATAGAATTGTTTTGTTGTCTTTGGTGTGCTTTTTCTCCTTCAGTTCATTAATATGGTGAATTACACTGACTTTGTTATTCTGATGTTGCTTGCTTCCTGGGATAAACTCTATTTGATCATAATTTCTTATTTTTAAAAAACACATATTTAGATTAATTCAACTGATGTCTTACTCAAGGTTTTCATAGTTATGCTTAAAAATGAAACAGGTCTACAAATATTCTTTTCTTGTGATGTCCTTTATCGGTTTTGGAATCAAGAATATGCTAGTTACTCATATGTGGAATTTAAGAAACAAAATGGGTGAACATTCGGGAGGGGGAAAAGAGAAAGAGAGGGAAACAAATCATGAGAGACTCTTAACTAGAGAGAACAAACTGAGGGTTGATGGAGGGAGGTGGGTGGGGGATGGGATAGACGAGTGATGGGTATTAAGGAAAGCATTTGCTATGATGAGCACTGGGTGTTATATATAAATGATGAACCACTAAATTCTACTCCTGAACCAATATTGTACTGCATGTCAACTAACTAGAATTTAAATTAAAAAAAAAAAAAGAATATGCTAGTCTCATAAAATCATTTTATTTATTTCAATTCTATTTTCTGGAAAATTCTGCATAATGTATAATAATAATGTCATCTTTAGAAGACATCATATTGCTTAGACTTGTTCTATTTTGTTTATAATCCAATCTGATCAGTGAGTTTAGCTCATTTACATTTATTTTCATTATTAGTATATTATGACTTCAGCCATCTTATTTTGTGTTTACTTTTACTTATTATATAGATTTTCTCTCTTTTCCACTTTCCATTGCATGAATCAGATTTTATGCTGCTGGATTAAAAGTTGCATATTTCATTTTTATTCTTCTAGTTGTTTTCCCTAACTTTTTAAGAATCACATTTATGTTTATTTTTCATTATTAATTTCTTTTTCCTTGGCACTCACTCACCTCTTTCTGGTCTCCACATCCCCTCAACATCATCCCCACCCTGCCATACTGGTATCACCTATAATTGGTTCTTGACTGTTATAAATAATTCTTCTCTATTTAAAATTTCTTTTTTAGAGAATGACAAATCTTATTGAGTTATTTGTAAGTCCTTACTTCCCATGCCTCATTGCTTCCTCCTGTTGAGAAGTCTGATGTCAGTGTATTTTTTTAAGTATTTATTTATTCATTTTAGAGAGAGAGAGCAGGGGGAGGGGCAGAGGGAGGGCCTGAGGCAGACTCCCCACTGAGCACAGTGCCTGACAGACCAGGGCAAGATCCCAGAACCCTGAGATCATGACTGAGGGGAAATCAAGAGTCGGCCACTTAACCGACTGAGCCACCCAGGCATTCATCAATGTAATTCTTACATTTGTCCACGATCTGCTTTTTCTTTCTGTAAACTTTCAGAATTTTCTCCAGTGTTTGGTGCTCTGAGACTTCTCTGCAATGTGCCTAACTTGATTATTTGTTTTGAGCCCATCTGCCTCATTTGGTACTCTATGAACTTTCAAAATCCAAGTTCTTTCTTTCTTTAATACTCTGAAGTTCTTAGTCACTATTTTCTCTTTTCCATATACCTTTTTCTCTGTTTCTGGAATTCTTATGTAATGCACTCTACTAAATGACAAGCACTTTTCCAAGTGATGAAGTTACAGTACTGACCAAAGCAAAGCCCTCATGGAGCCTGCATTATGTCAGCTGGGGGGGTGGGGGGGATGGGGGGGAGCAGAAGGAGACCGGGGAAGATGGAATGAGTAAAGAAGGGGCAAAGCAGCACGGAGAGGTAGCTAGGAGCCAGATCAGTTAGGTCCTGGGGCTATGATAAGAACTTGGGCCTTCACCCTGAGAGAGGGAAAGCTGTCAAGATTTTGAACAGAAAAGTGACAGGACCTGAATTTGTTTTTGAAAGACTCACCCTGGCTGCCCTGTGGATAATGAGGGGAGAAAAGGAAACAGAAAAATTAGTTAGGAAAATACTGCAATAACCCAAGTGAGAAACAATGGTGGCTTGGACTGTGTTGGGAATGGGGAGGTGGTAGAAGACAGTCAGATGCAGGATGTATTTTAACAGTAGAGCTCATGGGATCTGCCAACACACTGGATGTCAAATGTGAAAAGAAGGCAGGAATGATGCATGATTCATGGGCGTAAGATGGCTGCCACATTCAGAACATTGCATCCAATTCCAAAAATAGCCAATGGAAGAAGAGGTTATCTCTTGTATTTCTCTCTTAAGGGCTAGGAAACCTTCCCAGAAACCACCCAGCAGAATTCTCCTCATGTCTCCTGGCCAGAACGATGTGACATACATGTGGCTAAACTAATCACTGCTAAGGGGACTAATAAGATCTTGGATGAGTGGTTCTCAAAGTGTGATCCTGGAACCCCTTTAAATGAAATCAGAACTATTTTCATAGTAATACCACGACTCCATTGGCCTTGTTCCTGCTCATTCTCTCATGAGTGTAGAGTTTTCCAGAAACTATATCATTAGATGAGGATGCCATTGCTCTGACAGCTCAATGAATGTATACTTGTGTATGCTTGTGTTTTCTAGAATTTTCTAAGGAAAGTAAGCATAGGGCATAAGTATATGCATTTTCTGAGATTAACTTAGTTTGTTCTCAGTACTTCCACTGTGTTCTTATTAGCTATCTTTAGTTCTACTTGCTATAATTTGTAACCTCATTATCATCCAACAAATGATCGTTCTGAAATCCCCAAGTATCCCTTGCACCTACACAGAAACACAAGAAGTACAACTTGTTGTCTTGTTTTGAAATACTATTTGTTAAATGTTCAAAAATTCTTGTGAATTTAAAATTTTTCTCTACAGCTATTAGTTTAGAACAGTTACATTTTATTCTGAAATAAAAGATATTTTACTTATAATATATGTTTTCTTGCTTTCAAGAATGGATCATTAGCTTAAAAGGGGGGGTACTGAAAAGACTCTTTTTCTCAACCCACTATAGCATCACTGAAAGCTAGAGATCCTGACAAAGAGGAAAGTGATATGTCAGAGAGTTTGCAGACTCGTGGATAGGAAAAACTAACTCCAAAGAAACTGGGAGAAACTGTAAATAAGAAGCAAAACTATGATGAAAACAATCTCCCCCTCAACTTGACAGAAATAAACTACTGTCCTTATTGCATCTTATACAACAGAACATTTCTGAATAGCATTATGGTGCCCAGGGCCAGGACTAGGAGAGGCAAATAAGGCACTGAGGATGCAAATTCTCAGGAGGCGCTCACTCTTGGGGCCCTACAAGTGAACACCTCCTTAAATCCTGTGCTCTAGGCACTTGCTTGTCTCACCCTTGCCCCAGTCCCAATGGGCCATTTAAGTGGTAGTACCATTTGGGGCGCCTGGGTGGCTCAGTCGTTAAGCATCTGCCTTCGGCTCAGGTCATGATCCCAGGATCCTGGGATCGAGCCCCACTTCGGGCTCCCTGCTCAGCGGGAAGACTGCTTCTCCCTCTCCCACTGCCCCTGTTTGTATTCCCTCTCTCGCTGTGTCTCCCTCTGTCAGATAAATGAATAAAATATTTTAAAAAAATAAGTTGTAGTACCATTATAAGACCAGAGTCAAAAGAAAAAAAAGAATTTAACTATTTTAAATGTAGACATTATGAGCTCTTAAAAAGCTAAAAATTATTTGTCATAGCTCTTCAAACTAGAAATGAAAAAAAGCCACAAGAAGCATCTTACAGAGTAAGTCATCCAGTTGCATTAACTGAAAGATTAATAAAGCTTTGTCCAGTTGACGTTGCTGAATCCACCCACTGAACGAAAAGTCAGTAAAAGAAATAACACTGCCCCTCCCAATGGCACAGCAACTTGCCAAGTGCAAGATTTACTGCAACATGAAGACTGACTTGATCGCTCATTGGCAGAGCTGTATTTCGCCTTACAAATGCATGAATGTATAGAAGTGGCTGGAGGGCTATTCTGCTCGTTAAGTTGTCCAGGATCAGCACTAACTAATCATTGAAGAAGACCTTTTATGTGAATGCTTGGCCACAAACACACGTGGTGCAGAAGTATTCAAAGTGTTGAAGAACTTTTTTGAACCTTATGGTTTACCCTGGAACAACTGTGTTGACATTTGCCTTGATGATACAAAACAGTGGTGGGTAAAACCACTGAGGTCTTAGCACCCAGACAGGAGCAAACTGCACTCACAGCCATCATGAGCTTTGCTGCCACACACTGCCAATTAAAAGGAAAAATTAAATCGCCAGTTTCACTTCACGATGTGCTTGATGAAGCAGTAAGAGTTATTAATTTGGTAAATCTTAATACTTATGCATGTCTTTTTTTTTAGCATGACTTCTTAATACCCTATGCAATGAAATGAATGAAAAGCACGCATAAAGCATAAAAGCCTAAAACATGTCTGATGCACCAAAGAACATGGTTATCTAGAGAAAAAGCGCTTGTACAGTTGTTTGAGTTGCAGACTAAACTAGCCACTTTTTTTTCTGAGAACATTTTTACGTGAAAGAACAATTGGGAAACGATAGTTATTCAAACCTGGGCGTTTGTCAAAAAGTTTCTCGAAAATGAACAAAGGGAGCCTGTCATTTCAAGGAAAACAATGGTCAGTGTTTGTGGTCAATAATTAAATCGAAGCTTTCAAACAAAAATTAGGAATTTGGGGAAACGTGAACTTGGCAGTTTCCCAATAAAGACTTTCTGGTGGTGATATTGATAAATGTGATTTTTTTTTTTTTTGATGTTGTAGAACAAAATGTGTCAACGTTTGGAAGATAAGCATACTCAGTGAGCTACATCTTCCCAATGATCATGGGTGGGTAGAAGATCCAACCAAAGAGCAAGATATACCAATAAATTTTATTGTAACAGGGTATGAAAATTTCATCGATCTCATTTCAGATATCACATTGTACCTAAACCTTATTTTTTTTTAAAAGATTTTATTTATTTGACAGAGAGAGACACAGTGAGAGAGGGAACACAAGCAGGGGGAGTGAGAGAGGGAGAAGCAGGCTTCCCGCTGAGCAGGGAGCCCGATGCGGGGCTAGATCCCAGGACCCTGGGATCATGACCTGAGCCGAAGGCAGACGCTTAATGACTGAGCCACCCAGGCGCCCCTACATTGTACCTAAACTTTAAAAAAAATGATCTCTTGTTGAGTTTTGGTGTAGTAACAAAGAAAAATACCCCAATTATCTGAAAGAGCTATTAAAATACTCATTTAAAAAAAATTTTCCCCCTAGCTTCATTGAGATGGGATTTCCAAATAAAAATTATATAATTTAAGTTGTATAACATATTTTGATATAGGTAGGTATACACTGTGAAGTGATTACCACAATCAAGCTAATTAACATACCCATCCACTCACATAGCTAGTCTGTGTGTGGGGGTGTATGTGTGGTAAGAATGCTTGAGACCTACTCTCTTAACAGTTTTAGCTATATGGTACATACTCTCTTTTACAACTAGATATTCCCACAGAACATTTTTGTGTTAAAAAATACTCATTTCTCATAAAAATACATTATTTGTACTAACATGAGCTGTGTCTACTGTTGTTATTTTTTAATAAATAAATTAAAAATTTTTTAATTGTCAGATTTAATTTTTTATATGGTCATAGGGATCAATATGACACATAAACAAAAGCTCCTTGATGGGGGGCCTCAACTTTTAAACGTCCTGAAATGAAAAGTTTGAGAATAGATGGCTTAAATCCAATCAGGATTCACCCTTTGGGATTCAGGGGAGGGGGTGCAGCCTCCCCCCAAATCCACGGCTGTCTCCATGAGAAAGGGGCCTGAAAACCTTCAAGGTTCTGCGAAGAAGGAGGAATGCATTTGGGTAAGTAACCAAGCAGTCTGCTCCCGTGGCTGCTAAGTGAATCCTGACCTGGACCAGGGGCTCCTGGGACAACTCTGGCCAGCAGCGGTTGCATAAGCCCAGTACGCACTGTGGCAGACCGTTGGAGTGAGAGACAGGGAACCTTTCTCCTGAAGGACAAGGAGGCTTTGTGAGGCATGTGGATTCTGCTCTGCAGTGCACCACGACCTCTTCTGCGAATGGGCAACCCACTGGATGTTGAGACCCTTCTCTGTGAAGAGCAACTATTTTGGCTCTCCTCACGACACCCTGCCATCCCATTTTCCACCATATTTGCAAAGTGAAAAGCCACAGCCAACAATTTCGTCCTCCTGCCTAAACACACAACTGTATCACTCACCTATTCAAAACTCTGAAAAATCCAGCATGTGCAGCATAAAGCCCACATTTTTAACACACGCTTAAAGATGTCCACATTGTGGCCCCAGCCTGTCTTTCCAGACTTCTGGAATACATTTGACTTGGTGGTTAAGAGCATGTACTCAGGAGCCAAGCTGTCAGTGTGCAAGACCTAGTCCTACCGACCACTTACCAACCGGGTGACCTGACAGTGGTATGCTAGTCAGTGTTTAACAACTAGCCCTCAGGGTGGACTTGACACCCTGATTTGTAGCATTTGTCAATTTCCATGGTATTAATACTTCCACTATGACCAACTTCAAGCTACCCATGTGACATCACTAAATCTAGACCTGGCAAGAGATGCTCATAATTTGCTCTCAAGCGTGTCTAGCTATGGCATTGTTGTAAGGATCAAATTGTGTAGTCTAATGATTCTAAAATGTTAGCATGCCTCAGAGTCATCTGGAGGGATCGCTGAAACACACATTGCTGGGCCCCACTCCCAGAGTTTTTGATTCAGTGAGTCTGGACAAGGCTCTCGGATTTGCATTCCTAGTAACTTCCCAGTGATGACATTTGGGGAGCCACTAACATAAGGACTGTAACTCAGTGGGTCTCACAGAGATGCCTCACACATGTTAGCTCTCAGTTGTATGATACAGTCCCATGCATCCCACACCATGCATCCCTTGACCCCATGCAATACCCTCCTGTCTCTGTACCTTTGTTTCCCCCTTCTCCCTGCACCTAAATGTCCTTCTCTCCACACCATCCATCCTTCCCATTGAAATCTTAATTCATCTCAAACACCACCTCTAAACCCAAGCCCTCCTTGAATCTTCTACGGAAAAATAACTGTTCCTTTCTGCTCTTCAGTGTTTTCCTCCTATGGGAATGACTGCCTCAATGAGCCCAGCTCACTCAATTGTAAGTCCCACTCAGTTGTAAGTCCCTGGTGTGCAGAATATTGCCATATCCGTCCCTGTCACCCTAGCCCCACACCTTATATGTAGAAGGAACTCCATCAGGGACGATTACTTTCGAACTTGTTTCCCGTGCACAAGCCTCTCCCCAGCAAAGGAAGGTGCTCTGTTCAGGGATGTACGACCCATCCCCACACTGCAGGCTTCTTCATGTTTGGCAGGTTTGTACCAAGGGTGGTCCCAGGTACCTTCTGCTGTTGAATTAATGATACATATGTAGAAAATATAGCAATCAAATAGAAATATTAAGTCTAGGGAAAACAAAAGGTTCTATAAGAATATATATGACTATACCACATGGCTCAGCTATGAAGCACATTTCCATATTCAGAGTAATGCTGTATACTGACTTGTCGAAAATTTTGATGCAACTTTATTGGGAAGATGAAGGCAAGTATGCACAGACTAGAAGGTGGTGGTGAAAAAAAATGAAATCCTCATTTCCAACACAATAAGAAGTCAATAGATGATGCTTAAAATTTTAAAGCCAAGAAGTATGTGCATATTATTTAAGTATATGAAGATGAATTCCAAATGAAAAGTATAAAAGACTTGAAGTGGTTGCCTCAGGGGAGCAAAAAAAAAAAAAATGGAGAGGGAGCAGGGTCTGATTTGGGCAAAAGAATAATAAGCCTCATAGAATAATTGCCTCTTTAAATTGCATTTGCTGACAAACACATGCACACATCTGCGAACAAAAACAAAAACTAAATGTATTTTTAAAAGAACAAGGAAGGGGCACCTGGGTGGCTCAGTCGGTTAAGCGACTGCCTTCGGCTCAGGTCATGATCCTGGAGTCCCGGGATCGAGTCCCGCATCGGGCTCCCTGCTCGGCAGGGAGTCTGCTTCTCCCTCTCCCACTCCCCGTTTGTGTTCCCTCTCTCGCTGTGTCTCTCTCTGTCAAATAAATAAATAAAATCTTTAAAAAAAAAAAAAAGAACAAGGAGGAACTAATTGCAAAGCTACAGTAATCAGAACAGTGTGGTACTGTCATAAAGATAGACATATAGACCAATGGAATAGAATAAAGAGCCCAGACATAAACCCTTGAAGAGATGGTCAAATGATTTTCAACTAGGGTGTTAAGATCATTCAATGGAGAAAGGTTAGTCTCTTTAAAAAATGGTATTGGGAAAACTGGATATCCATGTGCAAAAGAATGAAGATGGACTCTATGCCATGTCAAAATACATCAGACACCTAAAACTATAAAACTCATAGAAGAAAACATAGGGGAAAAAGTGTCATGACACTGGGTTTGGCAAGGATTTCCTGGATATGATGCCAAAACCATGGGCAACAAAAGTGAAAATAAACAAATTAGACTACATCAAAATTTAGAATTCGTATGCGTCCAAGGACACAATAAACAGAGCAAAAGATGACCTAGGGAATAGGAGAAAATAGTTGTAAATCATATACTGATCAGAGGTTGATAATCCTCTGATCAACCCAGAATATAGGGGTGCCTGGCTGGCTCAGTTGGTTAAGCATCTGCCTTCAGTTCAGATCATGATCCCAGGGTCCTGGAATCGAGCTCCATGTCAGGCTCCCTGCTCAGTGGGGAATCTGCTTCTCCCTCTGCCTCCCTCCACTTGGGCTCATGCTTTCTCTCTCTCTCTCAAATAAATAAATAAAATCTTTAAAAAAAATAATCCAGCATATATAAAGAACCCTTAAAATTCAACTACCAAAACCAAATAACCCAAGAGTAAAAAATGCACAAAGAATTAAAGTAGACATTTCTTCAAAGAAGATATACAAATGGCAGACAAGAGTAAGAAAAGATGCTTAACATCACTGATCATTAGGAAAATGCAAATCAAAACCACAAGGAGATGTCACCTTACACCCATTAGGACAATTACCATAAACAAAACAAAACCCAGAAAACAACAAGTGCTGGTAAGGATGTGAAGAAATCGGGACACTGGTATACTCCTGTTGGGGTTATAAAATGGAGCAACTACTCTGGAAAATAGTACAGAGTTTCCTCGAAAAATTGAAAATAGAATCACTCTATGATCCAGCAATTCTACTTCTGGGTCTACATCTAAAAGAATTGAAAGCGAGATCTCAAAGAGATATATGCAACACCCATGTTCATAACAGCATTATTCACAATAGTCAAAAGGTAGAAACAACCCAAATGTCCTTCAGGGGATGAGTGGATCAACAAAATGGGGTACGTACATACAATGGAATATTATTCAGCCTTAAAAAGGAAGGAAATCCCGTCACGTGCTACCACATGGCTGAAGCCTGAGGACATGATGTTCAGTAAAAATAAGCCAGTCACAAAAAGACAAATACTGTAGTATTTCACTTCTGTGAGATATCTAGAGACTCAAACTCATGGAACAGAAAGCAGAATGGTGGTTACCAGGGGATATGGGAGAGGGGGATAGGGAACAGTTGTCTAATGAAGTACAGAGTTTCAATTTTGCAACATGAAAAATTTCTGGAAACTGGTTGCATGACAATGTAAATATAATTAACACTACTGAACTGTGCTCTTAGAAAATTTCAACCATTTAAGGTCAATTTTATTTTATACATTTTTTACCTCCTTTATGTATTTATTTATTTATTTATTAAGAATTTATTTATTTGAGAGAGAGACAGAGGGAGCACAAGCAGGGCAAAGGGAGAGGGAGAAGCAGACTCCCCACCAAGCAGGGAGCCTGGCATGTGGCCCATTCCCAGGACCCTGGGATCATGACCTGAGCAGAAGGCAAACACTTAACCGACTGAGCCACCCAAGCGCCCCGCCATGTTTTTTTTTAAAGAAGGCAATGAACAGGCTCTCCTGAGCCGCTGTCAGCACCCCTGCCTGCCCCCACCAGTCATCCCCAGCCCTAGAAATCATGGCAGCATGCTGATGGGCCAAAACACAGAGCCAAACAACTCCTGTGCCCTCCGCACCCTGTTCCCCCACCTGAGGGAGTATATTTTGCACCCAAAAGGTGATCTTAGAACCAAACACTGAAAGAGTATTGGTCTAGGCTGGGAGTAGAAATTTAAAGATAGGTAGAATCGGGTGCCTGGGTGGCTCAGTTGGTTAAGCCACTGCCTTCGGCTCAGGTCATGATCCTGGAGTCCCGGGATCAAGTCCCACATCGGGCTCCCTGCTCGGCGGGGAGTCTGCTTCTCCCTCTGACCCTCCCCCTCTCATGCTCTCTCTGTCTCATTCTCTCTCTCAAATAAATAAATAAAATCTTTAAAAAAAAAAAAAAAAAGATAGGTAGAATCTCTAAAATTTTAATCACAAATGCAACAGAGGGTGGCATGTTTCATCCAGGGAGGCAAATCTATCAAGGGTAACAGCGTCTGCAGGGGTTTCTGAACCATTCTAGAGAAGCAAAAACAGCCTCCCCTCTCCTCACCAGAATTGCAGAGGCTCTAGCCCAGGCCAGAAAGAAAATCATGCAAAACTGAGCTTGGTCAATGCCTCTGGGGCCTGAGTAGCCTGCCTATTCAGCTGGGTTTGCACACTGCGAGCAATAAGGCTTGATGTTCCCAGAAGCACTGATCAGGTGAAGGAGGGCAGGGTAGGAAGGCCAAATGGCTTCAGGTGTGGTGTGAAACTGTGCATGAGAGACAGTCCATTCTACTAGGAGAACAACCCAGACGGCAAACAAACAGGGCAGGGTGGAGCAAGACCAAGTTAGGCGGACAGCTCAGCGGTCACTGAACTCCAACAGAGCTGCCTCTTCTCTGCACCTCCCGAAACCAAAACTTTCCACTAGGGATAGCATTTGGAGACAGCATGACGTGGCCGTCCCAAAACAAAGCCAGAAAGTCCCCGTAAGGAACGTGACCTGCGGTCTTAACCCCAAGAAGGAGCCTCATGTTTGGATGCTAACCAGCATGGAGGTGTGGCCAGGCCTCAGGGTGTCCTTGTAGGACAAAGAGAGGGCCCCCCAGGTCCCCAAACTGTAGCATTCCCAGGGGCACCCAAGACCACCAGATTCACCCACTCATCCCACAAGGTTCTGTTGCCCTCCATCTGCATCCCACACGTGGGGCTGCACTGGCCTGAGCTCATTTCTGCCTTTACCAAACCTTGTTCACTCAGAGCCTAGTAGAAGGGTCAGTTGTGATATGTCTAATGAACACATGAATGAAAAAGACAAGATGTACCCACTGTTCTTAGCCAAAGAATCAACAGCTCTTAGCTCTTAGTCAAGCTTTTTTCTGGGGCCTTACTCCATACCTGCTAAATCAGGCCCTTTAAAGGTGGAGCTCTGGCATTCATATTGCTAATTAGGAACCACTGCCCTACAAGAGAAGGGTCTCCTACTGTAGTGGGCATAAGAATCATCAGAGGTGCTCAGTAAAAATGCAAATTTGAGCCACAAACCATCCTGAAAAGGAAATCTAAAAAGTAATATCTCCCAGTAGCATTTAAAAACATGATTCAACCACAGATGAATGGATAAACAACCTACATGTTGATTTCCAACATTGATGCCAAGGTAATTCAATGGGAAAACTAATCTTTTCAACAAATGGGGCTAGAAATCTGAATATCTGTAAGAAAAAAAAATAACCTGACTCTTATCTCATACCACACACACACACACACACAAATAGCTCAAGATGTATCCCAGACCTAAAATAAAACATTAAGACTACTGGGGTGCCTGGGTGGCTCAGTCGTTAAGCATCTGCCTTCGGCTCAGGTCATGGTCCCAGGGTCCTGGGATCGAGCCCCGCATCGGGCTCCCCGCTCCGCAGGAAGCCTGCTTCTCCCTCTCCCACTCCCCCTGCTTGTGTTCCCTCTCTTGCTGTGTCTCTCTCTGTCAAATAAATAAAATTTAAAAAAAAAAAAGACTACAGAACTTCTAGAAGAAAAGATGAGAAGCATTTTTGTGACCTTGATAGTCAAAGATTTGTTAGGTGGGACACAAAAGACAGTAAATATAAAGAGGGAACAATTAGAAAACTGGACTTTCTCCAAATTAAAGACTTCTGCTCTTTGAAATTCACTGTTAAAGAAATGAAAGGAAAAGCCACAGGCTGGGAGAAAAATATTTGCAATACTTACATTAAACAAAGGACTCGTATCCAGAATATATAAAGAATTCTGTAAGCTCAGAAAGAAGTTGAATACCCCCTACACACACGGTGGGCAAAAGATTTGAACAGACTTTTTTTCAAAAAGAAGATACACAGATGGCCAATAAACACACGAAAAAATGCTCAGTGTGGTAGTCATTAATGCAAATTAAAGCCACAGTGAGGTACCTCTATATATTCACTTAAATAACTCATGTTTAGAAGACTGACAATGCACACATTCTAAAATCAGAATGACAGATGGGGAGCCTGGGTGGTGCAGTCAGTTGGGCGTCCGACTCTTGGTTTCGGCTCAGGTCATGATCTCAGGGTCATGAGATTGGGTCCCATGGCGGGCTCTGTGGGGCTCTGTGCTCAGCACAGAGTCTTCTTGAGACTCTCTCTGCCCCTCCCTGCACCACCCCCGCCCCAGCCTCTCTCTCTCTCTCAAATAAATAAATAAAATCTTTAAAATAAAATAAAATA
>NW_023270464.1:22198583-22209723 GCF_011800145.1 Mirounga leonina
TAAGCCACTGCCTTCGGCTCAGGTCATGATCCTGGAGTCCCGGGATCAAGTCCCGCATCGGGCTCCCTGCTCGGTGAGGAGCCTGCTTCTCCCTCTGACCCTCCCCCCTCTCATGTACTCTCTCTCATTCTCGCTCTCTCAAATGAATAAATAAATCTTTAAAAATAAAATAAAATAAAATAAAACAAAAATAAAATTGGAATGACAGAGATCAGCAAACCCGTGTGCAAATCTGAGAAACAGTCCACATTTTTAAATGACAAGACAGGCTTGGTAGGAATTATGAAAGAACATTCGAAGGCTCAGTTTGGTTTTTAACACTTAAAAGTCAAGAAAATTAACATGGAAGATTTCAGTAAGTCTACAACTTTACATTTGACTAAATACACTGCACACTAATTATCATGTAGTTCGTATTTAGAAATTTCTAGAAATCAAACTACTCGTATCTTCTGATCTTTCACTAATATTACAGTATCATCTTTGTGCATCAATTATCATGAACTTTTTAACTTTTCCTTTGGGGAAAAAAGAACATTTTTAAAACAACATTTCTTTTTTTTTTTTTTTAAGATTTAAAAAATTTTTTTATTTGACAGAGACACAGCGAGAGAGGGAACACAAGCAGGGGGAGCGGGAGAGGGAGAAGCAGGCTTCCCGCGGAGCAGGGAGCCCGATGCTGGGCTCGATCCCAGGACCCTGGGATCATGACCTGAGCCGAAGGCAGACGCTTAACGACTGAGCCACCCAGGCGCCCCAGGAACATTTCTTTATATGTAAATGTCTTTTCAATTAAAGTGTGTGTGTACATATATATATGTTCAACACAGACTTGAACTACGTGAGTCCACTTATACACAGACTTTTTTCAATAAATACAGTCCAGTACTGTAAATCTATTTTCTCTTCCTTATAATTTTCTTAATAATGTTTTCTTTCTCTAGCTTACTCTATTGTAATAATATAGTATGTAATACTTATCCAAAATAAGTGTTAATCCACTGTTATGTTATGGATAAGGCTTTCAGTCAACAGTGAGCTATTAGTAAAGTTTCTGGGGAGTCAAAAATTATATGCAGATTTTCAACGACACGGAGGGGGCAGTGGTCCGTGCCCCAACCCCAGCATTGTTCAAGGGTCCACTGTCTATATAAATCTATTATATATCATATATTCCAATTAAAGTGGAATTATATATTTCTATTTTTATATATATATACATTATATATATTACATAATAAAGAAAAGACTGACAAAATCAAATGTTGGTGAGGATGTGAAGTAACTGGAACTTGCATACACTGCTCTTGGGAAATCAAAATAGGACAACCATTTTGAAAAAGTATTTGAGAATTTCTTATCAAATTGAACATACACGTATTGTATAATTCAACAATTCCACTCCTTGATATTATCCAAGAGAAATAAAATGTATTGCATACACATACACAGTTGTTCATAACAGCTTTACTCATGATAGCCTGAATCTAGGAAAAATTAAATTCTCATCCGTGGGTGCAATGGAGAAACAAATGTCATCTATCCGTACAATGAACTACTCCTCAGTAATATAAAAACATGAACTATGGATACAAGCAACGTGAAGGAAGATTAAAAGTAGGCTGAGCAAAAGAAATCAGGCGAAGACAATTACATACCACAGCAATCATTTCCTAGGACTGCTGTAACAAATGATCACAACCTTGGTTAAAACAACAGAAATTTATTCTCTCAGAGTTCTGGACACGAGAAGTCCAAAATCAAGGTGTCCTCAGCAGGGCTGCCCTCTGTAGGCTCTGGGGGAGAATCCATTCCTTGCCTCTTCCAGCTTCTGGTAGCTAATAGTATTCCTTGGCTTATGGCCACCTCACTCCAATCTCTGAGTCCATTTTACATCCCCTTTTCCTTCTGTATATGTGGTGTTGGGTCTCCCTCTATTTCTCTCTTATAATGACACTCGTGATGGCATTTAGGGCCCACTTAGATAATCCAGAATTATCTCCTCATCTCAAAATCCTCAATGGGATCCCATCTGCAAAGGCACTTTTCCCAAATAAGGTAACATTTACAGGTTACAGGGAGTAAGACATCATATCTTTGGGGCCACCATTCAACCCACCACATGGAATGATTCCATTTTTTTGGAATTCTAGAAGTAATAACAATAATCTATAGTAACAAAAGAAGTGGTTGTCTGGAGCCAAGGGGAGTGATGAACTGACTGCAGAGGGGCTGGAGGAATGTTCTAGTGTGAAGGAAATATTATTGAGATGGTGGTGACATGGCTGTGTAAATTTATCAAGACTCATCACACTTGACCCTTCAATGGTTACATTTCATTACACATAAATTTGCCCCAGCAAAATTAATTTTAAAAGAAAGCAGAAAAGTGTAGACTTGGGGGACCAATCTTGGCCAGTCAGATTTGGCAAGTCTGGGGTGTGTTTGAAACAAACAGCCCAGGTGCCTGGAAAGCAGGTGGCCCGGAACCCCAGTGGAGAAACAGCATTCTGGAAGTCCAGGAAAGAAACTCCTCCCTCATCCTGCTGCCTTCCCTTTGGCTACTCAGATACCTGATAGCCAGGTGCTGAGCTGGGGGCACCCTGGAGTGAAGTCCTGTCCACAGTGAGATCAAGGTGTTGGGACAGACACCCATAACTAACTCCAGCACAGGGAGGTATGACAAAAATCGATAGCTATAGAATCACAGAAGAAGATGAATTTTGATCCCAGATTAAGATAAAACACAGGGTAGCCTCTGAGCTGGGCCCTGACAATGGGGCAGGATTTTGACATGTAGAAACATTAATGCCAGTGTCTTCCTGCTCATGTCCCCTGCGTGCACTCTGGGTCCTCTGTGCCACCCTCCCCATGCATGTGAAGCTTGTTCACGATGGCATCTCCAGATATTCTGTTCTGCCTCTGTCTTTTGCCCAAGCCGGGTCATGTGCCAGTCATGCCAATCCCTTCTATGGATTCTTCATCAACAAACACCCAGCAACAAAACGTGGCCTGCAAGAAGCATGCTGGGGAGGCCCCCCTGTAGAGAACCAACCTGCTTGTCCCTTCTCTTGACTGTTCTACCCCCAGGTTCCAGGTTCAGGCCTTCAGGTTCCAAGGGCTCTACCTCTTTGACCTGACTCCTTGGCCCCTTCCTGCATCTGCTCTAACTCTGGTTTCTCACAAAGCCTTTATTTGATTTCCAGGTGGTCCCTGCCCTGCAGAACAGAGGGGCTCCATGGACAGTGAGCTCTTCTCCTATGACCTGGCTTCTGATCCCTACCTCCATCTCCCATCCCTGACTCTTCCTAGGCCTCCATCCCTCAGCTACTAGACTCTAAGGAATGGACTTGGACCAAGGCCTCAGGGTCTCTCTGGACCCAAAATGAAGCAATTCGAAGCGTCTCAGACCCTAGTCCCAGCACAATCCCTAGATTTGATCCTGTGTGCTTTCCTAAAGGAAACAGCTTGGAATCTCTCAGCCTGTATCGTCCCCATCTCCCAATAAGCTGGGAAGCTTTTCCCCTATTCCTCTCTGCTTTGCTAAGTGAGGAAGGGCAGGCTTCCCTGAGCCAGTCCAAGCCACACGTGGAAAATCTGAACCCCTTGGGCTCCGGGTATGCCTCCCTGCGTCCTTTCTCTCACCACATGAGATGCTCCATTCTCTGCTTGTACCATCTTTATGGAGTGGGCAGGGGACCCAAGATGGGAAATGTGTAGCCTGTAGGGCCACGGTCAGCTCCAGTGATGCCTCCACGAGCTCTGTGGCCTTTAAGAGCAGGTCCCAGGAGACAAGGAGTGAAGTCATGGGGCCTTCTGAGGAGCTCACAAGAAGAGGCCTCACCCTGGCAAGCACCATGAACCCACCACCTTGGATCAGAGACTTGGACCCAGAACATGTCTTAAGTGGGAGCTTTGAGTCCTGAATGCCCTGGTGATGAACAGCTGTAGGGAGGAGGCTGCCTTCCTCTCTTTCCAGAAGAGTAGACCCTGGGCAAACTGAACATCAAATGGGACTCCAACAAATATCCAAGGCCTCCATCAAGGTTTGACGGGTTGTTCTGGCAATGGGTACCCAGTCATTAGGCCATCAGGATCCCCAGGGCATCATTACCATCCCCACCTGCTCTGGGAAACATCCTGATCCCTAAGGAAGGGATCTTAGTGACTAAAATAGCCAGGTGGAACCCAAACCTTACTCTATCACTGAGAGACTGACTAGAGATAGTAATATTGACTGTTCACAATATTCCAGCTTTTCATCCTCCTGGCACATAGGATTATACTTCCCCTCCCACTTTAGTTGAATGGGGTCACAGGGCTAGTTCTAGCCAGTGACTTGTAACCAGAAGTGACATGTGTCAACTCTGGGTTGGAGCACTCAGTTGCTAATACGTGATGCTCCAGAGCTCTCTCTCCCCTCTGCCATGGCAAGCAGCTCCAGACGGTGGCTGCTCCACCTGCCTGCCCTGGAGTGATGACAGTGATGACCTGGTGCAAAGCTCCCAACCTACCCCTGGTGGATATGAGCATGGGTGAGGATTGCAACTTTGTTATTTCAAGTCACTGAAATCTGGGGAGGTGTTGTTACTGCAGCGGAACCCTGCCTATGCTGACTGCCCACGATCAATATCACCTACTCCCAGTGACCCACACAGCCTTGATTCCTAAAAACCCACTTTGAACTTTGGGTCCAAGCCACCAGCTCAGTCCTAACAGAACACAAGGGTAAGGATGCCAGAGTCTTGTCCAGCCTGAAGATTCTGAGGCAATGATCTTTTTCTCCGAGACCGAGATGTTAGCGCTTCAGGATCTGGTGGATTCCAGTGCAGGGTTAGGGTGGGGTTGGACGGCTGCAAGTGGCAAAGCTCAGGGCCTCAACCAAATGCCAGGAGTTGAACTGTGGCATGTGAACTGATGTCTGGTGTCAGACTCCGGAGCTCAAACACTGGACTAAACAAGCAGACTTTTCCTATTCCCTTACTTCTTTTCAGCCAAAGAGAACTCCCTTGGCTTGGCCTGTCACCCCTTTCTCTCTCATCATTTAAACAGCTCCAACCCCACCATCCCCGGGAAGGCCTCCTGACTGAGAGAAGCTGCCTGGTCAGTACTGAGGCCTCACTCTATCCACCCCTGATTCTTATTCCTGATTATGCACCTGACTG
Organism: Mirounga leonina; assembly: GCF_011800145.1. Classification (NCBI taxonomy): domain Eukaryota; kingdom Metazoa; phylum Chordata; class Mammalia; order Carnivora; family Phocidae; genus Mirounga; species Mirounga leonina. The sequence continues at coordinate 22,203,749 of NW_023270464.1, forward strand.
CATCTTTACTGTCTTATAAAGATCCAATTTTGGGGCGTCTGGGTGGCTCAGTTGGTTAGGCGACTGCCTTCGGCTCAGGTCATGATCCTGGAGTCCCGGGATCGGGTCCCGCATCGGGCTCCCTGCTCAGCGGGGAGTCTGCTTCTCCCTCTGACCCTCCTCCCTCTCATGCTCTCTGTATCTCATTCTCTCTCTCAAATAAATAAATAAAATCTTTAAAAAAAAAAAAAAAGATCCAATTTTACCCTTTCAATCAAGTGGGTGGGGTGGGGAATAAATGAGTGTTTATGAACCTCTGCAATGAGCTGGTTGTTCTTTACTCACTCCTTCATTCAAGCAGGATGGTGAGAGGTTAAAGGCACAGGCTCTGAAACTTCACTGTCTGGCATCGAGTCTGCTCTACCACTCACTAGCTGTGTGATTTAGGGCAGGGTGCTTGACCTCTCTGGGCCTGTTTCTTCTCTTTCTCTTTCTCTTTTTCTTTTCTTTCTTTTCCTTTTCTTTTCTTTTCTTTTTTCTTTTCTTTTCCTTTCCTTTCCTTTTTTCTTTTCTTTTTCTTTCTTTTGTAAAACAGGAGTAATTCTGGCTACTAAATGAGTTCACAGAAAGTGCTTAGAACAATACCCCACACAGAGTGCTCCATGCACGTGAGTGGCTATGACTCACTTATAGGGTATCTGAATGTGCCAGACACAGGAGATACAGAGGAGAACCAAATAGACCCATTCGTTCGTTCAACAAATATTGACTGAGAAGCTGCAAGCAGCACGCACCGTGGTGGGAGCCGGGGATATGTGTCTCCACCCTCACGAGGCTCACAATCCGGTAAGGGAGGCTACGGCAGGCACTGCACAAGTAAACAGATCAAAATATACACCAGCAAACTGTGGTCTGGGCTAATAAGGGAGGGCCCGAGGGAGGCAGAGAAGCTGGGGTGGTCAACCAAGGCCTCCCTGATATTGCAAGTACAATCCAGAGAGGAGAGGGGGCTAGGACGTAAGGGAGCCCATGGGAGTGAGGAGGTGAGGTGGGAGAGGCAGGGCCAGGTCATTCAAGCTTTCCTGGCCATGGCGCCCTGAGTGCGACCAGAAGCCACTGGATGGTTGTGGGCAGAGAAGTAGCAGGATCCCAACCTTCCTCTTTATCTGGGGGATATTGCAGTTCCTCTTGTACTGAGGAGGGGATTGAGGCCAGTGGGCACGTCGCTGGTAAATGACACACCTAGAACTAGAGCGGGTCCCCTAAGCCCCAGCTCAGGGAACTGGCCAATTCACCCTGCGCTCCTCACTCACCCCCATCGCATACGGCAGGGCCCAACCACACAAGTAACACCTTGTTACCTCCAAAAGCCCTTCGCTTGTTCATGGGGTCATGGTGCCAGTCTTGATTTAAACTCCCACCACACCCGGGGCTCCGCCATGTGCAATTGGGTGTCTCGTGATGGTTTTCATGCCAATGGCTTCTGGAAATGAACTGCCTCCCCGCACTTCTTTCCCACCACTTTTTCCATCCCCCACAACCGCGCCAATAACCACAAGTAAACGTGTTTCTCCCTGGGACACACAGTTAAACACACAACCACAGAGATGTGTCTTGGGCCCAGAATGGAAGGGGCCAAGGTGCCAGGGATGACAAATCCCCCGAGAATCCAGCTTGAAGCTCCCCCGAGAGACACCCCTCCCCAAAATAGGCAGAGAGGGTCAGGAACACCCATGCAAACAGTTGATCCACAAAACCCCTACTGTGCCCACGACTTTCCCCACCTCGGCCCTTTCTATTTTTATCAGGAGAGTGAGGGGGGATTGCCAGGCAGGGCCATGCTGCTGTTTATGTCTGAAATTTGAAAAGATGCACAGTGTACTCGGGAGAAGGTGTTTGCAGTTAAAGGAATTTCGGAGGAGAATTTCAAACCCAGCAGGGTGAATAGGTGCCTTGTATTCTGGCTTTTGACTCTGGAAAAGCTACGTTTCCAACCAAGGCATGCAGAGGGGCCAGGGGTGGGGAGAGAGACTCACGGGTGTGAGATTTGCGCAGGCAGCGGGACCCAGCTCACCTGGGCACAGGGAACAACTGATTTTCAAGCTGGGGGGGGCTTGAGGGAAACCCTTCTGCCCCCTCCAGTGCAAGTGCTGTTTATTTGCCCCCCTAATTAATTCATAGCCTTTCCTGGCCCTCCTACCCTTCCCTGGTTGACCCACTCAGGATCTGTCCTCAATCTCCTCTTGATCACAGTGAGTTGTACTCAGTATTGATTTTCTCACATATTCATACTTGTTTGTCAAGGCTCTAAATCGCTCTAATTTGTCAATTTCCTGTTTCCTGATTAAATTGTAAGTGTCCCTTTGGTGGCTGCATGGCTGCTATTTCCTTTCTTTCTTTCTTTCTTTCTTTCTTTCTTTCTTTCTTTCTTTCTTTCTTTCTTTTTCTTTTTTTGACGCACACACAACTTAGGACCTGATTGAATGCTTTACTCTGGAGGCACGACAGTGGGACCCAGTGGTCCTAATCCATCAACTGTGGGAAATGGGAGGCCAGCAATAACAAGCTGAATGAAGTTCACCCTCTCTTCTCTTCTTCATCCTTCAAAGATTAAACTGGATCTGATACAGCTCTGTAGAGAACTTCCAGCCCAAACTAGACAGAGCCCTTATAAAGCCAGGGATCCTCAGAGAGCCTGGGGTGACTTTTGGGGGACTGGACTTCTGACTTGATCTGAAACTAAAGGTGAGCCCAGGGCATAAGACTCGGCCAGTGTACATAAGAGGATCAGAACTATCTCTTCTTTTTTTTTTTGGTGCCTAGGAATAAGTGCCAAGAAGCACTAGCCTCATTTATGACCCAGCTGCAAAAAAAAAAAAATGCAACAGTTTTGGCAGGCGAGAATTCTACCACTGAACCACCCATGCAAAATGCAACAGTTTTGAAAATTCATTAGCCATAAGTCCTAATAGGCACAAGATGAAACTGTCATCCAGCTAGACTCTAGCTTTGTCTACAGTTCATGAAAATTCATCGCTTGACACTTGTCTATATTTCTGTTGCTCTAGAACTCCCTTATATACATCACTTTCCCTTGAGTGTGTCCAGGCCTCTGGCATTCCCTCTGTACATGTCTGGGGCTGGGGCTGTTTCTCTCAGTATCCTCGAATTTCTATCCAACAATCTCTCGTCCTCCATCTTTTCTGTGCTTCTCTCTCCCTTAATTGGTTACGGTATGCAATTAAAGTCTATTTTAGTATTTATTGGATAGAATTCAATGTTCCCTGCTTTTCCACGTGTGGACTCTCCCCAGGCTGAGCATTTTCCCAAGTCCCAGGCTCACATTTCTCTCAGCCTGCTGGCCACCTCCCCCGAACGTCCCTCCAACTCTGTCTGAACACACAACTGTCTACCACGACACTTGCTGTCTTTCTCCCCAAGCCAGCTACTCTCCCTGACCTCCCCCATTGCTGTCACAGGGACTCCCTGCCTCCCGGCAGACGGGTTCAAAAGTCGGAGGCTCTTCTTGCTTCTTGCTTCTCTCTCTCCCCCAAGATCCAGTGTCTTTGATATTTCCTTTCAAACGTCCCTCCCTGTGCATTCTCACTGCCCTCACCGTAGCATGTTCCCACCACTCATAGATGCGTTTGCGGATCCTTCAACGTTTTGACACACACCATATTTAAATGTTTAAGTCAGTCATCATCTAATCTTATATAAAAATCCAGAAATTTGGCTTCTCAAGGAAAACAACAACAATAAATACCACCACTGCCACCACTATCAATACTAATAACAATACTAATATTAATACTATGTGATCCAGCAAAAATGAGCTGAATTCCTGAATGGTGACATTAAGCTGGAGCAGGGTAGTGGCTGTCCCCTTGGATGGGACATACACTCTCCAGGCTGCCTCGAGCTTGAGCCAAAGAAGCCAGACAAAATGGAGTATTCACAGTATAACAACATTTCTATCAAGTTTAAGAATAGACAAAACTGGTAAGGTTTTTGTCAGTAAGGTCAGAATAGTGGTCTCCCTGGGTGGGATGTACCATCTAGAAGGGGCACCAGGGAACCTCCTAGGGAGCTGGAAATTTCTACATCTTGATTGCATTGTGATTACAATGGTGTTTGTATATGCTAAAAATTCCTCGAGATGTACACTTAAGATGCACTTTATTCTATGTAAATTAAATATCAAAAGAAAGAAAGGGAGGGAGGGGGAAAATGTAGGTACAATGCCTACCTTAGTACCTGGCACATAGTAGGTGCTCAATAAATGGCCACTATTAAAAGTTTTTTGTTTTAAGTACGAGGGCTCTGAAGCCAGGTGGCCTGGGCAGCTTACCAAGCCTCCCTGCCCTCAGTTTCTTCATCAGTGAGATGGAGTTTATGAGACTTCGCAGGGTCATTGTGAGGTTTAATGAAGCACCCAGCACAGGATCTGGCACACAGTAAGAGCTCAATACATGTTGCTCTAAAATAAAAAGAAGTGCTACCATGTGTACGAAGACATTATGCTAAGTGAATAAGCCAGTCAATACAGCACATAAATACTATATGATCCCACTTACATGAAGTACCCAGAGTAGTTACATTCATAGAGACAGAAAGTCAAATGGTGATTGCCAGAGGCTCGGGGGACAGGGGGAGTTAGTGTTTCATGGGTACAGAGTTTCAGTTTGGGGAGATGAGAAAGCTCTGGAGAGGGTGGTGATGGTTGTAAAACATTGTGAATGTGCTTAATGCCACTGAACTTTATGCTTCAAATGGTTAAAGTGATCAACTTCGTGTTATGCATGTTTTACCATAATAACAAAGAAGGAGAAAGAGAGGAAGGAAGGGAGGAAGGGAGGGAGGGAAAGGGAAAGAGAAAGGGAAGAAGGAAGGAAGGAAGGAAGGAAGGAAGGAAGGAAGGAAGGAAGGAAGGAAGGGAGGGAGGGAGGGAAAGAGAAGAAGGAAGGAAGGGAGGGAGGGAGGGAGGGAGGAAGACGAGGCTGTGCTAGCCCATGAAGGAACTGACATTTCATTTTTTTGAACTTAAGATTTTGAGACTAGACAGAGCACCCTCCAGCATTTTGATAACTCTTGTTTTTTAATGACCATTTCAAGATTGAATGTCAACAAGTAAATGTCTTAAGAATAAAAGATTACCTAGTTAAATACTTCTTTTTCCCCCCTTACATATTCTGTGTGTTCTCCCTTAAAGGAATACAGATTAAGAAACCAAACAGATCAATAGCAACAGCTAAAATGTGAAGATAACTGTTCCCCAGGGCTTTAGTATCAAATAAGAGCCAAGTGTTGTGGGGGGAAAGCCATGCCCGTGTTTTAACAGATAATCTTCGAGCTACGGAGATGCTCTCTGTACCTTTCACGTTTTATCTTTAGTGAGTGGGGGCTACCATATTTGCACATTTAGAAAGTATGTATTTTGTATCTCTGCTAGAATGTGTGAAACACCTGGGACAAAAAATTTTCAAACTGATCCAGTGCTTATCAATGAAAGAAAATATGATTATCAAGCACAATGTGACAAGGGCTGGGCAGTCAGTCCCCCAAACACCCCGATGGCAGGAGTAAGGAAAGAGCAGAAAAGAGCCAGCTCAGGTGGGTTTGGGGTATAGGAAGCAGTCCCTTAGGATTCAGGGTTGGGGACAGATTCAGGGTGGGGACAGAGAAGGTGAGCAAGCTCCCAGGAGCTTCAGGGGCTGAAGCTGCCAGGGGAAGGATCCTTCTACCTCTCCTCTTACCCCAGACCTGCTTGGAAAATATTGTTTTAGATGATGATGGTGGTGGTGGTGATGGTGGTGGTGATGATGGTGGTGGTGGTGATGATGATGGTGGTGGTGATGATGGTGGTGGTGATGATGGTGGTGGTGGTGGTGGTGGTGGTGATGGTGGTGGTGGTGATGGTGGTGGTGGTGGTGGTGATGATGATGGTGGTGGTGATGGTGGTGGTGATGATGGTGGTGGTGGTGGTGATGGTGGTG